>NC_136492.1:75900144-76250144 GCF_053919585.1 Euprymna scolopes
ACTTAGTTTAGTGTATAAGAACTAATCTAATAACGACCAATGGCTAGAATCAGTTTCATTTGGTTTATAGGACACTATGGGCTCATAAATCTTAATTGTTTCTTTCTGTAGTTCATACAAATGTGTATATAGTTGCAGCCAAATGTCATTAGCTCTCGAAAGTTAAGCAACACGAAGCCTGGTCAGTATTTAATTGAGGAGCAGTTTGAAATAGAAAACGAAATGAAAATGATTGTAAAAAATAAACATCCTTGTAAAAGGATTTCTTTCCATTCATAAGAATGCCAATCATCATCACTCATCAAAATAAAGTTAATAACTTAATCAAATAAGGTTGCTAAATTGTAGGATTCATACGTTTCTGCTACACTATTATTATATGTGAATAATATATATTTCGTTTAAAAGTATAATTACCATTTAACATCATGTGATCTGGTTCTATTTTCAAAGCTTCCAAGAAAATATAATGATGCCAATTTCCACAAAACCTCTACTAAACCATTAACATTGTATTATCCACACACTTAGCTAAAGCTGTTTTACTGCTCTCTTTTAAGAATTGTTTCAACAATGGATGAAACAGAAAAAAAAAGTCAACTTTTAAAACATAGAATTATTACCGCACGTATAACTGTATCGTTCACGCAACGTTGCAGTCACAATCTTTGAGAATATCGTGGAGAAAACTGACCATATCCTGCCTGCTCAATCCGCTGCCAATATTTTCGTCCATGGAGATTTCAATGTTCACAACGTTGAATGTCTGCTTCACTCAAACAAGACAAATGATGAAGGGAGATTCTGACATGATTTCTTCCTTGCCTATGTTCTAACACAGATCGTTGACAAACACACCCACTCTATTATTCTCGTCTTTTAGTTGTTGTTTCACGACGTTTCAGCCAACTATTCCTCTGGGCTTCGTCAGGTGGTAACCGTGACGGGATAGGAACTCCAAATCTCCTAACTGCATTCTTAACAATTACTGCCTTCCATAGTTGTTTTTCATCTCACCACGTTTTTGGCCAACTAAGCCTCTGGCCGACTTTGGGATAGAATTAAAACCACTATCTTCAGACAATACTTAAAAACGTGGTGAGACAAAAACAACTATGGAAGGCAGTAATTGCTGAAAATGCAGTTACAAGATTTGGAGTTTCTATCCCATTGTGGTTACCACCTGACGAAGTCCAGAAGAATAGTTGGTTGAAACGTCATAAAACAACAACTATAAGATGAGGATAATAGTACGCAATAAATAAATCATACTCATCTCAATAAACATTCTAATTAAATATTATAAACCCGCTCAAATTCTCAATGGTGATGAACAATTTGCAAGCCTTCTAGATCTTTTTCTTACAATTCGCCTTGAACTGTGCTCATCCTTCGTTCTGTCTTCGCTGGTATCTTCTAATGACTGGGTTGTTTCGATTAAGATTAAAACCAAGTGTAACGAAACCTCATATATCCCTCTCGATCGCACTGTGTATCGCTACTCAGTGGCCGACTGAAACACTTTTTGTAAATTCATATCAGAAATACTTCTATGCGCAAAAAGGATGTCATCCGGCTTAACTGATTGGTTAACTGTTGATATAAACAATTATGTACCCTCAAAACAATTCTAAATGAAAGCCAATAGCCAACCGTAATACATCTTTGAATGTGCCGCTACCATTGCACACAAAAATCACTATTTTAATTGTTTTAAATGAAATAGATGTTCAGAAACTATAGCTGCTGTTAAGAATGCCAACAACTACTGTGATAGGGTCATAGAAAACAGGAAAGTATTTTCCCTAATTGTTAATACTAAAGTACCTGACCAGAAGCTTGGTTTTGGCGCATAACAGGGTTCTGAACAGTTGCATGTATTCCATTTCAACCATTACCAACGAACCTGAAGTGCTTATGTAAGCATCTGACAAAGCCAAACTCTTCTACTCAGGACTTTGCATTAAACTTTACCTTGTGTGATAAAGGCCGCCTGTCTCCTAAATATCCGCCTCAGATGTAAAATACTCTGAACAACATCAATATATTTGTTTGAGATGTTGCCAGACTTATCAAAAATCTTGCCCTGATAACATTCTAATCATAGTGCTAAAAAATACTGCAACCGGAATTAGCTCTTTTACTTACAAAGTTGTTTAAATTTTGCCTTTAAGGAGAGATGCTTCCCCAAAACCTTGACAGTCTGCCCAGTACTTAAAAGTATGGGGGATCGGTCTTCTGCTTCTCAACACAAACCAATTAGCGTCATGTACATCATAAGCTGCTTGAGTCTGTGTTGAATAAAGAAATTGTCAATCACCTCAGCAAAAATAACCTATTCAGTGATAAGCAATACAGTTTCTGTTTGAAGAGATCAACAGCTGATGTGTTGGCGGTAATATACACAGGATCAGTGAATCTATTGGTGGTAGCCTCGTTTCCAGAGCAATAGCTCTTGACATATTTAAGGCATTTAATAGGGTTTGGCATAAAGGTCTACTTCAAAATGTTGCCAGTTATGGAATTGCTGTAAATATTATCTCAACTATCAGATCCTTTCTCTTTGATCAGTTTATCAAAGTAGTCATTGATGGGCAGAAATCTGAATCTTGCAATATTTACACTGACGCACTTTAGGGATTAATTCTGGGCCCAACTCTCTTCCTGATCTTCATCAAGGATCTTTCAACTCGCATTCTGATATTTGTAGACATCTATGCAGATGATACTACCATCTATGGCAACACTTTAAAGGTTGACAGTGACCAGGATATTTCTGATTCTCTCTCTCCTCTGACCTGGAACGTTTGGTAGAATGGGGTAAAAGGTGGCTAGTTACTTTTAATTCATCCATAACCAAACTCTTATGTTTTCATCACTAATGCCAAAATACCCACTTGGCCTTAATCAAAATGAACGGCTCTCGTCTTGTGGAAGCATCTTACTTTGGCAAACTTCTGGAACTGACCTACACTCCTGACCTGTATTGGAAGACCCACATCGGATCTGTATTTGCCTGTTAACTTTTTCAAAGTTAATTTTTAATGATCATTGGTGTGGAAAGAGAGCTGATGGTGGCTTTGTTGAAGCTTCTTTTTTCAATTAACTACTGCCTAGTGTTACCTAGCTTCGCTTTAATTTTCTTCTTTTTTTTTTTACTAACATTTTTGTTCATAAATTCCATCCCAAATAAGTAACTTACCAAAAAGTAAGCCAACAAATAATCACAAAAAATACTCTCATAAATGTAGTGTAGATTCCAGATGGTATTGAGACTGTAACTTTATTCTCTCTTTCCCTTTCTTCTTCTCTCTCTTTCTTTCTCTTTCTTTTTCCCTTTCTTTCTCTCTTTCTCTCACCCTCCCTTTCTCTCTTTCTCTCTCCCTCTCCTTTTTTCTCTCTCTCTGTCTCTCGTCCTCTCTTTCCCTCTCCCGATCTCGTCCTCTCTTTCCATCCCTCCCTCTTTCTTTCTTCCTCGCAACCTCTTTCTTTCTTCTTCGCTCCCTCTTTCTTTCTTCCTCGCTCCCTCTTTCTTTCTTCCTCGCTCCCTCTTTCTTTTTTCCTCGCTCCCTCTTTCTTTTTTCCTCGCTCCCTCTTTCTTTCTTCCTCGCTCCCTCTTTCTTTCTTCCTTGCTCCCTCTTTCTTTCTTTCTTCCTCCCTCTTTCTTTCTTCCTCCCTCCCTCTTTCCTTCTCTCTTTTTTATCTTTCCCTCTCCCTCATCATTCTTATTTTTTATTGCAAAAGAATATGGTAAACATGTTTTTAAGACTGCCATCGATACCATTTGAGTATAAGTAAAAGAAGCCAGTCTTCAATTCCTAAAAAGGCAATATTCCAACAATTCTTCACAGATAATTACAGACCGACAAATTATGTACACAGATTTCTTTTGACATTTTCAAGAGATTCTGTTTGCTTTGATAAAATCCAAACATATTTTGTAACTGCTCTAATATTTTCAGGTGCAGTTCGTTTTACTTGATTATTGTTTTGCATATAAAGAGATTATTTTTTTACCAACTACAACAACAAAAAATAAAGCATGTAAACTTAAGTTTTAATGTCATCTGAATATCTATAAGTAGCTACGTATCACAAAAATATCAGGATTATTCGTCAGAATTTTGAAATGGTAGATTTGATTTGCTAACAGAATAGTTTTCTTATCTAGCGTTATCTTCAACGTTCTGCTTTTGTCCAAAGTAATTACATTTTCTTCTTTTTTTTTGTTAAGATATTACCAATTGTCTAATTTCTTCAGTGTAAGCGGTAAAAATGTCAATATCAATTGTTGTTTTGGTAGGTGTTGGGAAGCGTGGGGAGGGGGTAAACAATGATACTGGCTTCTTTATTTTATTTTGTTTCGATTTAAAAGTTCTAAACTTTGAATAATGATCTTTATTGTACATAGCTTATCTTGATATTTATTTTATATGCACTCAAATAGACACATGTGTACGTCATTCAATAGTAATAGTATATTAATAATTTAATCTCTATAATTAATGAAATAGACGATTTTTCCCCATCTAGAATAAACAAAGTAGTAATCGACTGAAAATAGCACTAACCACTAATGAACATTAGTGCCTGTCATGGGCATCTAGTAGATGCTAGTGCCCAACAATGCCTGACAGTTTCAGTTCAGAGCAGTCCAACGGAAGCCAACACTGATCATGGCCGCCAGTGACTGCTTGTTGCAAAGGCAGCCTATTGTTATTGTTAGTTTTAATAGAAAACAAACAAATAAATAAATTAAATAAACATGAATATACATAAACGATCACACACATATGTATGTATATGTGCATATATGTGTGTACACATAGATATATTTATATGCATAAAAAAAAAAGGAGAACGTCTACCTAAAACCACTAACCTAGTTCTAAAACAGATCCTTTGTTTGATAAAATCATGCCCATTGGCTGATAGGAAGGGGCGCGGTGGATACTAGAAAGCTGATTGGCCAACTAGAAATCCTCAACATATATAAAAACAAGAAGCAACCACAGAATTCGCGCATAAGCCTGACGAATCCTATAGTTGGATGAAACGCAGAATATTCAGTGTAGCTTAATCGCCATATATATTTTATAAATTACTAACTAGCTCTACCTACGTATTGAGCACTTTTGAAGTAAATACTTAAAGTTTACGCATAAATCTATACTTTCGTATATTAAATTTATGTGAATAAATGAAGTAGTTATATATATATATATATATATATATATATATAAGGAAATACGTTTATTCAATTATATTTCATCTTCTATTTAATTCCAATCCTTTAATTTATGAAGCTCGATGTAACTACAGAGCATATACAAATAAATGACAAAAGTCTATATTCCAAATTTCAAGATGTTCACCATCTTACCGTTTATTTCTTTAAGTACGTTAGCATGCAGAATTCTTGACAGCACCTATTTCGTAATTCAAAACACAAAGTAATTGCAACTTCTCTCCCAATTTTCGGATTTTTAATCATGCCATATGACTTTATTTTCTTTTAACGTTAATGTGCTTTTTCTTCTGATGAGTTAAATGGAATAGAATGAACAATTGACATAATAGTTACGTGAATGATTCTGCACTACGAAAAAGGTGCTGTTAAGAATTGTCCATGTCAATGTACTTAAAGAAATAAACGGTAACATTGTCAACATCTTGAAATTTGGAATACAGACTTTTGTCATTTTTATATATTATATATATATATATATATATATATATATATATATATATACTAGCCTGGATTCCCGGCATTGCCCGGTTGTTTGGAGGTGTGTTGAGCAAAAAAAAAAGAATTGGTAGTAGGCAGACAGGCTCAAACCTGTACCGCAAAGGAGGAAAAGAATGTGAAAAAAGTGACGTCTTTGCTGTTGCGTACACTGTCAAACCAGAAGTGACGAAAGATTAAATTAAGGTTAGTCAATCGAAAAGAGGGGATGACTTTGGAAAATATTGGCGAAAAAACCAGCGCCTCCCTGTAGAAAGGTGCCCAGTTGAGCATGAAGGGATTAATGTTTTTAGCTAATTTTTCGACATTAATCGTCTAAAGCATCAAGCTTCAAAACGATACCGATCTCGTGAAAAGCCGTCGCTTCTGTCGAAAGCGTTAGGCAGACATACATACATTAAAACAGACAGGTGATATATATAAACAGATAAACGATAAAAACGAAGCAGTAAATCGTTTATGGCATCATAGCGTAATGGATTAGGGCGCTGGACTGAAATACATAAGGTACGGGGTTCGAATTTTAACAACAGTCAAGCTACACTGAAGAGGAGTAGGGCTCCGAAACATGCGTGTCCATAAATTACTGTTTTTAAAAAATAATAATATATATATACTGTATAAACAAAACCAAGACTTCAAAAAAGGTGTTGATAGCAACAGAAAGTGTATTTCATTGTAAGTTACAATTGTTTCCATACCAGTTAGACAATTTCAAGCATTATGGCGTTTGAAAATTTTCACAATCAGCATTTCTTCAGGCTTCTTGAATAAAAACACTCTTGACAATAGAACATTGTTTAAAGAAAATTCCCTTAACAGAAATGAAGCATGTGAAAAACATTTACCCTGTAGGCATTCTCCGTGAAAAAACCCATTCAAATATTAATATATCACCTAATTTTCGTATCCTTATTTAAACACGAAGTCATAATAAGTTTCCACAAAAACCCGTAGCCATTTAAAAAATTTTATATATCCCATTCATTGAATTCCTAAATAAGATTTCTATATTTCTTTATTTCACATAATTAATTTTTTAAAAAGAATTTTTTAATTTTTATTTCTATATTTATAATATGGCCATAACAACCTTGCAATAATGTTACGGTTAATTTTTAGTTTCGTATTCGCTCATTTGTGGTAAGCAATGTTTATAAATTATCGATTGTTTTATTACTTAGATATAAAACCATTTTAGGTTTAATATTTTATTGAATAGGGGATATATATATATATATATATATATATATATATATATATATATATATATATATATATATATATATAGAGAGAGAGAGAGAGAGTGTGAGAGAGAGACATATACTCGATATACACGATGCAACATTTGTTTTTCTGTTCGATATATTTTTTTTTTACTATTTACCTAGTTATCTTTCGTCTTTTACTTTTACTGGGCCACAGCATTAAGTTGATTATTGTGTCACAAGTCAATCGCAACGATGACAAATTTACATGAATTATACATTTTTTTATTGCTTTCTTTTTTAATAAATAGAGAGTGTGATGGAAGTGAGAATGATAAACACTGTATAAAATAAGAAATAAATGTTAATATAGAATTTTTCTTTTTATATTATGTTACTTAGGAGTAAATTTAAAAAAAAAAACACTTAGGAAACCTATCATAGTGTGTCGTTAAATAATAAAATGTTAATTATAATTATTATTATAATGTATTATTATAGTTATTATTATAATGTATTATTAAAATGTATTAACTGTCGTAAAATAGAGTATGTATCTTGATATTTTGCTGCAGAGTGAATCCAAAAATATTTCTCTCATTAAATTGTTTCCGGCTCTTGATGAGTAGCAGCAAGATCTCTTCCGACTGTGGGAAGGAAAGCTTCTCTCTCCTCTAAACTGTCACTAAGCAAAATAGAAATAAAATTAAATATGTAAACTATAAAATGAATTGAAAACTCAATTGAACAGAGTTAAATATTAAGGTCAAAACTAACGATGGGACGATTCCAATATTTTTTTCTGATTCCAATACAGTTCCTAATTCTGTTCTAAATTCCCAATTGTGATAAAATTATTGATTCTTGTTTCAATTGTTTTAAATTTTCTAAATATTTAGTCATAAAGTTGTTTTTATTCCTAATTCCGATTAATCATCCAAACAACAGTTAAAGCAGAATGAGATGAATTGATGTCGCAGTTCAAGGAAGTTATTAATCACAATACCTGAAAAGCAGACTGACTCTAGTTAATATATATGAGTGCATACAAGAATGCTATGGCCAATAGGAAAAGAAATTGAATCTTGCATATATTGTCTATGTCCGGGTTTCCCAAAGTTGGCTCCACAGAGCGAGGCTGAGGGGCTCAGGAAGCCCTTTCTTGAGGAGGAGGACCAAATGCTTTATATAGAAATTAAATAGTTATAGACATTTAATGATTGATCCTTTTTACTGATAAGAGACGTGATACATAACTACTGGTGCAAAGATTTTCAGGATGGTTCATGAAATAGAAAATAAAAAATAATAAAAAATGCAACAATTTTTGATGAATTAAAAAACAAAAAAAAATGGTTGTAAACATTAGCATTAATTAGTGTAAAAATTTGAAATCAATGTTTTTCATATTTATTTTAGAAATTATCTTGTTAGTGCTCCTTGAAAAACATTTGTCCTGCTCAAGGGCTCCATGGTGTCCTGAAGCTTTGGAAACTCTGGTCTACGCCATATAATATGAAGTATACCAGAAAGTGTTTTAATTGAAGATATTTATTATTAACCGAACATAAAATGACAGGAAAAATCATGAAACACTTGTTTTAATTTACAAATGTCAGTTTTATTTATTTTCTAATTATTTTTTTTATTAACCGATTTAAATCTTTAAAATTGATTCAATGATTTTTTAAATTTTCTTTTGTGTCTGAAGATGTATTTATAGAAATGTTAAGATATTTTTTTCCATTTGTCTTTTTGTCTTGATTAAGTTTTATATTTTCTGCCACTTTTCAAGAAAAAAAAGAGAAATCTTGTTTTTAGCGTTTAATTTGAATCAATTCGAACAGGAGATCGAAATGTGTCAATCATTTGTTTGATCACTTTCCACTGAAACTGGATACGAGAAACTTTGCAGGTGAACATTTTTGTCGGAAAAAAAGAAACATTTGTTTTTACCATTTTTTTATTTATTATTATTCTAAAAAATTATTTTCTTTTTCGTTTCTTTGCCATTCCAGTAAGGAATGCTTCCCGGAACAAGACTTTTCTACAGATCCAATTTCAGACATAACCGGATTCCAGTTTTGCGATTAGTAAAAACAAAACAATGCAATTTGTCATGAGATTTGTTAGCTATTTCTCACTCTCATTCTCTCTCGCTTTCACTGTCTCTCTGTTATTCTCGCCTTTTCATTCTCTGTCTTCCTGCCTTTCGGACACACACACACACACACACACACACACACACACACACACACACACACACACACACACACACACACACACTCTCTCACTCTCTCTCTCTCTCTCTCTCACCCTCACACACACTTTCTCTTTCTGCCTCTCTCTCACACACACACTTTCTCTTTCTGCCTCTCTCTCACACACACACACTTTCTTTTTCTGCCTCTCTCTCTCACACACACACACTTTCTCTTTCTGCCCCTCTCTCTCTCTCTCTCACATACTTTCTCTTTCTGTCCCTCTCTCTCTCTCACATACTTTCTCTTTCTGTCCCTGTCTCTCTCACACACACATACTCTATTTCTGTCTCATATACTTTCTCTCTTTTTTTTCTATCTCACGCTCTCTCTCTCTCTCTCTCTCTCTCTCACTCATGTATTCTCTATCTCTCTCCCCGTCTTTCTCTCTTAAATACTCTTTCTTTCTACTTTCTCTGTCACACTTTCGTACTCTTTTGCTGTCTTTTTCTTTCTCTACTTATCTCGTCGTAAAAAAACGTTTTCACGACTAAATATCAGCTGTTGCTACCAGATAAGAGTGTCTGAAGATACTGGCTTTAAATGCACCAACAATTTTTCCCCCTTTGTAAAACTCATTCTGCAAAGTCAAAAACAAAAATAACCATTTTTCTATAAAAAAAAAAGAAGCAAACCAAACACTATGAATAAATATTTGAAGATATAATGAACGTGAAACATAAACCTTTTTCAAATTATTGTATTCGACATTAATAACCGGAAAAAAAGGTTGATATATGCCGTAAAACAACCAACCTACCATTATATCAATATATCTATCTTTGACTAATACACCGAAAAGACGACAATTGTCATAAAAATGTGTAGACATATCATCTAAAGTTTAATGTAGGAAGAGTATTAATCTAAATATTTCATCTCTTTTTCAGTGAAACAAATAAATGTTGACATTTTTCAGATGATATTTTCATTTCTATCATTTACGATAGAAAATTTAGCAAAATAAAATAAAACAAAACTAAAATTTTACTTTTTAGGCGATTACATGTAAGCAACCTAAAATTATCTGGGGAAAAAAAGATAAAAACAAACAATCATTTACCTTAAAGGTACATAGAAAAATGAAACCTAACTTTGAAGTTTAAAATAGTGTTGTTTTTTTTATATAACATTTTTTTTTTTTTTTTTTTTGCATGTGTATTTGATTGGCCAGTTTAAGGCATAAAAACTTACTCTGTTACACGAGATAGTTTTTTTTTACTAGTTGAATTGATAGACAGGATGATGTAATCACTTTATTAGTATAGCCTGCAGAATTAGATGTGGAATTATTCAGAAAATACTGGCCAATATTTCCAAAATATTATTTTAGTTAGTAGAAATATCAGCCAATATTTTTGCAACAACGTGATATTTTTACATTCTGTTTTTTTTTTAATTGGTTTTAAGATTTATCATTTTGTCTCATTTTCAGATGGATAACAAAATCTATTGTGAAGTTGAAACAGTTACTTAGTGCAGATCAAATATTGAGACACGTTTTATATAATCAGCTATTACTGTAAAATTTCGTCTTGACTCATTAATTTATTACTTACTATAAATATTCTACAGTATTCAAAAAGGTTATTTTTTTTTGTTAGCTGAAGATGTTTTTTTTTTTTTTTTTTTGAAAACCTTCTTCTTTGCAAAAAACAAATAAAAATAAATAGTTGTCTGAAAATATTCCTATTGACATTTATTTGATTTTCTTTTACACGGAGAAGGAAAATATATATTTTTTTTTTATCTTGCTCTTCACTTCGCCACCTTAATAATTATAATAATACTGTGAGGCAAGCTAAGGAAAACGTTAATCATGTCTTTGCTAACCTATAAAACTTTTTATTTACATAAGGTTATTGGTACTGCAATTAATTCCTGCCAAACGGCTGTCCATTTTCTATTTGAAGAGAAACCTCCAAGCCATAATAGAAAACCATTGAGCGGTTTAATAATTGTATTCCCCATTTCGATTTTTATTTTTTTATATAAGTTCGCCTTGTGTATTCTGGCTAAAATGATAATTAGTTCTGCAAATGTAATTTTAGTGATAGACTTTAAGTAACGATTCCTATTTTGCAAGGAATTCGATAAACACTTGTATATTTTAAGACATTCTTGCTTATCTATAAAAGTAAACTTTAAATAAAATGTGTTTGAGTTCTCATGAACTCAGAGGAAGATTAAATCTGGACAGTATAGAAAAATGTGTGCAGAAAAGTAGACTTCTATAGTATGGCCACATTAGAAAAAAATGGATGGGAGTTCATAGACGTGAAAGAGTTGAGGTAACAGATGCAGTTCACAGGAGAGGGCCAAGGAAAAGATGAGAGGAAGTGATAAAAATGGACCTGAAGGATAAAAACCTGATCATAGATTACTTTGGGACTCAATTTTTTTAAGTTGTCTAATGCATGCCAGCATATAAAATGGCAATTAAACCGAATATGATGATAAAATGTAGTGATGCTAAGTGATTTTGGGAATGAAGTTAGAAAATATGAATTAGCGAATCAAATATATTCATATCAACAATTTTACAGAGATGTAAAATATACTTTGAAAGACCAAAGTTTGGTGAGAAGTTTTAAAGTTCTTGAATAAGTAGACAAATGGCGAATGAAAAAGATGGATAAATATGAATGTTATGAATGGGTCACCAGTTAGCAAGTGCTAACTTAGCGGAATTTTTTGAATGAAGGCTAGAAAATATGAAATAATGAACAAAATATATTTATATATCAACAATTTTAAAGCATAAGAAAGTTTGTTTCAAAGTTCTCTCTCTCTTTCTCTCTCTCTCTCTCTCTCTCTCTCTCTCTCTCTCTCTCTCTGTGCCTGAGTTCACTAAAGAAATAGCAGCAGGCTTAAAGTAATTTTAGCATGAGGAAGCACTCCAGTCTTCTAGGATGGGCTTCGTTGATGTTAAAAGTGAAAGCACATCAAAGGACTTTGATTTTAGTTGACCAAGTCACTGTCTTATAGGATTTCCTAAGTTCGCATCAGTCTATTTATCTGACATAGACTTGTTACCTTGAAGCTTGAAACGATTTTTATTGGTTGGAAAATATTTTGAGTTAGCACGTTCTTATGAAAACTATTTGCTTTTGAAGTGATGAATAAATTGAATCCTAACGCATTGGGGAAAGAAAAAAGATAGCAATTCAAGCCGTTTGCTTTTTAGCATTCGTCTGAATCACATCTTAATGTATAAGTCGACCACCAAATCGCTATGAAAGAAGGAAAAGAAGAAAAAGTGAAATGAAGAAAGAAAATGAGTAGCTTACTATGTTCCTTCATCTCACACATTCATTCATAATCTACCACAGATAAAGCGAAAATAAATCCTAATCTTTTGTTTTAGATTATAAATATGCATAAAACTTGTTACATTTTCTTGATGTTGTGAAATTATTCATTTACAATTGGTCTGTTCTCATTTTGGTTGGCATCATCGCAATATGTCGGATTCTGTTTGTTATTTCAAATACTCTTCAATGAAATTGTAAATGAGGTTATAGTTGGGGTTTTCGTCGTCTAGTGGCTGGTTCGGGATAATTGTATGCATGTCACTTTCCGCCTGTTTGTGTGTTCTGTGTCACTATATTCTCTGTGCGTATATGTATGTGCAGTCTGAGATGATGCGTTGGTGCGAAAATATTGATTTTTACATAAACAAGTTCATATTATTGTTTCCTTTCGTCATAAGTAGACAGTGCAAACTTACAATTTACAAGTGGTAGAAAAAATGTACAAAAAACAAGTTGTAAACATTTAGATTTATCTATATGGTTGCTCACGATTGGAAATGTATTAATTATAATGTTCCATCCAGAGGGCATGAGCCCCAGTGGGGGACAACCACCATTTGTCTTTCATCCAACTCCTCTTCTCACTGAGCGTTCCTCTATTTGCTCAATCAATGACTAACCTGGTTACATTGGACATGACCTTCGTAAATATAAGGCAATTGCACTAGTCACGTGACCTGCTTACGTCACTGAATAAGGTATTAGGCCATAAATAACTGTTATTCTCAAAGAAATTCCCAAAGGATGGATAAAACTTGTTCAAAAGTGAATATATTTTCTTTTCTGAAAGATAAAGTATTATTTTTTGTTTGTGCAATTAAAAGGGGGAATTTTTTGCTAGGAAAATACTTAGTTTTTACATTTTTTAAGGGTATTTAATTATTACTTCACGTTTCCAAATAATTTTTAAATTATATTTTTTTACAATCTTTTATTTTATATAATACAGTAAACATTATGTTGAATTCTTTTTCTTTTAAACGTATAAGATCTAAAAAGAAATATTGATTATTATTTTTATGTCTATGAAAAGTGTTCCTAGTTTATAATTTCTATCATTAAGTATTTTCGTATAATAGCATTTTAAAAAAGTAATGTTTATCATTGTTCAAAAGTATTATGTCCAGAAACAAACATATTTGCATAAAAAAATTCTATCATGTGTAAACTAAACTGTGTTTATAAATTTATTTCTAAATAGGTTTGTATGTTTTGCATAAATAATTTTTATAGCACTTACAAAATTCATTAATTAATCAGTTTTCGTACTTAAGCACAATACTGACCATTTTGAAATGATAAGACTATTATTTAGAAACTAATTATTAACTAAATTATCCAACAGATTTTTCTATGAGCTTGATTTAAAAAGAAATATTTCTGTAGTGGTAACTTTTTATTTTAATTCTTTGTTTGAAGTTAAATTATTATTTTTTTTTTTGTAATTTATCGTCCATTTTCAGTTTTAATCATCGTTTTTAATTTGTTTTAGTAATTATTGTTGTTTATTCTCTAAATCCTATTTAGTTTTCGCAGTATTTGTTTGTACCCTGTTTTAAATATACATAATTTTACATCATTTTTTTTTTTATTGAATAAAGTTCAATTTTCGTAAAAATTGAATCTTGTTCGTTTGTTTTCTTTTGCTAAATGCAGCTTTTTAAGTAAATAATAAGCGAATTTTAGTCCTTAAAATCCATTTAACAATGAAATGTTTACTTATAACGCAAAAACAATACAACTTTTCCTTTTGGGGTTCTTATTTTTCTATTTTTATAAATTAATATTGAATCAATTCAGTTTCAGTATCGAATCAATTGTGTTTGGGATTTTATAAGAAACAGTTCATGAGATTTAGTATTAAAAAAATCTCATTTTATCTCTGTGGGCAATTTTAAAATATTTTGTAGCATTTTCTCCAAAATACTAAAAAGAATTATCAACAATGTACGAACTGCTATGCTGTACAGAGGGTGAGATCACCGATCCCTTAAAAATCTGAGGATGGAATTCTAGTGACTGAGCAATCCAAAATCCTCGTGAAAGTGGTCATATGACATTCAATATGACATTTTCGTCTTCAATTTCGACAGCCATCTTGGAAAGCTGAATCCAATTAATCGGCTTATCACATCCATACCTAACGCTTAGGAGTTTATAAATTGTAGGGTCACCTTCGAACATCTATTGTTACGAATACGAATATTGCAATTAACGTAATGCATCTGACATCAATGCTAGAAAGGTGATGGCGATAGGTAATCAGCCATGTTTATAACCCAGCCGAGTAACCACTGTACTTGGACAGTGGGAAAAGTGTTTTTGATCATTTCTAAATGCAAATATACCGATCTTGTATTAAATGGGTTTCACCTCCTGGAAATTCCTGTTAATAACAAAATTAAAGTTAATGCCAGGACAGGTAGATCAGGGTTGGTGAAGAAAGAAAACTATATTATTATATCGAATGAAACGAAGGGGATTCTGGTGAACTCCAGCTCAGAAAATGATGGATACAAACATTAGTAATTTTTTATGTTATTGTCAATGAGTAGTTCAAATAAGATAAGTAGTTCTTTGGGGGGATGGATCTATGTAGCTTTATTTCTGTTCACCTAAAGGATGAAGGGCAAGTAATAAATTTTTAAAAATCAAAGGTTAATGTAGTTTTCTTGAAGCATTCTTTAATGTGTATATGAAGGTAATTTATAGAAGGCAATATGATGCAGAAGTGTAACAGATCGACGCAAACTGAAATAAATTAAGACATAACGATGGAACTGCCTATGCATCTTCATCTTTTATTAAAACACCAAAATGGGTTTCACCTCCTCCTCACATCGAATACCTCTACCCTTAACATCCACCGAAAGGTCTTCTTCCTTACACGCATATCTTCATAGTATCGTTATTTCATTGTTTTGATCTCCCCATTGTCTGCTAGATACTCTACATTTTCACCTAGATACAAATATATTTCAGTTTTTTTATTGTATCAGCCTGATCTGATGAAAGTTCCTTATTGTATACTATTTCAATGTGTTCGACTTGTGTTCATGTGATGAACTATTGTAAACCAGAATAGTTCTGCCGTAATTAAAATGGGTCTGGAATTTTTTTTTATTTTGCTTATTAGGTTTTAAGAATAGCAGTAATGTAGGGATCGGTGTTAATATTTTATATGTTCTGTATATATATGATGATCCCCGTTTTCTAATTACAAAATTTTAGTTAAGGTTTTCTCTTTTCATCATGTAGTTAAATTCTGTTTTAAAATTGAAGACTTTTGCAAAATCGGCTTATACAAATGCTAAGTCTTTCTATTCAACAGTTTTAGTAAAGGCCTTTTTTCTTTTCTTTTTTTTCTTATATAAATGAGTTATGTTTTGTCATTATAAACATTTTTGAAGTCGGATTATGTAGGTGTTAAGTCTGCGATAGGTTAAAGTTAAAATATTTTTCCTTCCGGGAATTTAAACTTCATTCTTTATTTTTATTTTTGCATTTTTTTTATTCAAAGCTTCTTTAAACTCTCTCTCTCTCTCTCTCTCTCTCTCTCTCTATATATATATATATATATATATATATATATATATATATATATATATATATATATATATATATTCGCCATAATGACAAGTTTTTTCAACTACCATGAGTCGTCTTCAGGTGCATAATGAATTTTTAAAAATTGCTTTCAGTGAATTTATTGAGAATTCTAAGAAAAAAGGTAAGAGGTTAATATAGTTTGCTGGAAACATTGTCGTGTGTGTATATAAAGGTAATTCATAGAAACCAATACAGTATGTATGTTGTTTTTTATACTTTTGTCTGACATTGTATTGTGCTCTTACTTGCATATGGTATATTTCGGGAACATTTTCGTTCTTCAGATATGTGTTTCACTTTAATTCAAACGTGCATATGGAGGCTGTTGTAAATGGGAGAAGGTTCACAGACATTGAAATGGATCTAGGATTCTATTTTATTTTATTTTAAAATCTATTCTTATTCTCTGTAATAATGCAATATTATTATTTTTATTGTATTTTTTCTGCATGTTTGTAACTTTATTACTATTTTATTTAAATTTAATTTTGAAAAAGATTTCACTAAGTAAATGTACTTAACTTTATTTATTTTCTAAGAGAAACATGTTTTTAAACAATTTGCTTAATCAGTCGACAAATATCACTTTATCAAAAAATCATATTAAAGAAGTAAATTTAAAAAATAAATTAGAAGTCATAAATAGTTGTGAAATTTGCAATGAGAGTTTTGGGATTTACCTGATGAATTGAATTTAATCTGTAGATTCATATTAAGATTATGGATTATTGTGTGTGTGCATAATGGGATTATGATTATATATGGCATAATCACGTTGACACATCGATTCTTGCTAGATAACCGAAGTTAAGCAATGTTGAATCTGGTCAGTACCAGATGGGTGGCCAATTTGGGAATACAGGGCGCTGGATGTAGGAGGACGTCAACACCTCTCTGCAAAAACCTAACATTATCATCTTCCCTGACAGGAATATACATGCAACTGGGGACTGCTTGTAAATTTCATACTTCCATGAAACTTCCTCCTTCGAAGGAAGCTGGTTAAACCCGCTGTGTGTTCATGCCACAGTTTCATTTTGTTTTTTATTTTCATATAGGGATTACATTTTACATATGTAAAGGAGAGTCTGTGTGAGATTTGCTTTTGTAAAAAAGAACTTCATTCCTTGTCTAATTTATTTAGAAGTTAATGTCATCCTTTGTGGGGTCTTTGGTTTGTGCTGATTGTATTTATTTACCTGCATTTACTCTGTTGTATTTTGCCCCCTGAAATAAGAGGAGCATCTGCCAATCATGAAATTCCAATCTTTCTTCTGAGCCCCACAACTTTTCTTTTTGTTTGGTGTCATTTTTTTTTTTTTTTTTTGTAATTTTGTTGGTGTATATAGCAGCACCAGACCCAGGCTTATTCAACCTGTCACAAGGCTAATGTTTATCTAATGTTTATTCAACCTGTCACAAGGCTAATGTTTATCTAATGTTTATTCAACCTGTCACAAGGCTAATGTATATCTAATGTTTATTCAACCTGTCACAAGGCTAATGTTTATCTAATGTTTATTCAACCTGTCACAATGCTAATGTATATGTAGAAGTAAAAGAGCACCATCGCATGAATTGTACATATAAGATGTTTACAATTGAGAATGTCGATTAGTATTTGTTTCTGTGCTCCATCACTCGAAGACCATACATTTCTAGACCTATCTTTAGGGGATATTTCTTTTTTTTTTATTATTATTTATACATATAGAACATAATACAAAAGTTACGCCATAGAATTTCCAAACACCCTACATATCAGATGAAACAGAACTATCAGGGTTAGTGCTCTGGTATAAAGCTCACTTTGTAAAGGAGATTGAAAACTGCTTATGTAACTCTGGCTTTCAATATCTTGACATTTTACATCCGCTTATCTCTGGACCAGTTGGTGTTGTCAGTCAGAGACATTGCAGTGCTGTTCAAGCTGGATATGACCATACTTCAGCATGAGAGCTATCAATCGACTGCATGTTTTTCTATCAGAATTTCGCATAAATAATAAGATGATCAAATTCTGAAAAGTTTGCTCTCAAGACAAACTTTGTGAATCACCTCCTCCTCCCAATTTGATGGAACTGGAGACTTTTCTAATTTTAAGCTAGGTATATTTAACTTTAGTCATGAAGGCTGAACGGATTAGACTAATTTATTATGGAAAGTTTCAACATCTGCTGGATATGACGTTTAAGTCTGACTGTTATTAGAAAGTCTGTTTAGTCTATTAATATCACTACTTCATTTATGACTTGAAGAATTTGATTTAACAAAAAATAATACCCCAGGAACATGACGTTTTTCAAGTGATAATGAAAAATGCCCAAAATGCAAACAAGTATCAACATTAAATGGTAAGCGAAATAAAGAATATTTTAATCTTCGTACCAATATATATATATATATATATATATATATATATATATATATATGGGGGAGTTATAAGAATAAGATTAATTCTTTAAAATAAGACTTATTGGGATAATGCAAAGCTCAACAAATTGTTTTGGGGCTAATACAGAATACCAGTAAAATAAGAAAAGGACAATATAAAAATATATATTGATGTATACAGACTTATTCATTTATTCAATAAGGATGATACATCAATTAGGGATGTAGGATAAGTAAAACTCTTTATATCATGTTACCCTTCTCTCCTCTTCTAATGAGAAGCATTAGGCTTTGAAATACCATGATATAAAGAGTTTTACTTATCCTACACCCATAATTGATGTATCATCCTTATTAAATAAATGAATAAATCTGTATACATCAGTATATATTTACCTGGGATTCCTCAGTACACCATGTTCAAACGCCGGGTACCCCCCCCCCGCTACCGCCATTCTTTTTTTACCTCTTTCCCCCTCTCTCTACTCAGTCTGCCTACTGTTTTGCTCCCCCCCCCAGCTACTACCACTTTTTTTTAACACCTCTCTCCACCCAGACTTCCTACTGTTATTTTAACCCGCCACACCTCTCCACACCCGGGCAATGCCGAGTACCCCTGCTAGTATATATATATATAAAGATGACCACTACAAGTCAGTTTCATTGGAAACTAGTGGTGCTTACATGTTGCTTTAGAAATGGTCTGGTAAGATATGATTAAACAGTAATTATTGACTTCTTGCTGTCTTTCTATGTCATTAGTTTTTTAACAAAAACAAGGTGATTAAAATTCTTTTCTTCAACCGTTTGTCTCAACCTGGTTTTTTTCTGGGTATAAACGAACTTGTTTGCAGACAGCGTTTTCTCAGTTGTGCAGGATCACAAGAGGGACGGGCGTAGGAACAAGCAACTAATGAGATATGTATGACTTCCCATGTATGAAACAAGGTCGAAAAGTAACAAAGGATACAAAATCGATTTCAAAATTCAACGTGTCGCAGACAATATCTTCTGTTTTCTTTAGAAACATTTTTCAATCTTCTACTCTATCGTTTTTTCCATGAAAGATGCTTAACTGAGCTCTAATCTGTTTTCTTTTTGTAAGACATTTACAACAAGAACTCGTCTTTTTATCACAACTGTAAATAACTTTCTGAGTAGAGAGTAATTTCTGCAAAGAGTTTCTTTCAAAGAAATCGCCATCTTTGGAACACATTGCTACTTGCCAGCTTCAAATTCAATATCATAAATACTTATCATAAACCGTTCTCATGAGTAATCCACTTTTGTTCATTTCATATGTCAATCAATTTCAATCCTCTCAAAATATTCTTCCATCATTTCAACTGATGATCCATTTCATCTTTTTAACTCTTGTCTTGGAGTAGCTTTTTGTCTTGGTAAAAATCTTTTTATTAAATGCAAATTACTTGTGGAAGGCCAGAATCAAACCTTTCAAAAATTTTTAAGTCTAGCATAGTGGGATAGCAAATCCAAAGCCGTGCTTAAAATTTATGCAGATTTGTTAATGTCATCCATCAATTAATGACGCAACTATGTTTTATCTAATGTCCAATTATATAGAGAGCACGCCAAACCATCATAATAATCTATGCTACTCCATTCATTGGAGCAGTTATGCCTTCCAATTGGCAGAGCTACAAAGCCATGCTGTTTTCAGAATCAGTTCATGCAGATTTATCCTAAAATAAGAGCATGTCCTTTTTTTATATATAATGTTTTATTCTCTATTGTTGCCTCAGGTTTTGTTTAGTAACAATCACTATTCATTTATCTTGGTTCTGAAGAGAAAGATGAACAACTGTAAATTAAAACTCGAATTATTAAAGCACTTTTAGTTTGACTTTAATGGACTCGTACTCATAGTCGATATCAGAGGCTGGTCATTTTATTTTTAATACTAGCTTTGAGATTAACATTGGGTAATTTTCCCCAAAAAATTCTGATGAAAATGTTGTGTTAACAAGAACAAAATATTAGCATGTGTACATTCGGTCTGTGAAAATGCTATTTTAGAGTTAAGTAATACAGCACCTCTTATATAGATGCATAGACATATATAAAAATGCTATTTCCAACTTATGTAAGACAGACCAATGAAAATGCTATTTCCAACTTATGTAAGACAGACCAATGAAAATGCTATTTCCAACTTATGTAAGACAGACCAATGAAAATGCTATTTCCAACTTATGTAAGACAGACCAATGAAAATGCTATTTCCAACTTATGTAAGACAGACCAATGAAAATGCTATTTCCAACTTATGTAAGACAGACCAATGAAAATGCTATTTCCAACTTATGTAAGACAGACCAATGAAAATGCTATTTCCAACTTATGTAAGACAGACCAATGAAAATGCTATTTCCAACTTATGTAAGACAGACCAATGAAAATGCTATTTCCAACTTATGTAAGACAGACCAATGAAAA
The DNA here is from genome assembly GCF_053919585.1 of Euprymna scolopes. Classification (NCBI taxonomy): domain Eukaryota; kingdom Metazoa; phylum Mollusca; class Cephalopoda; order Sepiida; family Sepiolidae; genus Euprymna; species Euprymna scolopes. The sequence continues at coordinate 75,921,134 of NC_136492.1, forward strand.
TGCTATTTCCAACTTATGTAAGACAGACCAATGAAAATGCTATTTCAAACTCATGTAAGACAGCCCGAAGAAAATACTATTTCAAACTTAAGTGACTTAGCAACACAATTTGAAAGATAAAGTCTCTTATGAAAATGCACGGGCGTGTATAAGAAATATACAAACTTATTTTAACACAGAATGTGAGCGCTAAACTTTGGACAGAATCTAAATGAACCAGATTAATGAATAAAATCTTCACTTTTTTCCCCTGTGCCCAGGGAAAACTTAGTTTTGTTTTTAGATTTTGTATGATCTTCTTACATGAATGCATAAAAAAAGAGATTTCTTTATCTCCTCTGCGTACCATGATTGTTCGAGATAAAAGGTGAGGAAAAGCTGACATAGAAATATACAAAAATAAAGTAAAGCCGACAAAGAAAACAGAAGCATTTTTTAAGATGGAGTTGAAAAGATTTCAGTAATAATGCTACAGATTTTTGTAAGAATACTTCTACCACCGAAATGCGGGAATGGGGTTTAATAAATATAAAATAGAAAAAGAAAATAGGATAATCTTTTTCTTGGCTTTTTTCAACTTGGTCAATTATGCCATCTTCATTATATTTGTTTTTTTTTTATTTTTGGAATCTGTTGAAATGAAGCTTCATAATTTGTGTGTTCATTCTTTTTGCGGACTGTTATCCTCATCTTCATAATTGTTGTTGTTACATTACCTTTCGGCGAACTCATCCTCTACGGTTCTGGGTGAGTATTGCCCTGAAGATAGCAGTTTCAATCCTACCCAAGAAGGCCAGAGGATTAGTTGGCCAAAACGTGGTGAGACCACAACAACTATGGAAAGCAGTAATTACAGAGGAGAAGTTACAAGACTCAGCATTTCTATCTCGTCGTAGTTAATCACTTGAAGAAGGCCAGAGGATGAGTTGGTCAGAACGTGGTGAAACAACAAATATGAAGATGAGGATAACATTCCACAAAAAGAATGAACGCACAAACCCAGTCTTCGCGTTCAACATCTGAACCCTCTCGATTATTATTTTTTTTTTCATTGTTATTAATTATTATTATTATTATTATTATTATTATTATTATTATTATGATTAACCAATCTGCAATTTTCCCTACCTGAATTTTTCTTTCTTTCTTTTTTTTTTTTTTTTAGGAGAGTAATTATTCCCATCAGTGGAGACTAGTTCAATTTGATTACATCTTATTCAATCTATTTTACCTTTAAAGTTGGAAGAAAGAGAACTCTAATCATATTTAACCTAAAAAAACAAAACCATATCAACTCTGCAATATATCTTTATTGCTGTTTTATCACACTCTCTCTCTCTCTCTCTCTCTTTCTCTCTCATATATATATATATATATATATATATATATATATATATATATATATATATGTATATATATATATTGTGGGGTAACCATTTTCTTTATGATGGTTTAATCACTCTATCAAAAATCGAACATTATTTCTCTCAGTCAGATCACTACAAACTTGTAAATGGTACATCAGTATTATTCCAGAAAGGAAGGAATCCACTTTTGATGAACCCAAAAAGCAGCAAAATCAAACCTCTTCATTGTAGAAATCCCCAGATGCTTGAAAGCTTTCTACTCTAATAGTTTCTCCCTCCAAATTCTAGGTTTAGGAATTCCCTCTTTGTTTCCTGCTTCCCTGACTGTACTAACATGCAGAAATTTAAATGTAATATGAACAAACGTCTTATTGCTTAACTCTCTACTTAGAATGTCCCTATCAGTATGGTCACTTACGTCTCAGTGGCAATGTCCTTTGTTTAGATTGATAAACATAAAAAGAAAGAGTTTTTGTTAAATCAATAATTGTCAAATGCAATATAAAAAATTTACCTTAATATCATGTAATAATATTGTGATTTATAGGATTGTTTCTCTTCATTAAAAAACAGGAAATCTTTATAATAAAGTAGTGATTTTTATCTACTTCGTTAAGCTGCATATGCAAATTTGCTTTGGCAACGATTAAGACCAATTCTTGATGCATGTTTTAGCAAATATTCATTCATTTTATTTGATTTTTACATTTTACCTAGTTGGACGGTTTCTAAGATAGTCATCAATACAGGAAATTGAAGAAATTATTACTCTCACACTCACATCGAATACCTCTACCCCTAACATCGACCGAAAGGTCTACCTTACACGTATATCTTCATAGTATCGTTATTTCATTGTTTTGATTTTCCTACTGTTAGATACTCTACATTCTCACTCAGATACAAAACACTCTATTAATCTATACGTTCTGTTTTAAGGCGTTTTATTGGCGATTCCAAATGTTTTCTTTCATATTGTCGATTGACAGAATAACTGATTAGCAAATTTACATTCATAAAACGCAGAGCAATATTCAGAGTCAATAAGAGAATCGTTCTTTAGCAGTTGATAATATTCACTCATTTCACTCGATTTCTTTTTATTAAATTTCCTTTTACAGTTTTCAAATGATATAATTTATGTTTACGTAAAAAAATACATACACACACGTGCACACATAAAAATGCACATACAAAAAAAAAAACTATACATCCAAACATAGAATAAACATAAATAGCTTACAGACACACAGATATAAAAGAACTCTATCTCTTGAACGCTTGAGTGGAACCTACAAAATAAAAACAGGAGATTACATAAGTGTTTGGATATACATATGTTGGTTATTCAATCGCTAGTTCTTTATATTTATTTATTTATTATACACACAACCTGTACAAATAGGAAATAAGATTACAATAAAGGCAGAAAAATTCAGAGCCTAAATAGGTGCTCCAGAATTATAAACCTGTATTAGCATGCTTTAGCATGTATAATTTGGTATGTCTACAATTAATTGAGATTCCTTATTTCTTATTGAGAAGTGTTACTCTATCAGTGAATCGAATAGTTTTTAACTTTTCATTAAGACATAGATATTATGGTTTATTTAGAGATAACCATATTCTGACCTTAATAATTTCATTCCACTTGACTAATGACCTTGTATATCTAAAAATTGTACAAGGAGTTTGGATGATGAGTTATTAATACTATTCTGGCTTTCTCTAAGCGTACCATCCCTTTAGTCAAGTGAACAATTTCAGCATTAAACGGTTCCTCTTCTGTGGCACAGGATAAAATTCTGTATTAATCTCATTTTTCACTTTGTGCTATTCTTCATTTATCTCCAGTTCTGCAGACTAAATAAAATGTTTTGTTTAGTGATATTAACTTTGACTAAAAAGTCTTTAGTGTCAACAAAAACAAAAAGCGGAATAGCTATATAACATAGATAATTTTTTTTTTTTTAATTCTTATTCCCCCCAAATAAGGCACCTTGCCACTTGGACATAAGGGGCTACTCTTTGGGATCATGGCCACCGGGGACTATGTGGGGGGTTGAGCAGTGAGATATCTGTTCAAATTAAATTTAAACTTCTGCATGTTAGTATAGTTAGGGAAGTCGGAAATGGAGAGAGAATTCACAATGTCTAGTAGTCAGAAGAAACTATTAGAATAGATGGCTTTCTGCCACCTAGGGACCTCAACAGTGAAGGGGTGGGAATTTTCTATTTGTTAAGTTAGTCAAAGGTATATATATCTAAAGGGCACAAGTGCTATTAGTTTTTCGAAGTACATTAAAGTACTTGTAAAATCAGCACAGGGATGCAATATTTTGGCGATCGAACAGATTGGAACTTACAGGGCCTATTGGAACGAACACTTTTTTGGACGCTGTCTAAAAGGGAGAGACTAGTGTATAATGCACTAGTCCAGATGTGACTGCAATACTCCATGATATCCGATGTGTGTGTGAATGCTGGTTTTACTGTCAAAAATAATTTTTAATTTATAAAAACTGATGTATATAAAAAATTGTTTTTGCAGTGTGTGTGTGTATATATATATATATATATATATATATATATATATATATATATATATATATATATATATATATATATATATATTATGCATATATGATTAGTTTTCATATAGTCCAGTCTCAATTTATGCTAGTATCAGCAAAATCACTGCTTTATTATAACAATTATTTTGCTAATGGTGAAAAGAATGTATTCTTTGAAACTCTGCGGATTAAGGAATTCTTAATGTTGCTTTCTGAGTTTTCTGTCGAATAATAAATTCTTGTACATTATAATTTACAATCTTTAACTTTGTTCTTATATATATATATTTTGTTTGTTTTTTTTGTTTTGTTTTTTTAAATAAATATTAAATTACTGAAAAAAATCTTATTTTTTCCATAATTCTTTTTTCTAAAATGCAGTTTTGATTACATTTAGTTATTTCTAATAAACACATAAATATATTCATATTTTCGCAAAAGATATGATAAAAATAAAGATTAAAACAAAAGAATTGTATTGTTTTTTTTTTGTTTTTTTGTCTGATGTCAAATTTTTTCAGCTTTAACATCGTCTGACAAAAAGTGGCATCAAAGGTTGCATAAATTTTGACCAGCTTCCAAAATTTAATCCAGAACATTGAAGTCCACAATGAATGAACATCTCAAAATGGTCTGTTCATTTTCTGGTCAGATATCATTTCAAGCACTTTAACTGTTCTGACAAGCTGTGTGATCGTAAACCACCTCTACACCGACATTCGTTTTCAGATCATGTATTGTTCGAGATGTTGGACATTTTCAAGAATAGCGTCTGAATTCTGTTTTCATTCATTTATTTATTTTTGTATTTTGAAATGTTCCAAAGCTGACATAAAATTCTATGACCAAAGATGACAAAGCTTCCTACTTTCGAATATCGAATGGGGAGAATTGGTTACGTTTTTGTTTTCAAGTCTTGAAGTTTACTTCAGAAAGACAGATGTTCATGGCTTGAAGAGAAACTGTCATAAAGATTAAGATGAAATCTATTTGCAAATTGCAGAGAGTCTCTCTTACAAGAAAGTGAATTTTCTATCCAACTTGAAAGTTTTGGAGGATCAACTTTCCACTCTGAAATTGAACAGAGATTTTAGACAAGAAATCTCAAGGTACTTTCTCTTTCTCCTGTTAATAATAAGTCATTGTCTATCAAGACACAAAGACTATTCAAGGATAGGAATAAATAAGGTTATCAGTTGGTAATGACCAATACTTTGAGGAATTTGGGTATGAGTGAGATGGTCAGGATTTGATTATTTAAGTTGACGTTTTAACATGACTTTATTACCATTGAACTTGAAAACGACCATGTTGTAGTCAGCTGGGAAGCAATCCCGTGATATTGTATTGCAAAGATTACAAAGAAATTTTGTTCATGAAAGTTTCATTTAGTTTTAGATAGAGAAATAAAGGAAAACTACAAGCTTTTGCTGTGAATGTTTTGCAGTTGGGACCAGAGATTAAAACTTCATTGGAAATGCTGATAGAGTAGAGAAATGTGAGTAAGGTCTCTTTTGTGAGAAGCAAAACTTTGAATTTCTTTTATTATTATTATTACTGTTATTATTATCTTCGGACTACTGTTCTCATCTTCAGCGTCATTTTCACAATTTTTCGGTTGATGTAACCTCCGACTTTCTTCAGGTGTTAAACTCGGGAACTTCGATGGAATTTCTATCAGGTCATAGCTGAGAAAATGAGAGAGAGCATGCTACTCTTTGTGAAGTAAATAAAGGGTTCTGTTCAAAATTCCATCTAAATTCCTCATTTCGCTAGAAATATTCCTGAATTCAACAAGATACACCTGAAGAAGAAGGTCGAAGGTTACATCGATTGAAGCGTTGTAATAATTGCACTCAAGATGAGAACAATAGTTCGAAGATTCGAAATAATGGTTATATTTTGAACTTAGTTAATATACAGACCAAGGAGACCTATTTGTGTATTCATTCTCTAACTTCTTTAGCTGTGCATTGCTTTTATTTAACTGTCTTGTTTAACTCTTTTTATCAAGCTTGTGACCATCTAGTTAATATCTATGTGTGTGTCAGAACATGGAATAATACACATATGTGACGAATGTGATGACATACCTGTTTTCTGCTGCCTCTTGGAGAGATTTACCAATTTCTTGGGAGCTGGTTCTGTCAACAAAGATGCTTTCAAGACAAACACTAGACGCTGGTTGTATATAATTATTCACTCCAGGCGTTTTTCGTCACAGCAGCCTGGAGTGAATGGGGATCTTTGACTTGCACTATTCTCTGGTTCCATCTTGAAACCATCGCCCCTTATGGGGAGCCTGTTCAGCAGATCTTATCTCTTTGCTATCTAAGAACCGACTCAGTAAAATTAACTTAGTTTCTTCAACCCAGAATCCTTGGCACGTCCGACCTGGCCCTATCTACCTAGCTTCCGGTGCAGCCGACCGGTCACCCAATTTGATATATGTCACAACATTGATCCTTTGGACCCTTTGTGCACCTGCATTTGCTCAATCCATGATTTCCCACAATTCAAACCATCATCTACTTAGCTAGGCAGACAAACAATCGGATAGATAGATAAACCGATAGCTGCTTTCTACTTGGCGTTGCCCGGCGATTACACAATACGAATAACCAATCCTTATCTCTAAAATTCAGAAACATAATTTAGATTTTTCAACATTTACGACTTTTGATAGTTACTTAAAGCAGTTAAAAAAAAAGTGTTAAATTTTGTTTCACCCTATGCAATAATTATACTTTCATCATAAACTAGATTAACCAATACCTGTTTAACAACTTACAGAATGCGATACATATTTCAGAAAGAAATGAACTCACATCAAACATGGTTATTCTGGGGTTGAATGTTAACAAAAAATGGTGGCGCCTTTTTATAAGAAAATTAAAAAAAAAAAAAAGAACTTTGAAATTGCATTTCTTTTTTTTAATTATTATTATTTTTGTTACTAACGAGTTTCCACTTATGATAACCTAAAATCATTCAAGGATAAGGATTAATGAGATGGATGGATTGAGAGTTGAATGAATATTATATAAGAGGATTGAAAATCACCGCCTACCATCCATTCAAAACATGAACTGTTCAAGAAAACAATTCTTCCCTTTAGTTATTTATATAATAAATAGGAACACAATGTGATTGGATGGTGTTTTTTTGTTTGTTTTTACATAGGCAAAACCACTTATCAAGGCCAGAGACCACTCGAGGATAGGGGTTAAAAGTGTACAGTAGACAACTGGACAATATAGTAATTGTTAGTAATGGAAATTCGGTAAATTTGTTAACTTAGGTGGAACGGCTCATAAAGAACTTGTTTAAGTTTGACTTGAAGACAACTAGCTGGAAAGCAAGAAAACGGAAGGCAATTCCACAGGCGTGCAGTTCTAAGAAAGAAGCTTTGTTCATGGAATCTACGTTTAGGTTTAGGCACAGATAAAGAGGGGGGGGGGAATTATTGATAGTGTTTTACGAACAAGCATAGCAGCCTTGGAGAGGCAGCGAAAGATACTCTGAAAGCTCAAAGGTTTGATTTAGCGTTGATTATGAACAACTGTTCATTAAGGAGATTTATTAGATTGTATTATTTGATTACGTAGCCAAGACCACTCAGCTACTTCAAACAAATATATTCTTTTCAGTTAGAAACGTTGTCATTCGATGTGAAGATTGAAGGGCAAAGTAAGTGATTGTTATGAGGCTGTTGAAAGTAAACTCAAGACTCACTTTCTATGCTCATCAACTCTTCTGTTGTTTTTACATGCATTCAATCATCAAGAGATTTTGTCCATGAGTTGGCGTATCATTAAAATAACATTTTTATTGATAACTACATAATGAATGCATCTTGAGTTTTTTTTTTTCTTGTAAATCCATATCTACACAAAAACTGCTTCTGTTGTAGTGATCCTTTTCTTTGTGCATATGTATATCACCATTAGTCACACTCAAACTATCCAGAATTAAATTTCAACATTAAAATATTCAACAACTTTTTTTTCAAACGTGTGTTTATTTACAGATAATGTGTGGGTGTGTATATATATATATATAGTAATGGTGAGTCATCACTTACTAAGGCCAGTCGAGAATCATTGATAATGGCTGATTCTAATTTCATCAAAAGATTTACAAATGTTGCATCCCTGTTTGCAACTACATCCTTGTCTAATGTACATTTTTTATGTTTCATGTTTTACAAAATATGTGCAATATTTTTCTGGAAATGTTAATTTCTAAAATAGAAAAAAAAGTAAATATCAATAACATCACTGATATTATATGTTATTTTTTTTATTGAAATCCTTTGAGATGTGTAATTTGTGAATTTATTTATTTGTGAACTGTTATCCTCATCTTCATAGTTGTTGTTGTTTCGCCATTTTTCGGCCAACTCATCCTCTGGCCGTCTTCAGGTGATTAATTGATATAGGATAGGAATACTGAGCATTGTAACTGTATCTCCAGTAATTACTGCCTTCCATAGTTGTCGTCTAACCTGAAGAAGGCCAGAAGATGAATTGGTCGAAACGTGGTGAAACAACAACTATTGAGATGAGGATACCAGTTTGCAAATAAATATCATTGACATTTATGTGTTATAATTCATTAATCCATGCATGTCTTTTAAATGACGGCTTATGTTTTGTGTCTCAACATTATTATAAAACCATGGTCGATTCAAACCATTTTTCCCCACTCCCTCTATTTACTATTTTAAAAAAATTTTTATGCTCATATGATCTACTCCATACTTGTGGTTTTATTAAATACTTTACAAGTAAAATCTGATTCCACATTTCTCTAACTCCTCTCCTCTAATAAGAAGGAAAGTATTTCTTTTGAAACTGCGGATTAAAGACAATCATTTCATTTGATTTTCCTTTCTGAAAAAATAAATGGTTTTAGCTCTTGCGAAAGGGTTTTTCAACAGATTTTATTAAATTCTTCTACTTATATATTTATTAGTGTTGAGACGATTAATTAAAATCGGAAAAATTGGAGATTTTTGGGGTATCAGTATCGGAATCGGAAAAATTTGAGCATATTTTCCAATGCCAAAACCGATTACTTTAATTATCTGTTTTATTTGATTTTGGTTTAAGAAATATCTTCCACTGCTTGTAGTATTAATAAAATAATAAATATTTATTGATTTAAACTTTCGGTGAAACTAAAATCTTTAGATTATCCCCTCACAAGTGTGTCTTTACGTTTGAGAAAATATATGCACATTTAAGATGTGTTTTTACAGTAATCGGGACAAAATAACAATTTTATAGTTAAATATTTAGAGATTTATAAAGAATCGGAATCGGTAATTGTATCGGAATTGGGAAAAATATTGGAATCGTCCCATCACTAATATTTACATAAACTATTTTTGTTAGACTTCACTTATAAAATATTAATTCATTGACCTTTATCTTACCTTTCTAGTTAACCTAGATCAACTTTACATCTGCATACCAAGTTTGGCTTAAATCAATTCAGTTGTTCTCAATCTGTAGTGGACTAATATATAAATATATCGTGTATGTGTATAGGCGGAAAATACTTGCACATCCATCTTAATTGTCGGTCAATTGTTTCTATGATTTTAATCAAACTGAAATGTACATCTTGAAAAAATTATATTTAAGCTCGCAAGAAAACTCAACAGTGCATAACACTCTATTACTTTCTTAACATTTTTTTTACTGGCCTAGCCCCCTCCTCCACCGTTCCACACCCTAATATATAATAGTAGGAAGAAACTAAAATTTTGGAAAACTATTAGAATTAGTGTCTTATACATATGATTTTAAATTTTAAATCGAATATACATATTTTAAATTTTAAGGAAATTCTGACTTCATAGCTCTTTGAGGGGGGGGCACATAGTAATTTAATAGACCTCAGAACCACTTCCATTGTCTTCCCCAGATAATTTTTACATATGATTTAAATTTTGTCAAAATAGTATATCTTTGAAATTTTGAAAGATTGCTCTTGTAAGAGGGCACATAGAGATTCAGCACACTTCTATAGTTTTCCCCAGAAAATTTTATAGATATGATTTCAATTTCATCAAAAGAGGATACCAGTGAAGGCCCCTCAGAGATAAATTTAGAAATTCAGGATAACTTCCATTCTTTTCCTCGGGAAATCTTACGTATGAACACATTTTTACTTTTAGGGAGATTAACATTCTTTCTAGTAAAAGCGCACATACAAAGAAATTAATATACACACACACACACACACATATATATAATTTTATAAATAATAATAATAATCATTTTTCATACCTACAGACACTCGTATTTTATGCATCAGTGTAGGATGACAATTCCTTCCGGTTGTGAGATTTGAACCTGGCCACAAAGCTACCTTTGACTCTATTTGCTAAGCTTTTACCTCTCGGCCACAAAACAATTGGTGCAGGAATGAAAGGAATTAATAACTAATAAACACTCAATTCTGGTGCAGGCATTAGACAATCCAGAGTGTTTAAATGACGGAAGTCATGAACATTGCATAAATGCTAGTTGATTGCTTCTTAGTTTATACTTCTCAGACAGTGCCCATCTTTAAGTATTCTTTAAGAGCCTTGATAAAAAATATCATTAATCTGTGTTTCTTCCTCTCATATATATCTACACACACACACACACACACACACACACACACACACACACACACACACACACACACAGATTACTGATATTTTTCTTTGATCAAATTTTGTTACGAAATATCATCTCCTGATGCAATTTCATTTTACATGAGTTTCTTACAGTATCAGTGAATAGCAATGATATTTTGCTTTAGGTGTCTCAAGCCTTGAAAAATCTGACAATGGCCATTTCCATGCACTTAGCATACTGACAAATTGATGACCCTGTATTTCATGTCCCGATGATGGCAATTAATGTGTAGTCTTGCACAAATGAATACTTAATCTGAGGTCAAGTGTCAAACTTAGTCAGACATGCTGTGATGCTCACCTCTATTGGCCAGAGAGGACACAACGATCTTTGGTCTTTCTAGCTCTTTCAATGGTGATCTTTTGTTCTGAACTGTGACGCCTCCGCTTCCCCGATCACATCATCCTTTGGCCATTTCAGTATAATTGATTGGAAAGAGACGAAGGAAAGTAACTCAAAATAATATTTCAAACGACTTTATCATTTCCATTGATCCCATTCCACTCGCAGCAGGAAGGGATTTAAGATCTACTTAAAAATTCAAAGAAACACAGAAAAGGCTGATTCATTCCCATAACTAATGAAGGCTACTGAATCAGGAATGCACTTGTCGAACGGACAAAAACATTGCTCTATATGAAAGGTTCGCAACCCTAAGGTTATGAACACATGATTTTTGCTTGATTAATAGCTCAGTCATAAATTCTTACTGGAAGCAAAAATAGGTAAAGATGAACTTTAAGATGAACGTATGCAACTATCTCCATTTTTGACCACCTGCTATTTTGCACTAAAAATGAAAAAGAAGGAAAAGTATCTGTGCTGTCCAACAATTCACTTATTTTACATACTTGTAGTGACTGAATCCAAATGTTGGATGCGATTTCCTCTTCACTTCCAAAAGCAAGTAGAGTTTTTACAGGAAGGTGTTGACTCAATATTTTTCAACTAACGAAAATCGTTTTTAACCCAAAAATCTAACAGGCTGATGCAAATTTCGAAGCCTTTATAAAACTGATCTCGTCGATACAATTGGAGGGCTCCAGAAATTAAACAGGGTGCACTTCAAACAGCCATATAGTCACGAAGTTATAAACCTGCATTTTCTCTCTGAAGTTTGAAAGTTTTCATTTATTTTTTCCAAATTAATTTATTTCAGTTTTTTGTTTTGCCATAACATTTTCCTATTCAAATTGTTCTGTTTAAAATTAAAAATGAGGTCTTTTTCAAGTGATGTCACAGAAATATGTTGAAGTGTTCAAATGTGTGTATGTAGACAGTGAAGGGGGAGGCGTCATTAGTAGATGAGTGGGAACCACTTCTCTATATTTTATTGAATTTTAAAACTAAGACTGCACAATGTAATCTCGCCAGCCTAATCATTTTGACTTAAAATATTTCTTGGATCATTATATGACTAAAAAATGACAATAAAATTCAAACTTGGAATTGAATTATAAATTCAATTTTTCATAGTTTTGTTCATTAATTGACTAACTCAATTGAATGTAATGTTTTTTTTTTTTTTTCTTTGTATATAGACTGCTTTAATTTGTTTTTGTTGCATAGTCTATTTTCATCCAAATTTTTCTCAATCATGCCAATTTTTAAGTGTTTGCATTGCCCGAAATATTTATTCACCAAAATTTTAATTGGAAATTTTGGGAAGTTTATTCAAAATAAGAGTGTGTGTGTGCGTGTGTGTGTGTGTGTCCCTTTTTTCTATGTTACGGAATTGATGTTTCCTGACTTTTTTGTTAGGATTTTGAAGAACAAAAATCTTTTATTTGCCATAAACCTAAATGCTCGTTTTTCATTTCTCTAAAGAAATAGATCTGTCATTTTTTGAAAAATAATTTTTTCACACAATTTATAAAGCAGTACTTTAACATATTTTACGTGTAATTATACATTCTTATAATTAGACAGAATTTTGGTAATTCTATGGATTTGATTGGTAATTCAGAATCCGACGTTTCTCTTTTTACTTTTTTCTTTTTCTTTCTTAATTTTTTTAATCATTTTGTTCTATAAGGTTTTAAAAACAAATTAATCTTTAATTTTTGACAACAAAATTTGCTTTTTTATGAATGAGATTTTATTAACCCAATGAAATGAGAGATACTGTTTTCATCACGCGTCCGTTGTATTTGTTGATTTGTTACTTTTTCGATTTGCACACCATTCGATAGAAAAGAACATGCACATGGCCTAGATTAGACACCATTAAATGTTTAGTTCAAATCCAAATAAATATATGGACCCAGAAATATTTTCCTCTTTCTTTAATATTGCTTTCTCAGCCTTCATATGTTTATTAAAGTGTATCTATCTGTTCTGACCTTGGATGGTGAAGGAGAAATACTTCTAGACGGAGGTATTTTTATTTCTTTTTAGAGTGCAATGACAAGATTTTCATCAAAAATAAAACTGTCCTGTTTAACGTGGTGATGATATCTATGCATACAGTTTAGTATGAATCCAAGTAAAATGTTATATTCGATTTGTTACTTGTCCATAAATGACTTAAAAACAGTTGATGGGCCTTGTCAAATATATATACCTTGCTGGATGACATTCTCTTCTGATTCAACATAAAGCCCTATGATAACAATATTTTATTTATTTATTTTTTTTGTAACAATGATGAAAAATGAACAAAATTTTGTAACAATGATGAAAAATGAACAAAATGCCTGAATTCAATTGATTGGATGCATAGATTTAATTAGATATTTAGCCAATGTTCTTGTCTTGAGTCCTCCATTAACTGAAACATTCAAAAAGTTTGGTTTGTATGCCATGATTGTTCATTTATTGCAACCAGAAGCACCAATCCCAGAAGGCCAGTGTACTTTTCCAGAAGGGTCTTAATATGAGAATTATCTGAAGGAATTTATATACAGAGAAATTCTTGAATAGGTCAGATTGTCGGAAGATACTGTTTTCTTGGCCTAAAAATCATCAAACATTGATGTTATTGCTTTTTTTTCTCTCACTTTTTAAAACTCAATCATGTTCTGCAAAACCGAAAACAATTTTCTTCTAAAACAAAAAACAACCAAACAAACACCATGAATAAATATTTGAAGATATAAAGAATTTACTTTTACTGAAATTACTGTATTGGACATGAAATAACCTAAAAATGATTAAATATGCCAGAAAACAAAACCAGCAACAAAATAATTAACCAAATACCAAGCAACTACTTCGATTGACATGGGTGAATATAGTCATTAAAAAAAAAATCTTGCAATAAATCTAAAATAAAGACTTCTTATTATATCTTCTTGTTTTGAGTCATCTACAGGTTGGAACGATAAAAGTGTCATTCTAAGGAAAACAACACTGCCGCTTTATTTTAAAACTTTTATTGAAAAAATCAATTCAGGTAACTTTATTATGTAGTGGAGCTGACATCAATTCAATGTAGCCACCTTCAGCCTCAATCATCGCCTTGATACAGGTCCGGATATGGGAGCATGCCTTTTTCACAAGTGCAAGCGGGAGCTCGGTTAATACTCGGTGGATGGCAACAATCAGGCTTGCTTTGGTATTGTAAGAGGTCATGTTTGTGATGTTAATGATGTATAACCAAACGAAGTAGTCCAGCGAGTTCAAGTCAGGAAGGGGAAGAGGACAGTACAAAATCATAGCAGTCCTTCTGAAGCCAAGTCTGGGTCTCTTTAGACTTGTGGGGCGGCACCAAGTTCTGCTACCACACCCAGGATCTGCCAGCGGCCACCTGATTACACCAGAGGATCACCACACTCTTTAGCACATCTAGGTACTCTTTGATAGTGGCTTTCAAGCCAATTTCACAGATGTGAGGTGGCATGATGTGGCCCTCACTTAGAACCACACCAAAGACCATAACCGTGGTCGGAAACTTTGTTTTCATTACACTGGGCACATCCCTGTTATTTTTAGCAATCCAGCAATGCATTTTGAGGGTGCTGGAAATGGTTCTGTTGTCATAACTTGGATCTGTAGAGAGCCTGATTTGTACAGTGGCACATCTCTGATCTTGCTCATTGAACATTGTGTCAATATTGATTACTCTGGATTTTTTTTCATTTCAATGCATATTTAAAAAAAATTTTTTTATTAAATTCACACTATCATAATAATTTCAAAGTGTGTTTTCTTTTTATGTATTTCTTGTCATCTGCCGGTCAAAATATTATATACTAAAGAAGCAATTGTTTTTCCTCTTTTGCCACCAATTCTGACATAATTCCAACCTTCCTTCATATTACCTTGACTTATTCTGATTCTTTTAATACTTTAAAGACTTTCTTCGTGTCAACTTGATGAATTTGCAGATTCTATTCTTAGAGATTCTGATTCTTCAAGTGTCAAAAAACTAAAATTATAAAAAGCTGAATGCGTTTAAAGACTAATTATTTTCCTCACACGTTTTGTAACCGTTAAAAATACCTTTTTTATGTCTTGTTCATCGGGTTTATTTTATTATTTTCCAGGGTGGACTGCATCCTGATGGACCACTCTGCAACTTCCAAGGATTTTGGTTGACCTACTTTGGTATGTTTTCTCAATTAAATTGTCTAAATGAAAAGTGAGTTTAAGTATTCCAATGCATCTATTACGTTGTACTCCCTTCAAGGTGAGCATGGTAGTAGATTAATGATATGGCTCATTCCATGTCAAATCGATGAATTTTGGGAGGCACAAATCATGTCCGACACGGATTTTTTTCAAATTTGCTACGCTCTTAGATCTCCATGAAAGGAATTGAATGGCACTTGTTAAACATCTCAAGGTCAAGGGGTTCCTGAGATATGACCTTGACCTTTTACAAAAATGTGAATTTTTATGAAGTGACCAACTTTAAAAGACGATATCTCTATTGTTTATGGGTCTACAAAGTTCATTCATATATCATTTTAACGTACTTGGATAGATCTATAATTTTATCTGGGAATATCTTTTTTCAATGTTAAATTAAAAAAGTTGACCTTGACCTTAACTTTTAACCTGAATTATCTCAAAAACCGTTCTTTCAATTTCTTTTAAATTTTGACATAAAATTTCTCTATCTTATGACAGTATATATTCCAAATTTAGTGATGGGCCTTTCACTACAACTATCGTTACAAGCGTTTTAAAGAAGTGGGCAAATTCAAAATGGCGGAACGTAGTACCTGCGACTTCATATAAAACATTTTGATATTTCCCAATATGGTCAAGTTTGATATCTTTGTAAAGCTATTTTGATGCTGATTAATATTTACATAAAGACCATGGTCAAAAATTAAAAAAAAAATTTTGTTAATGAAACTGAATTTTCTTTATTTGTTTTGGTACTTGTGCACTTTTTGAACCATACTGAAATAATAACGTTATTTCAGAGGCCATTCTTAACACGTGGAGAGGAGGGTGTTTTGTAACTAATGTGTACTTCCACCCAACAATTGTATAATAAAAAAGAACATATTGTAAAACTTTAAATTAAGCTGAAAATACAATTTGAAAAATAGCGTGGTTCAAGAAGTGCATAAGCACTTTTTTTTTAATGCACCACAGATTTTGTTATGGAAAAAGTGATATATAATAATAAAAAAAAGAATTTTGAAAGGTGTTAAGGATTTATTAAATTATACGATAAAACATATGAGATCTCAATTTCTGTTGTTTATTGGTAATTTTTTTTTCAATGAAAAATTTTTATAATGCATGTTCTTAAAAATTCTTCACATGTTGAATTTTATGCAAATTCTGGTTGTGAAGTCAAACTGTTTTATGACTTTCATACTTTTCTTATGCAACACAGATTTTGATACAGAAAGTGATGGAATAAAAATTTCTAAAAAGTGCGTTGAGATTTAATTAGATTATAGTATCAAAAGAATAAACAACATTTGATGGCGATGGTAAACAGTTTCTTTGACATTTTTAGAAGTCTTAAGTATACAATATATCAACAAGAAATCAACACGTGTTCATTAGGATACATTATTTCAAAATGTTCCATTACAACATAGATTAAAAAAAACTGTTTAAATTTTATTTTAATATTAAGTTATAATATAAACACGACTCTTGCCATCTATTTCATCGCCAGATTAAAGACGATTGAAAAATATTATTGTGCGAAAAATTAACTCTTTTAAAGATCACTACAGTTTCTAGTTTGTCCCTTTTTACCAAATAAAGTATGGAAATCCATAATTAACCAAAGAAACAGTCGTAAATATTTAGTAAAACCGTATTTTATAGTTAATATATAAATGTTTATAATATTACTAATCATTAAACTGTGTAAAACTTAAAACCTAACAAAATTATAACAAAGATTATTTATTAGTTGCCATTTGAAGAAGATAAACAAAGCTTTTTAAAAAAGCATTAAGTCCCTTCTGCCGTTCCATATTTCGTGAAGTAAACAAAAGTCTAACGTCACGGGATTATGTACAAAATTCTTCACAAACGTTTGGAGGTCCCTACAAAACACCCTCCCCTCTCCATGTTAAGAATGGCTTTCGAAATAATAATGTTATTTCAGCACAGTACCTAAAATACATAAGTACAAAAAATAGGCAAAAGAAAAAAATTCATTTCCGTGTTTACAAAATAGGGTATCAATTTACTATAACGTCGTAACTAAAAAGTGAACACCTCTTACAAATGTCGAAATATTAACTTTTAATTTTTTTTTCTTTAATAATCTTGCATATAAGTGGCCATTCAATAATAATCCACTGTAAAATAGCAAGAGACCGAACAAACATATTTTTAGTAGGAGTGACGCTCCTACAGATTCACCATTTTAATAAAAATATCCACTAAAATTCTACATAAAATTAATGAAAATAGAACTTACATTTTTATGGTGACTGGCAAAATGTCAATCTTGTAGCATGAATATTTAATGTCTTATCTGTTCCAAGTCAAACTCAACTGGCAAAATGATTTCCATAATATTATTTTTTTTTTTAATTTTTTATTGCTTTTTATCTTCACTAATCCCTCTACAACATATATTGAGAACTTATTTTTATAACAGGCAGTAGTCTCAAGTAAAGGGATAGTGACTTCAAAAATTAAAAGATGTCTAACATAGAGGTGATAAAGGTTTCACTTACTGAAAAACCAAAGTATTTTAATATCTTTTAACACTTTCTTGTCAGATTTAATGCTGAAGGACTGGACAGGAAAAAAAACATGTTTTATGAGGTTTTTCACACAGCTAAAATAAATCCACATCATATTTTTATGTTCTTAGCTTTTATTTTCACTAGTAGCTTAAAAATAAATGTTCTACATATTATCTTCTAATACAAACAATAGAAATGCTTAACATATTTTGGAATCGTTTTGTCACATAAGTTTGAAATACTACTTTTCATTGGTTTGTCGCATAAGTTTTCTGATTCTGATACCTAAAAAAGTTCTAGATGTTCTAGATTCTGATTAATTGCCTGAGCACTAATTATATCACTATTTTCCATAACAAAATCTGTGTTGCATTAAAAAAACAAAAACAAAAACAAAAATTAAAACAAATGAAGAAAATTCAGTTTCATCAAAAATATTTTTTTAAAAACTTTTTGACCATGGTTTTTATGTAAATATTAATCAGCATCAAAATAGATTTACAAAGATATCAAACTTGACCATATTGGGATGTATCAAAATGTTTTATATGAAGTCGCAGGTACTACGTTCCGCCATTTTGAATTTGCCCACTTCTTTAAAACGCTTGTAACGATAGTTTTAGTGAAAGGCCCATCACTAAATTTGGAATATATACTGTCATAAGATAGAGAAATTTTATGTCAAAATTTAAAAGAAATTGAAAGAACGGTTTTTGAGATAATTCAGGTTAAAAGTTAAGGTCAAAGTCAACTTTTTTAATTTGACCTTGAAAAAAAATATTCCCAGATAAAATTATAGATCTATCCAAGTACTTTAAAATGATATATGAATGAACTTTGTAGGCCCATAAACAATAGAGATATCGTCCTTTAAAGTTGGCCACTTCTTCATAAAAATTCACATTTTTGTAAAAGGTCAAGGTCATATCTCAGGAACCCCTTGACCTTGAGATGTTTAACAAGTGCCATTCAATTCCTTTCATGGAGATCTATAAGTGTAGCAAATTTGAAAAAAATCCGTGTCGAACATGGTTTTACCCCCTGTCGATTTGACATGGAATGAGCCATATGTTAAATAGTGGGGTCTATATATATATATGTAAGCAGTGTATATAATGTACGTGGGTATATCATGAGTTTCTTAGTGTCGTCTTGTGTTTCATAATGTTCCTTGTAGATGTGTATAACTGTTTATACATATATATAGATTACACATATACATATAGTTTCAACAGCACATCACATTTTTTAAACAAACGGTTCCTTACAACAAAGGGACGGAACGCCTTAGGAATTTATTCAAGCCAAAAGGAGAACACATCTAGTTCATCGGTTGATCTTGATTGACGAGATTGATAAGAGAAGGAAGATTCATTCTAAGGAACGACAATCAACACCCTGGTTATATTTTCAGGCAACTTTTATTCCAAATGCTTTCCCATTGGAAGATGGTACCGATCTTAGATTCTGCTTCTCCTGGCGCACAGGGCCCATAAGGCCCTGTCTTCAATGCTCCAACTGTCCGTCTGTCTCTCTCTCTCTCTGTTTGTCAAGCTAACTGACCACTGACTTACTCTGTATGTATCTCTACTATCGGTTGCTATTACTTCATTCAACTCATACCTTTTTAACATGTGATTTTTAATCACATTTCTGATGTGTTATTTTGAAACCTATTTGTTTGTGAGCATTTAAACATTTATTTCTCAAGGTCACATTGCTCGTTCTTTTATTTATTGTTCTCCTATAGACTATTTGTCTTTGTACACAGCTGATTCTACATTTTGTTCTTTTATCTAACATTTTAACTTTAAATAATAATAGTCGATTCCTAAATTGACTCTCAGCACCTGGCATAATCTAACACATCTTTTTACAAGGAGGTTGTAGATAACTTAATAACCAGCTTCATCTTGTAAGCCATATAAATTACAATACCTCTGCTTGTTAGTCATATAAATTATTATACCTCTGCTTGTAAGTCATATAAATTACAATACCTCTGCTTGTTAGTCATATAAATTATTATACCTCTGCATGTAAGTCATATAAATTACAATACCTCTGCTTGTTAGTCATATAAATTATTATACCTCTGCTTGTAAGTCATATAAATTATTATACCTCTGCTTGTTAGTCATAAATTATTATACCTCTGCTTGTAAGTCATATAAATTATTATACCTCTGCTTGTAAGTCATATAAATTATTATACCTCTGCTTGTAAGTCATATGAATTATTATACCTCTGCTTGTAAGTCATATAAATTATTATACCTCTGCTTGTTAGTCATATAAATTATTATACCTCTGCTTGTAAGTCATATAAATTATTATACCTCTGCTTGTAAGTCATATAAATTATTATACCTCTGCTTGTAAGTCATATAAATTATTATACCTCTGCTTGTAAGTCATATAAATTATTATACCTCTGCTTGTAAGTCATATAAATTATTATACCTCTGCTTGTTAGTCATATAAATTATTATACCTCTGCTTGTAAGTCATATAAATTATTATACCTCTGCTTGTAAGTCATATAAATTATTATACCTCTGCTTGTAAGTCATATAAATTATTATACCTCTGCTTGTAAGTCATATAAATTATTATACCTCTGCTTGTAAGTCATATAAATTATTATACCTCTGCTTGTAAGTCATATAAATTATTATACCTCTGCTTGTAAGTCATATAAATTATTATACCTCTGCTTGTAAGTCATATAAATTATTATACCTCTGCTTGTAAGTCATATAAATTATTATACCTCTGCTTGTAAGTCATATAAATTATTATACCTCTGCTTGTTAGTCATATAAATTATTATACCTCTGCTTGTAAGTCATATAAATTATTATACCTCTGCTTGTAAGTCATATAAATTATTATACCTCTGCTTGTAAGTCATATAAATTATTATACCTCTGCTTGTAAGTCATATAAATTATTATACCTCTGCTTGTTAGTCATATAAATTATTATACCTCTGCTTGTAAGTCAAATATTTTATTGTACCTCTGCTTGTAAGTCATATAAATTATTATACCTCTGCTTGTAAGCCATATAAATTACAATACCTCTGCTTGTAAGCCATATAAATTACAATACCTCTGCTTGTAAGTCATATAAATTATTATACCTCTGCTTGTAAGTCATATAAATTATTATACCTCTGCTTGTAAGTCATATAAATTACAATACCTCTGCTTGTAAGTCATATAAATTACAATACCTCTGCTTGTAAGTCATATAAATTACAATACCTCTGCTTGTAAGTCATATAAATTACAATACCTCTGCTTGTAAGCCATATAAATTACAATACCTCTGCTTGTAAGTCATATAAATTACAATACCTCTGCTTGTTAGTCATATAAATTATTATACCTCTGCTTGTAAGTCATATAAATTATTATACCTCTGCTTGTAAGTCATAAATTATTATACCTCTGCTTGTAAGCCATATAAATTACAATACCTCTGCTTGTAAGCCATATAAATTATTATACCTCTGCTTGTAAGCCATATAAATTATTATACCTCTGCTTGTAAGTCATATAAATTATTATACCTCTGCTTGTAAGTCATAAATTATTATACCTCTGCTTGTAAGCCATATAAATTATTATACCTCTGCTTGTAAGTCATAAATTATTATACCTCTGCTTGTAAGCCATATAAATTACAATACCTCTGCTTGTAAGCCATATAAATTATTATACCTCTGCTTGTAAGCCATATAAATTATTATACCTCTGCTTGTAAGTCATATAAATTATTATACCTCTGCTTGTAAGTCATAAATTATTATACCTCTGCTTGTAAGCCATATAAATTATTATACCTCTGCTTGTAAGCCATATAAATTATTATACCTCTGCTTGTAAGCCATATAAATTATTATACCTTTGCTTGTAAAACATATAAATTATTATACCTCTGCTTGTAAGCCATATAAATTATTATACCTTTGCTTGTAAAACATATAAATTATTATACCTCTGCTTGTAAGCCATATAAATTATTATACCTAATCTTTTAAAAGGAGACCACTTTGATTTTTTTACTCATGTTCACTCCTTACAAAGCATATCGCCACTTGGACGTAAGGGGCTACTATTTGGGGCCATGTCTAGGAAAGATTAACAAGATATTTGTTTATGTTACATTAAAACTTCTGCATATCAGTACCCCCAGGTAAGCAAGCAGCAGGAAAAGAATTCCAACGTCTAGCTGTTCAAGAGAAGAAACTATGAGAATAGAAAGCTTTCTGGTATATATATTCTATTATATGAGACTATTGTTTAAAAGTATTTCGCACAAGAGCTCATCACAAGAAAATAGGTTTTTACTACATAATAATGATGAATATTTTTATCCCAATACTATTTCAGGTGATGGCTGTCTATAACAATTCAGGATAGGCCTCCTGTTGTGGTGATTGTCCTGAATCCAATATAGTCATGGTTTGATTTAACCTGTGAATTGATTCTTGATAATCAATAATATTTTGTACTGATCAATTTGCGCATTATTTTCATCCTTACGCTCTCACCAAAATAATAATCATTCTTGTCTCACAATTCAAACCAAACAAGTTTTCGTTCTTCTGTTAAAAAATATGCATTGCTAGGGAAGAAGAGATGGATTTATGACTTTATCAAGGGTATAAGTGTAAGTGATACATTAGCTCCGACAGAAGACAAACCCATCACATTGAGCCTACAGTCTGTGCTGATAACCTCTGCACCATTAACAGTTCCATAAATGCTATATATACTCACGTATCATCCAATCAGGTATTGTATAAGCCTTCAATTTTATCTAGAAAATATGATTTCCTCATCAATCCCATGTATCATGCAAATCTTATTTTTAGTGGACGAAGATATCTATGTATAATACATATAAAAAAAGTTATTTTTGATCCGAGGATCAGGGAGCAGCATCACTCATCTGAAGGATCTGATAGATTGAGAATTGATGCAAAGAAAAGGGAAAATTATTCTCTCTTCTATCCACATATCTTTGTGTTTCTGTTAAATAAATTGATTCCTATAAAACCGTCTAACCTGTAATATTGCTTCACACAGACAATATCAAACTGGCATTTACCCAAGTCGGGTTGAACCGGCTTCCTCTATGCAAATATCAAGCAGTTCCCAGTCGCTTGTATATCTCTGTCAGGAGAGATGATGACATTAGGGTTTTGCAGTTCTTGCAGGGAAGTGGCGACATCATCTTACATACAGTATCTAGTATTCTCAAATGGTCACCCATCTAATACTAACCAGGCCCAACGTTGCTTAACAACAGTGATCTAATGAGAGCAGGTGGGTCAACATGATTATGCCTTATACACAGAAAATGTCGGATGAATATTGCTAGTAGTTTAATAACATTGATCCACTGTTAAATTTGAAATTGATATTTTTTGAATTGCTGATCAACTAAAATGATTGGTTAACCTTTGATTGGACTGAATTGATTTTCTGTTGGTAGAATCGTCTATTTTCTCTGCAAATTTTGTGTTTTCTATCATTTTTCTATTAATGAAATTTTAATGAAAATGTCACGCTTCAGTAAAATATAACCACAACCAATGAAAGACACATATGTCTGTCACCTATTTGTAATAAAAGTAGACTTCTGATAAGCTTAGCTCAACAGTGGTAGTCATCAAACCTTGGTAATTAATATGAAATTATTTATATAATTCTAATTAAAAAAATATTCTTATCCTAATTATTAACGATTGCTTTAAAGATTTTAGCACACGTCTCTCATATGCTATGATTTAGTGTAACTAATGCCAAGCTAAAATTTAGATCTCAGAAAGTTATAAGATATGTGAGTCTATATACAGTAATTGAATGCATCAAACACCAATATTTTTGCAAGTTCGTTTTGTTTTATACTATTAAAATTTTGATTTTAATAAATATTCGATTAATAGTAAATGTAAGTCACATAAAAGTTAGAAACACGGTCATATGAGAAGTTATCACACAATTTTATAAATATAAGATTAATGCAGATTTTTTTTTTTTTTTTTTTTTTAGAAGGAATGATTTAGAAGAAATACCAAATATTTTTTCTTGGATCAATATTGGCAATCTTTAAATTCGTTTATGATTTTCTCACCGTTTTAAGCAGAGTTGTTATTGGTTGGCATTGGTTCTCCTACAATTGATGAGGACAAATATAAAGTGGAAACGTGTTGACCCAAAAGAAGATTTATCTTTTAAATACGGCTATTTTTTCTTTTCTTGATGGAATTGGAAATGTCTGCTTGAAATCCATCAATGTGGATTCTTTGGAACCACAACTATTGGAATCAGCTTGAAAAAAAAAAAGATGTAACATCTAATGTGATGAGATCTTTCTAAATGTTTAATGGAAAATAAAATTTGAATTGCAAAACATTGCATGACGTCATCCAGTTTCGATCTCGCACGTCTGATCACATGAGCAATTTTATGCCATTAATGTAATTCAATTAAACTTAATTGATGATTTTAGACTCTTTCTCTTTATAACTTTTGGAATCATCATTTTTCAAAGTTGAAACAAAAATGTAGTAGGCAAAAAAAATAAATGTTCTGTCAGCAACAGTACAACTTCAAAATAGTCAATATCGCCCACCTCCAGAAGAGAGGGAATTCCTGTCTGTGATAACCGTGGTAAAAGAAGACACACTCCAATCGCCAGAAACACCCACACACACAATTTGCAGGACACTGCCGACTCGTCTCTAGCCTCCTGCTTTTATAGTGGCCGGGAATTATCCATTTGCATAATCACATGAGAAAGAAACGTGATTTTCCGAGAGTTGCATGGGGTAAACGCTAATAAAAACCCCCGGACGCCATCTTGGAATTCTCTTTTCCCCCCAGACGTACCCGAGGTAAGCTCTTTTTCCCCTCATTTTAGTTATTGCTACTTCTGCTACACTCCCCCCTGATCTCATGATCACAAATGGGGCAGGGGGGCAGTCGTCTCTATCTGGTACTTCTCCGAAGAACCGGAGGCAGCACTTCCTCCCTGCCATCCTCCTCATCGCCATTATTGCCACCAGTCTGCTCCATAGGCGGTGTTTCACAATCAGGGCAGGGGGGCAGTATTCGTCTCTGTCGGGTACTCCTTCGTAAAGGCAAGACGGGTGGTCCTTCCTCCGCTTCTTCAGTATGTACATTATATGGCTCAAAATCCTCTCCGTCGTCCTGCATCATACTCTCTGTCTTTTCAGAAGACATCATACTGTCTGAGTCTCCCTCTTCCTCCGATGTAACAACATAATGGCGAGGGCGCAAATCCTTCACATGACGAGGCACACCGTCCACCAAAATCGACTGAGGGCTGATCACCTTGGTCACCTCACCCTTGCCGAACCTCGTGGTACATCGATTTTGCGGTCTTTTGACCCATACACGATCTCCAACCTGGTAAAAGCTGTTCTTGGGACCTGGGGACGCAGTTGCGAGATTGGTCTCCTTTACTCGAACTTCGTATTGATAAATCCTGTTGGCAGGCGCAGTGGAGGGAGATGTGTCGTCTCTTGGTGTGATGTTATACCAGTAGACAGCCTCCTGTATGGGACAACACATTCTAGCTGCTATTCGTTTCACTGTACGGTGACATCGCTCCGCTATGCCATTCCTGGCTGGAGCGTATGCACAACGGAATCGCAAGTGAACTCCCCATTTACATGCAAATGCTTGGAACATATTGCTGCAGAAAGCTGTGTCATTGTCTAAAAGGAGTTCATGCGGCGCACCACGCTCGAGGAACACTGCCACCAACTGATGAATCACGCTTGCCGAGTCCTGCCTTGCCAATTTCCTCCAAATGGAGAAACGCGATGGACCACAGTCTGTTAAAGTTAAAAAATGGAAGGTGCCATAATGCGCGATATCCATTCCAATTCTCTGCCAATTCTCGTTAACTTCCAGCTTTCCCTTTTCCCACCTGACTGGCGCTGGGTCAATGGACTGACATTCCTCGCATTTCTGTATGACCGTTCTGACAGTTGCTTTTGTCGTGGTTTGACATCTTCTCCTGACAAAGTAGGTAGTGCATCGCACCCCCGGATGTCCACTATCTTTGTGAATAGCCATGATTTGACTCTCATCCAGCTCGTCTGTGTGGACTGCGCCTATCACTGGGTCAAGACCGTTTTTCTTTTTCATTGCCTCAAACCACCGCTGTGGCACTCGTGTCAGTCAGTCAGCAATGTTTCGTGCTGATGAAACCAGCGTCACATCCACTGTCAGCCCGTACTCTTTCACGAGCTCCTTAAGAGTGCTTAATCGCCTCTTAATAAGCATCTCGCTTGCTGCTTTGGTGCGTACTCGCGCCTTTCCAGTTAGCGTGTCCGAGACCCAATGGTATACGCAAACAGAATCTGTCTTTATGTGTAGCACCTTGCTCTGCCACTGGAGAGCCAAATTGATGCCTTTCAATACGGCATCCAGTTCAGCCAAGTTGATATGTTGAGAGTCATCTTCAGGTCGCAGCCAACATGCATCTTCCAACACAGTTTCACACATCTCCAAGGCTGCCCCAATTGCGAGGGAGCTAGCATCGACCCATACATTCAGCTCTTTGCCGTCCACACACCAATTTCCCTGTGCCGGATCGTTCTGCTGCGCAGATTTTAAGGTTTCGAACATCATACGATGTAGTACGGCGTCCCTTGCTTCATCATCCCAGCCCTTCGTTACCGAACTTACTCTCCTTCTGAGTATTCCGCAAGCCACACGAAGCCAACCGCACACCGGAAAGTGCCCGACAAGTCGACCACACAGGGAAAAGATTGTTCGTCGCGTAACAATACTGGGAGCCTCCGGAATTGCATTTCCTCACTTCCACCGCAGTTCATTGCGTTCCATCCTGACTGCCAATCCCAGCACCCGTGCACCGTCCTTCAACTGCTCCGGGTTCTTGCACTCCAACCCGAACTGCGCGAGGTGTTCTCTCACACGGGTCGCGGGCACCACGTCTTCATTGACAAAAATGTCATCAATGTAAGCAGATGCTGCGCGGCTTATAACTTCTTCCTGAGATAGTACTTCGCTGACAATTGCTCTCATTATCAAGGGAGCCACATTCAAACCAAACCCCAGACGGGTCAGACAGTATTTTTTCCCATCGATTTCCACAGTCTGGTATGGCCACAGTGTCTCATGGACCCGGACTTGTAGGTATGCTCTTCTGAGGTCCAGTAGAGACACGTTAGCACCTTTTTGTCTCCACTCACGCAGCTTAACCGCACAAACATCTGTGTTAGCCGTAAATGCGTCTACGTAATGATTTAGCTCCCGGTAGTCCATCACCGGGCGCACTTTGGCTTTGTTCTGCTGTATCACAGCCATCAGGGGAATTAGACCTTTGGGGGGTCCCAATTTATCCTCTGGGTATGGCACAAGCCAACCATTATCTATCCAGGTGTGGAGCTATCGTCATGTCGAATTTCTGCTGGCACTGGGTACTCTGACACTCGATTATGCAGCCTTTCAGGGGGGTGGTCCACAGTCCATTTCCACGATGCGGTCCGCGTTCGGTTTTGATGATCAAAGGTAGCAGTGAAATCTGGTTCATCGATAGAAATGGCTGCGCATTTAATACTTTTCCTGGCGCCCAGCCGCACTGATCCTGTAGGTTTGACAACGACACCTCCTAGAGCTTTTATGGCGTCGATCCCTAGAAGCAAGTCAAATCCCAGTGGCTTGCCATGCACCACCAACACATCGACTCTGGCAGACACACCTTCATCAGTGGATACAGAGACCGTTCCAACACCGCAGCACGCATGGGACATCCCACCAATTGTGTTGACATTTACGTTTGTTTTTCTCCAAGACCGGCACCGGTCTGCATGTAATATTGTCCTGGAGCATCCTGTATCAATAAGCGCCAAACATCGCGTCCCGTCAACATGGATGCTTATCACCGGGAGCGTCGTGTTCACATCTTGGTTGGGAAGGAGACTGGCGCTTATGCGTCCTCCCCTTGCTCGTTTCCCGAGCAGTTTCGAGCCCAGTGTCCACTCTCACCGCAACGGTAACACCGTGTTCCACGTTTTCGACAGTCCCTTGCAAGGTGGCCTTTAACATTGCATTTGAAACAGGTCACGTTAACAGGATTATTCTGGGCCCTGTTGTTGGGTGAGCGTGTGGCCGCAACCACATCCTGATTTTGTTCGCCAGTCGTCGTCAAAATTCTCGCTCTCGACATTAGCTCCCCCATGGTCAGGGCTTTGATGTTCGGCACCTGTTGAAGAGCAATTGAGATGGTGTCAGGGAATCCAGTGACAAAAATTAATTTTGTGAGTCTCTCTAAGCTTTTTCCTGTGAATCCGGCCAATCCAACCAACTGCCTGATTTTGTTGGCGTACACATCCACACGTTCACCAGCCCATCTAACCATAGTTATTTTTCTATATGCTGCAAACGCGTCATCAGTAAATGCCTCCTTTAATCGAGCCTCAATCTGGTCTATTTTCTTTTGATCGTCCTCCTCCATTTCCATGTAGAGGGCCAGCGCATCGCCTTCCAGGTATAAAGGTAGCAGACTCGCTACGTCATCCACCTGCTGAAGTTGTGCGACAAGTCTCACTTTTTTCAGCCACGCTACAACGTCTCCCTCGCCAGAGAACGGCTTGATAATATCACTGCTTATCCGCACCTTCGCCATATTCGGGCCGAAATAGCTTGAAACAAAAATGTAGTAGGCAAAAAAAATAAATGTTCTGTCAGCAACAGTACAACTTCAAAATAGTCAATATCGCCCACCTCCAGAAGAGAGGGAATTCCTGTCCGTGATAACCGTGGTAAAAGAAGACACACTCCAATCGCCAGAAACACCCACACACACAATTTGCAGGACACTGCCGATTCGTCTCTAGCCTCCTGCTTTTATAGTGGCCGGGAATTATCCATTTGCATAATCACATGAGAAAGAAACGTGATTTTCCGAGAGTTGCATGGGGTAAACGCTAATAAAAAACCCCGGACGCCATCTTGGAATTCTCTTTTCCCCCCAGACGTACCCGAGGTAAGCTCTTTTTCCCCTCATTTTAGTTATTGCTACTTCTACTACAGGAGCAACCGAGGATAAGGGTTAATGAGGCAGAAATGATAGCCTTCTGAAAACTGAGGAACACTATGGAAGTATTAACATTGCTCAATGGTATGAACTGCACTTGATTACGTATGGGCCGATCCATGACAAGAATTTGTTGACATTGGATGTGAAGATGATGCAGTTGTAATTAGTAGAGAAGCTAATGTGTTTCACAGATGAAAAATCCTTAGAAAGAAGCCCTGTCCATGGAAATTCTACCTGACGTTAGATGCAAGGAAGGCAAAAGGAAAGTGTTTTTTATATAGTGCTAGTATATGAGTTCTTGTTGTGAATGTCTCACAATGAGAAACCAAACATTGGAGTCCAATCAGACATCTTCCATGAAAATACTGATGGAGTAGAGAGAAACTTGCAATGATTTTTCTGTTAGAAACTAGTTCTAGGGAAGAGAAAACATTCCTCACTAGGAAAAATAAAAAAGTTTGGTGTGCTTAACAACCGAAACCGCCACAATGTCTCCCCAAATTTAACTTCTAGTCCATATGCTGGAAGGTAGTAACAGAACTAATAAATGGAAATGTTATGTATGTATGTATTGAAAGTGACTTTTCATGCTTTAAATTATATTTCTTTAATCTTTACATGCGGCAATATGTCCATCTTAACAATGCAAATACATCTAGTTATTCATATAACATTAATATACCTACGTGTAGCATACATCATTGAAATTTCACCAGAAAAAAACGGATCTCTCTCGATCTCTCTTTTTCTCTCTCAATAAGAATAATGCATAAAATCGGGCTGTTCAAATAGCCAAAACGTACATTATAATAAGACACATGAGGTTATTTTGAGTTTGCGAAGACCAAATATTTTCGATAGTGGAAAGCATTATGTAGACAGCAGGTTAAGTAAATAACTATTGTGTAAAATAATGTAAATAATGATGGAATTACGTGTTAAATATACCTGTACCTATTGTAACAATGCTTCTTTGCACACGTGTATATATATATATATATATATATATATATATATATATAATGAGAGAGGAAGAAAAACTGCATAATACATGATTTATATGAAAGAATAAACAGATAAATTAGATTTATTTGGGGATTTTGAATGAAAAGCAAGTAAATATTAATTAAATGAATGCTGAATGCATTCCAACTTTATTAGTCTGTGTAATCTTATATACTGATAAAGCCTCTTTTGATTATTAATGATATTTTATATATCATCCAGTGCGTCCCCCGGGTTGCGGATGGGGCACCCCCTCTACTTATGTAAAGTAGGTAGAGGGAAGCTTCGAATAATCAATAAGAAGCCGTGGACAATGAGGAACAACCATGAAAAATGGCAAACAAAAGGAACTCAAACTGGACGGCCGTCGCCCAGGATAAAAAGGGCCCGTCAACCTGTTTATGCACCAGGCAGGAAGAGGAAAGAAATGGTGTGAACCTTCTTGCCTCAAAAGGTGGTACCCCAATCACCCCAGAGGTCACACAAGGACAGCAGCCAGTCCATGACCAAGATGGACCAAGCGTCCTTCCTCCATCCCGCTTGACAGACCCCAAAAGAAACAGAAGGGGGATTAAAACCCAGTCATGGGCTGTCAAGCAGAAGAAGGTCCTTCTGCACTGCTACTACTACTCAAGGTTTGAGAAATGGGGACGCAGCGCAGGAGAGATACTTACCGAGAGTATAAAAGAATTGAACCTCCCAGCAGAGAAAAAGCACACACCTTTACACAACCTGTGATCCCTCATCCCACAGTTGGGAAGATATATCCCGCAAGAGGAGGTAGATACTATTAGATGCGAGGCTCTGAAGACTGCAGAAAAAGAGGAGACAAAACTTAGACAGGAGGTGGTATGGGAAAGGGAAGAGAGGTGGACACTAATATGGGCAACGGATTATGCTAAACAAAAGCATAAAAGACAAAAAGAAAGAACAGCAACCTGGAGGAGGATCTTTTTTCATTTTTATCTTGGAAAAGCAAACATCCCTCCAGGAAAAATTACGACACAGCGATACAACAGCCTGAAATTGTTCACCATAAGCGAACTAGACTACATGTCTTCAAAAATAACAGCTCTTTTGGTGAACAACAGATGTCCCCTGGAAAACCCAATAAAAATTCACACAATAGACCTACTCCAACAACCACCACCAACTTCACCATCAGAACCCATCCAACTGTCCCAGCACATGCCCAGCTCTCCTGGAACTCCTGTGCCACTGGAGTCTCTGGCTGACATAACACCTGCCTTCACAAACTTTCTGCTGGAAACCCCACAAACACCAACACAGGAATCTGCATCACCTAACAGGATACCATCACCTACATCACCACCACAATCACCTAGACCACCACCACCATCAGTTGTACTCCCAGAAGCAGATGATGAACAGTTAGCTTTGGAAAAGGAGCTCAGCAACACAATTGAAGAGGTGAGGTGTATGAGAATGAAGGACAGACCACGTTTGTCCAAAATCCAAGCTGCTGGAAGAGCAAAGACTGTTATAGCCAAAGTTAACATCGCTGTCAAGAGACTAATTCCAACAACAGTAAGGCTCACAGAACTCAATCATATCACATATGAAGCTGGACCCTACATCGACAGAAAAATTAACCCTCAAACATCCAATCACAATCATTGAATAGGGCCCAGAGTCCCTAAACAAACACCTCACTGGAAGACAAAGCTGCAAAAACTACTGGACCTCTGCAGGAAGGAACTAAGCCAAATAAAACAGTTCCTTGCAGATCCCTCAGTACAGGGGCGACTTAAAACCACCATAAAAAACTCTGTACCAAATAACACCATGAGAAAATTGAGGGATTACATAATACAGCTAGGGAGTTGGAGGGAAACATACCAGCACTTTCCCAGAGAATTAAAAACCAGGAGAACAAGATTAACTCCCAGATTCAGAACAGGCAGTTTAAAACAAACCACAGGACTTTTTACGGGCAGCTGATAAGGGACTCCATTACTGTAGATAGTCTGCCCTCAGAGGAAGCCCTGGAAAACTACTGGAGGCCTCTATTTGAAACAGAAGGTAAATATAATCAAGAGGCCCAGTGGATTGAAGATATTATTAGGCTCAATGAAACCAAGCTTCAGATGCCAGAACCAGTCATAACTCCTGGTATGATAACAAGAAAACTGGCACAATTATCTAACCACAAAGCACCTGGCATCGACAATGTCCAAAATTTTTGGCTGAAGCAATTGACTGCACTCCACCACCACTACAGTGATTGCTTCAGCAGGATGCTAAGAGATGAAGAAGCAACACCACCCTGGCTGACAGAGGGGGACACCAACCTCATACCAAAGACCAAGGAGACACAACGGCCAAATAAATACAGGCCAATATGCTGTCTTACAACTACCTACAAGCTTTTTACTGGTCTGATAGCCGACGGTATATATGACCACCTATCTTCTGGGACCTACCTTGAAAAAGAGCAGATAGGGTGCAGAAGTAAATGCCTCAGTACCAAAGACCAGCTATTAACCAACAAGACCATCCTAGAAGACTGTAGGAAGAGACACAAAAACCTGAGCATGGCATGGATTGATTACCAGAAGGCATTTGACAGCATGCCACACTCATGGCTACTTCAGTGCCTTGAGTTATACAAAATCCACCTGGTAATCAGACAAACACTGGCTGCTCACCTTAATATGTGGAGAACCACAATGTCATTAAATCACAATGGAGGAAAGACCACCATTCCTGAAGTAAAAATAAAGTGGGGAATATTCCAAGGTGACAGCTTATTTCCCTTACTCTTCTGTATGGCAATAGACCCACTAAGCAAGCTCCTGAATAAGAATCCGAGTGCCTACAATTTGAGACAGAGACGCCATCGAGATCCAAACAAGAGAATAAATCATCTGCTCTTCATGGATGTCTTAAGCTGTATGCTAGCTCTGACACCGATCTACACCAGCTTCTGCAGATAGTACACACATTCTCCAGTGACATCGGAATGAAGTTTGGCCTGGATAAATGTACCAAGTGTACACTCAGAGCTGGGAAGAAGACCCACACAGAAAATATGCAGCTTAATGAAAACATCGACATCAGGGATCTAGAAGAGCATGAGCCTTATAAGATTGAGTATAAGTACCTTGGCATTTAGGAAAACGAGAACATACTGTAAAGAAAAAGTGTAAGGAAAAATTCAAGATGGCGCCCGACTCTCTCTTTAACACGGTAAGATATCCTCAACACGGCACAAGAAGCAACAGCCACACGATTCCCCAGCCAACCCAATCGTCACTCCCCCACGTCTTTCCCCTCACCCGCTTTTATCGTCGTTCTAGGCCGGCTAAATTTGCATATTCCGAGAATTCGTGTGACTTTGCGAGACATCATACTTTACAAAAGACGACGGCCGCCATCTTGGTCTTTCTTTTCTATTTTTGGTCGGTAATGCTGAGCTGGTCTCGAGGTAAGTCTTTTTCCCCTCATCCGTCTTTCCCACGTACCCACACAACACGCAAACACGCGGGCGCTTATCTCCTGGATGCACGTTACACATACAGCATGCCAAGATGAGGAAGAAAATTAGTAAAGAATATGTATGCTGGATGAGGAAAATATGCAAAACGCAGCTCACCAATAAAAATAAAATTACTGCCATCAACCAGCTTGCTATGCTAGTAATAACATACAGCTTTGATATCATCGACTGGCCACAAAAATACATCAACCGGCTAGATGTAAAGACACAGAAGCTACTAACGCTTCATAAAATGATATATAGAAATCAGTGTCTACCAAGGCTGTATTTGCCCAGGGAAGAAGGAGGTTTGGGACTCTCAGAGATCAATCATCAACATAGGGCAACTATTGTGAGCACCGGTCAGTATTTGAGAAGCTCCCAGAATGACACCCTCTCAATAGTATACGAACATCAAGAGACAAGAGCCACCAGAACAACAACAGTCACCCAACTGGCCAAGCATTTTGGTCAGGGCTGTCTCTCAGATGAGGACGAAACACCAAACAATTGTGCCACAGAAATAACAAGAAAGAGCAGGCAGAAATATACCGAAACCTTTCAACAGATGAACCTTAAAGAATGGGAGCAACATCAGCGTGCAAAGTATTGGGGGGGGGTGAACTCTCTCAGGAATACGTAGATAAAGAAGGTTCCTTGGACTGGCTCAAAAGGGGAGCCTTCCACCACGATCAGGAAAAGGTCATAATGGCTGCTCAAGACCAGAGATTGATGACCAATGCATTCAAGAAGATTACAGGGATCAGTAATGATAATAAATGCAGGTTCTGCCATACAGCATTGGAAAGTGTTGGTCATCTGATATCAAGTTGCAAAGTTCTTCTAGGTGACGGCTACTATACAGCGAGACATGGAGTATGCAAGTACCTCCAATGGACCATCTGTAAAAAATTAAACATCCAGTGTAGCAGCAAGTCCTGAGAACATCAACCTGAAAGAACAGTTGGAAATGAATTATATACCATACATTACGACCATGTAAACCCTACAGCCACCTACCTTGAAAATGCTGTTGTAAAACCTGACATAGTTATATGGAATAAGTCAGAGAGAGTTGCAACCTTGATTGAAGTGAGTGTTCCTAATGATGGCGGTCTGAGCAGAGCTGAAAGAGAGAAACAGATCAAATACCAAGGTCTTATGTATGATATGAAAAGAAATTGAAATCTTAAGGAGATACCAGTTATCATAGGTGCCACAGGGCTTATGAAGAAGAACCTGAAGTCCTACCTAACTAATATTCCTGGTGAACTAAGTGCAAAAGAAATCCAAACAATGGCACTTAAGGGAACAGCAAGGATACTAAAAAGAGCTCTCGGTTGGTTTCAATGAAAAGCGGGGCAATGTTGGCAGCTAGTTTGGCTGCCCCATACCCAGCATTACAATCTTCAAAGGAAGAAAAAAAAAAATATATATATATAATAAAGCTGGATGTCAGTGTGTGTTTCTGGTCACGAATAGGCTCCTATATGGTTGACTATTTAAAAAAAACTGATTACATATAATAATAGAAAATGTATCAAAACACAGGAATGGGTATGTTTGATCTGGCAGAACGGTGGTTCATAAAAATTGTGGGGTCTGCTTTCGCACCTGGTTCACAAAGTATGGAAATAAAAAATTTAAAAAAAAAACGTTTACAAGTGTTTTTGATATAGATGTACATAATACTTTGATAAGTATGTTTTAACTTAAATAGGGATGGTATAATAAAAGTGTGGGGGTCTGCATTCACGCCTGGCCTCAATAGAATGGAAATAGGCACAAACTTTAATAAAGACTTTTCATATCTATCTGTGTAAGTATACTTTGGTAATTATGTTTCAGTTTGAAGAAATATGGTATAATAAAATTATGGGGTGTTCGTTCATGCCTAACCTCCATTACAGTGGCGTACCTATGTAAAATGGCGCCCATGGCAAAGTTTGAATGTGCGCCCCTTCTTAATAATTTATACCTTAGATATACCTAACTACTAATTTTAATTTTTGTCAAGCAATTTTCGCGCCCATGTCAGAGTGGCGCCCATGGCACGGGCCATGCCTGCCATACCCTAGATACGCCACTGCCTCCATAGAATGGAAATATGTCACAAACTTTAACACGGTTTTTTAATATAGATCCACAGAATATTGTGATAAGTGTTTCAGTGTGAACAGGTATGGTACAATAAATTATGGGGTTTATCTATTTTATTTTTACTTTCATCATATTTTGCTTTGGTTTTGATACCCCCAAATTTGAAGCTATCTCATTACAATCCTTCCTTTCCATAACCTATCATAGTTTCATAAATCAGAGTCCATTTTTTGTAGGCTGTTTTTGAACACAGTCAACAACGGGTACTTTTGCTAGTATGATATATATGATATATAAATATATATTTTATATATCATAAAAATATATATTTTATATGTCATAAAAAAATGTTTTTGCAATGAGCAAACAAAATGGTTGTGAATAAAGTGTTTAAGAAAAAAATCTAATATATTTCTCTGGATAACTAAGGTACATGATGTGATATAATATACTTGCAGAAATATTCGTTTAGAGAAGGTTTCTAAAAATTTTCTGACTTTTAAAGCCACCGGTTTAAATTCATATAGTCATTAGCAGAAAGTTTTGAAAATCCCCAAGATGAATAACTTGATTTTATTAGCTACAAAAGAAAGTTTAATGTTTGTTATTTTAGTTTTAGTTTTTTATTTTTATTTTTTTTGTTCCTTATGGCGAACCAGTTAGAAAACTCCTTTTGTGTTGGTTACAAACGTCAATCATCAGTATAAAGCACCAACTCAATATTTAATGAGATAGAGGTAAATATATTTTTAATGAATTAAATTGCTTTCAAATCATGTATCAAATAAAGAGGATACATAAATGGATTAAAGTTGTTTACAGCTGTTTTCAGACGATATCTATTTTTAACCATACAATATCAGGTTATGGGCCCAAAGGTCAAAATTTTTTATCCTGTGACCTCAGTTGGGAGTGGAACAAAAAATGATGACAAATGGATACCAATAGACTCCTGAACATCATACTATTTTTCACGAGCATAAATTTTGCATAAATTTTGTGCATTCGTGAGAACGGCAGCCATATTTAAAGAAGACTGACAATCATTCAAATAGAACATGATGACGTACTTAAATCCTAGTAGCACCAAAACCAATAAACGTACAAACATGTAGTTAAGTATATTTTATTCCCAATTAATTTTTTCTTTATTTATTGTAAGGATATTGGACTTAATCTGTATTGTCTATTTCAGAATCGAAAATATTTGTTAAAAAATAGGCTTTTTCAGATATTTTCTGTAATACTGCTTCAGTATTTTATAAGTATAACTTGGAAATAGATTTTTTTTTTAATTCTTATATTTCCTATAAGCATTTATATTCTACCAATATGACTCCTCACACTAAATTATAGTTGTTTTTACCTCCATCGAGGAGGTTATGTTTTCGCTCATATTTATAACTGTTTGTTTGCTTATTTTCGTACAACCTAGAGTTCACATCGCTTGGCCAATCATCACTAAACTTGGTCAAACTATTGATGATGATCCAAATTAGAACTGATTTCATTTTTAGATATCTAGTTTAAAGGTTAAAAGTCAAGGCCAAAGAAAAGGCGAAATCTATACTTTTGGAAATAATCTCGCTTCTCTTCATCCCAGTTGTAGCTAATGAAGTCCTCCATGGAATATGGCTTTGAAGTTGAAAAATTTCATTAAAGCTGAAGATTTTGTGGCATTTCAATTTCCGATTTTTTAAAAAAAAAATTTAATGTATGAATATCATGCCATTTCATAACAGCAATTACTATCTAAAATTTCAGTTTTTAGTTTTGGAGTTATCAACGTTTCTATGACATAATTTAATATGATATGGAGAAATAAGGTCCAAGTAACACTTCGGCCAATCTTTATATTGTCAGACAGAATTATGCAGTCCTGCAACTTTCGTCCTTTTTGTGCATAGAAACATCATTTTAACCTTGCGTTCTTGCATAATTTCCAAGTTGATTCCTTCATCTAAATATACAATAATCGTCAAAAGGAATTTAGCTTATATTTCTTTTTAATTTTTCAAGTTGCAAATAAGAACACAAGTTTTAAACAATCTTATTGATAAAAATGAAACAATCATTCATAGCAGTTTATTCAAAGTAAAAAAAATAAGATGAATAAGATTATATATTGTTTTATTTAAGAAGCATCACTTGTTATGTAACTTCATTATTGATATTATCTTTATCGGTGACATCATCAATGTTATCTTTTACAGCATTGTTTCCAGTAAGTTCACAGCATTTGCGAATTTTACCTTGTTTTGTAGACATGTACAAATGTTTACATCTTTACATTAACTTGTTTACATTTGGTAGAGCATTTTATTAAATACATTAAACTCCCTGGAACTTAATTTTCTAGCATGACAATCAGGGAGATGGATATCTGGATCTGCATGAAGGTTGATTAGAGTGTGTAACCTGATATATAATACTCGTGGCTTCCATGTTTTTTTTTCTTTGTTTTCTTCAGAGATATACCTGAAATGTTAGAGGAACCTTGTGTAATTCATATAGGACATACATTGTTTTGTATAATTATACAACTTTTATTGTGGGTTGTTTCATGTCCAGAAAAAGTTTTCTCGCCCAAATCATTATTGTTGCATATCAAAGTTGTTTGAATAGCTGTCTGGATAATGGATGGAAGAGATTTTTTTTCACAATTCATCTCAATTTCAGTTTGTACTGTATCTTCATTTAAAACTGAGTTAGAAACAATATTCCAAACATTTAGCTAATCCATCAATTGTGCAGATCTAGACAGATGGTGCACAACCATACAAAATGTTTTGCCATTCATGTTCATCCAATAGAAACTAAAGATATAATGTCTTGTGAAATAAACAAAAGCTTTCTATGTGTAGATGCAAATATATCCACTTTTATTTTCTATACATAACGCTTCAGATGCACTAACTAGCCATGCAAGAAAGTTATATAAAGTTTGCTGTACTGTCTTTTCAGCCTCTTGCAAATTTATTGTGTCTGGTGGCCATAACACGGGTGTAACTTATCTAATAGTGTTTCTCTGATTTATATACAATTTAAATTTGAGTATGCATAACTTGTTTACAGTTGTGATGATAAATCGGTGTAATTTTGCGATTAATGTCTTTGGTGTTGTGGTCTGTGGTTCCTCATAGAATATTCTTTTTAACTCTATAAGAGAAGACATTGAAATGGCATTTACATAGTGAAGATTATCTTGTAATCTCATTTTAGGACTACTTACCACAATTGAGGAAATTTTTAATCAACTTTTATCTTAAGTATCCTGTTTTATATAAGTATCGACGCCATTAATTTCTGGTATCTGCTTAACAAAGTCTTTCAAACTTTTCAGTATCATTATTTTCTTGGTTTCGATTATTTGGTTGTGAACGAATTTGGCAAAAACCTTAAATGCTTTACTAGTCCGTTCGGTTTTACTTGGTTTCGTTAGGTACTAGGAATCATTGTACTAAGAATCATTGATTGCTACACAATCTTGATTTTTTTTTCATTTGCATGTTTCCTTTTCTTCTGGTAATTTTAAAATCTATTATTGAACATTTTACAGGCTTTTCTGTTTCTTTTGCAGATATTCTGTACATTATAGTGTTTACTTTTTGCCAGATCTAGCTATTTTCATATTTTGATCTCGCTAGCAAAGATAGTTAAGGAAATTAGAATGCAGATCCCATCTGTTTTAGTTGGTGGTTCATTATTTTCAGTAGTTATGTACTGTTGATATCTTTAAACTTTGTAACATAAATATCAAAAATTATCTTTAAATGGTTTCATGTACATTTAAAGTTAATAACTTACATGCATAAAAAGTTCAAATTTAAAATAATATCCAACCCTTATTTAATGAATCCAAAACATTTGATGAAAACTTTAATAATTATTTTTGCATAGTTTAAAAACATCTGCAGCTAAATTTCTGTCGGAAAAACAAAATTGGATTTTTTAGTTTACATTCTACAGTTAAATCCTCCAGTGAATCATTATTAATGAAACTAATGAATGTTTATATAATCATGCATGAAATTAGTAGAAAACTTCAATGTGCACTGCATTTATTTGTTACTGATGAGTCAGTAATTATCAAAGTTAAATGCTGTTCAAAATAAGGTTTAGTGAAATGAACAGACTGTCAGTTGAAAGATACTGTGTGTGGATTGAAAATGATAAATAAAATGAATACAATTTGGTTATTTATGACAATCTGTCTGTTGACATTGAACTTGGAGACGACTAAGTTGTAACCCAAAGGGAAGCATTTCTGACAAAAAACTTCAAAATTTCAACTTTGGCACTTACATCATTCTTCCACTGAAAGCGTCATATATTCTTTTTGCTGAACGCTGCCATCTTGATTTTAACACATACTACAATCATTGCGATTGTTTGATTATAAGCAATTAAATGAAAGATGTATTCTGACTGGCAACATTTTGTACATATACAAAATAAAAGTTAGGACCTAATTTTACTCTTAAAATTCAAATTATTAATTTATGCACCAAAATCTTGTGTGAAAACTTTTCCAAAGTTTTTTATGATTTTATATGCATTATATCCAAAAAATAATCCGCACCCCTTTTATATCTCATTAAAAGTAATAATTTTAGCCGTGGGCCGATGGCCTATACATCACAAAATGTTCAAACAATGATTCTCATTTGAATTGTATTATTGCTATATTCTCTAAAAAAGTTAATTCTCAATCAACACAAAACAAAATCACACGAATAGATATTTTGTCAAACACCTCGGTTAGTTTTGTAATTATTTTCATATTAACATGCATATTTTGTAACCCAGTTTGGTTTGAAAGTTAAAAGGCCATTCATAGCAGTTTTTGAAATTCGATGAAATTTACTGAATATTATAAAAGTTACTCAAATCCAAAGAATGAAGAAGGCAAAACGTTGTGAATATAAAACCCGTGATGAAAGTAGCAGTTTGAAACATGTAAATGACTGCAGTGAAAATATACTTCAGAAGGCCAAGATAATGAAAGTGATATGTATCGTTTGCAATCGAAGAAAACTGGGAACGTTTAGTACCTTGAACCAGAACTAAACAGGTGGTATTCTTTTGATAACCAGTCATTTGTGAGTTTTCTTGAACTCGTGTTGTGGTATCTAATTAAAGTACAACCACTCATCAATGTTTTATATTGATTATTTGCAAACCGACTGTCCATTAAAAAAGGTTTTCTTTTACTAAATTTTCTTTTTTTTTTGCATTTTATTTTCTGATTTGTTTGTCTAGTGATCTCCATCAATTTGCTATTTTGATACCTCATTGTAATACAGCTTTCTATTCCAACAACATCTTTTCAAGAATTGCAAGTTTGTGAAACTCTCTTCCTGCTGACTGTTTTCCTCCTACCTATAGCTTTGATCCTTTCAAGACTAAGGACAATAGGCATCTCCTGTCTTTTTGATAATCATTTTTCATTTTTGTTAGCTCCTTACATCATGGCTTTACGTCTGGGGCGATTTTATAAAAAGATTAAAAAAAATTTTCTCGACTCGGTTATCATTTTCCATACAATCTAATAGAAGTAAATAGAAAATCTAAAAAAAAAAAAATCATTGTTAATCAAGCAGAATTTGTTTTTCTGCAAATGTTTTACAAAGAATTAATTTCCTGATAAAAATAAACGAATTAACTGTAGTTGAATGTGATCTGCTTCTTTTTATTTGTTACTAGCCTGGGTGCCCGGCGTTACCCGGGTGTTTGGAGGTGTGTGTTGAGCAAAAAAAAACAAACAAAAAAAAACATTAGTAGGCAGGCAGGCTCAAACCTGTACTGCAAAGGAGGAAAAGAATGTGAAAAAAAAAAAAAACGGCTTTTCTGTTGCACTTATCGCCAGACCGGAAGTGGTGAAGGGTTAAATTAAGTCTAGTCAATCAAAAATAGGGGATGACTTTCGAAAATATCGACGAAAAAACCGAGCCCCTCCCTGTAGAAAAGTGCCCAGTTAAAGGTGAAGGAACTAATGTTTTTAGCCAATTTTTCGATATTTGTTGTCCGAAGGGTAGAGCTTCGAAATGATACTAATCTCGTAAAAATCCGTGGCCTCTGTCGAAACAAACAAGTGAGATTTATATTATAGAAGCCTACATGGAGATGTAAGAGAAAGCACCACTCCTTTCTGTAGATTATTCCATTTTGATCTGTATATTTATGAGTGTTTTGTCAGTAAGCATTACTATTGTTTGGAGTTTTAGGTATGGCTTAACCATGGACTGAACCTCGATCTTCCAACCCATTAGCAAGCGCTCTAATAATTATGTCAAATGAAAACTATGATAAAATGATTAAAATCATAAAGTTATAATAAAACTTCTTTATTCATTTATTTTGAAGAGCATATAAAATTGCCATATTCCTTAGGGTAGAATGAAGAAATGAGTTGAAAAATGAAAAAAATTATTTATATTTGATATTCGAACCCAAATATTTTAATATCCCCATGCTGCGTCTCTTCCCACTCCCCTGCAATTAGGTAATATTTGCACTTCTATTTAGAACACAATAACATTTTATGTGAAGAAAGACTCTGCATTATTTATAAGAAAAAATACAATTATGGTTGCCATAATATTTCAAATGTGTTTTTTTTTCTTTTGTCTGTAGGAGCTATAATAAAAATGGAAAGGTTTTAGATAAAGATGGATAAAATCTAATTCTTTAGCAAAATCGGTTATTGAGTAATCTGGAGAAACAGGTGTTCTATTTTGATCGCTTTGTAGTGACCTTGCGCTTTACCTAGATGGTTAAGACTCGATTTTGATATCAAATAAGGATCTCAATTCAAATCTCATTATGATGAACATTCGATGTAACTCAAAGTAATGGGCAGTGTAAGAAATGTAATGGCATGTTATGGAAAGCAATAATACGTGGCACAAAATTTTAATTAGCCATACCACTTCATATAACCCCCAAGGTAATGGATAATATGAGAGATATGATCACATATTGTGGAAAGCAATAACTCTCACACTCAAAGCACCAACTTATAAATCAATGAGAGAATGTTTTGCTAGACGCACAACATTTTGTATGCATGCTGTGTTTGACAGCTACGAATGCTACACCATATACATAACTATTCAACAATTCTCGAGTGGTTGCTCTATACTATTGTGGTTGTCAACACCAGGAAAGGTTCTTCTAAAATGACGTGTCAGGCAATCCAAGTATGATCCAGTTGTGGAGGAGGCACACATTTGTCTCCAAAACGGCAAGAAAATCACAGCATCATTCTGAGATTTTGTCCTTGCTGCTCTTGTACAGAACTGTTCTCTTGAAATACGAGATTCTGACTTGCCTTCTCAAAACTGTGTGACACTAGATTCCAAACAATAAGTTCCAACACCTGAGAAAACTGAATGAAATCACAACCCTTTTTACCTCAGACTATTCATTTAAACTCATGACTATTTAAATCGAAACAAACAAAAATGAAGAAAACATTCTTTTTATAAGGATTTATTTTTTTTCTTAAGATTGTCTGATTAACTGTTAAGATTTTTAGTAACAGCAAACATTGTGGTGTACGTTAACTTTAAATTGTAAATTAACTCTTCTGACTTAGGTTAAACATGATGTTTGAACTTATTGCTCAATCATTTTTATGGAAATTACTCTAGACAAGCATAAAACCACTTGATGTAAAAAGCTAAAAAAAATACTTCAAGGTCAAAAACTAGCCAACCGTAAGTGTTGACAGAAAACAGCAATTCCCCCTTTCTTAGAAATATCACTCATGAATTGTGAGGAATAAAGAACAAAATATGAAAAGCGAGTTATGAGATAAAAGTAAATTTACGGTCCACTTTTTACTCTCTTATAACTTTAATACTCTCATTGCTTAGTAAAGTTTAACTAAGTTTATCCATCTTGTTGTTTAATTACAGTGGTATGCATAAGAATGCATGAGGCCCTGGAAGCAGGGGAATCAGATTTAACTGGGTTTTTTTTTCATCAGAAAGTTAATAGGATGTGTCAAAATGTCTGTCCTTACAAAACTGTTAATAGTTAAACTTTCTTTTGCTGCCAGACATGTATACTTAAATAAATTAAAAAAAAAAACTATAAATATTTTGAGTACAAATGTCTTTGTTTTAATTATTAACAAGAACTAACGCTCCAGATCACAGATGATTGATATCTGGTGAATCTCCACTAGACAGTGTTCCACCTAGCAAAGTAGAATTACCAATTAAAAGAAAACTTTAGATCAGCACATTTTCATCTCATTCCAGAAGAAATGAGATGAGTATCGACAATGTGGAACTGAATCAGTGTTTACTGAGTCACTATTATCAATATATTCAAGACTGCAGGCTTTATGAACTCGATGCCCTTTCTAGGGGCTTTCTGAATATATGCTTCATCGATTTGTTTTGAAAGCTGACCAATTCTGTGTATGAGCAAGTGTAGGTGTACATTTTTACTTAGTATTATTTCTATTGTTTGCACTACTGCTCTCAGTTTAAATGTTACTCTCACGACATTTCGGTTGATGTTACCTCCGACTTTATTCAAGTATGTCATATCGAAACTGGGAATCTATACAAAATTTCAAACCGAACATTTTATTTAATCCTTATCTAAAAATTTCCGGATTATTTAGTTATTCTTGCAGAAAATATGTGATGTATAGGGCTGTGACAGTGTGACAACACAATATTTTTTTCATTGTTTTGACTCTCAAGTATATATCCGACACAGTCTATTAACCAAGAATCACATCAGTCTATATATAAAAACATATGATATTAACAGATATATACTCGAGAGTCAACACAATGAAAAGAGTAACTGTTGTCACAGCCCTAGTCATGTATGGTTTTTCAAATACACGGCTAAAGTGTTAAAAATTCTGCAATAGTTGCATACATGCTAGTTTGTAGCATGTATATTACACGACCAAAGAACTTTCATTATTGAAGGTACACCCACTCTGGTTGGTAGTATTGTGGTAGATAATGTGCTGACATACTGTGTGTTGTTTCATGGTTTCTGCAAGATGAAAGATGCAGAGATAAACTTGTGAGAGTCTAATTTGGGAACATGTTATACAAGTTAGAACTGAGCCACAACATTACAGAAGCAATTACAATCATTAAGTTAAGCAAAAGATGAAGTCTCAGTTAAATCCTGTGCCAATGATCAAAGATATTTCTCTCGGAAAGAAACGTGACAATCACGAAAGTACAATTGCGATTATAACCATGGATTTGGAGGCTGTGCTTTTTAGCCAGGGGATTAAATCTGATACTCTGTGAGTATTAGATTTTGACTTTTTGTATTTGATGCTGTATTCAGTGATAAATGATGT
The DNA here is from genome assembly GCF_053919585.1 of Euprymna scolopes. Classification (NCBI taxonomy): domain Eukaryota; kingdom Metazoa; phylum Mollusca; class Cephalopoda; order Sepiida; family Sepiolidae; genus Euprymna; species Euprymna scolopes. Next base: position 75,965,961 of record NC_136492.1, read on the forward strand.
AAATGTTTCTTTGTTTGATTTTTTTTTTGTTACATATGGAGAAATTAAAGATGAAATGTATTGAATTTAATTATACTAACAAAGCCATTGAGAATTCTATGGTAAATTTGAGATAATGTTTAAATTTTATCTTTTTATTTACCAACAAAAGCCAGTATAAATTGAATTTAATTTAATCTAAATAAATAAATGCAACAGATTTTCATTTATCATTCCTGACAAGTTAGTGCTATTTAAATTAATCATATAGCATAATATTTTGAACTATAATGTAGATGAAAGCTCCAAAAACAGTGATTTGAATGCCTAGTTCGCATAACTATTTCTTTTTAGCATTATTTAATATTCGGTGTTATTCATTTGTAGTTTTATTTTTCCTTTACATATGTTATAGTTTTGTCGATATCAAGAGTAATTAAAGTGATTAATAAAACCTTTCTTAAAATAGTTGTTCACTGGCAGGACCCGTGGAAATTCCATGGAATGAGAAATATATTGAATCAACAAATATGTTTTGATAAAGCATAATTTTCTGGATAGCACAAAGTACTAGTTTTTTGGACAGAAAAACTAATAACACCCAATAAGTGTCCATTCTATTTCAAATATAGAACTGACCCAAACGAGATAAATTAATAAGTACTAATAAATATTCAGAAAGTAATATTGTGCTACATAGTTCAATACAAATAATAAAATCACACTGTAAGAAACAATTTATTCCTTCAGTCTAGCACTTTTTGGCAGACAATAATCTTCTTCTTTTTTTTTTTGCTCTGTTTCTTTCAAATGTTTCCCTTTTCACGTAATATTTTGCTGATTTTCTTCATCAAAATTACTATGAGTTCCTCCCACCATTACAACAATGATCATATATTATTATTTCATGATATTCAAAAACGAGGCTACATTAAAAGGAGGGGGCACTCTTATATTCTTATCCAGGGGTGCCAGGTTCGCTTTTTTGAAGCCAAAGTTCATTAATTTGGCCTTTTTTTGAAGTAGTTTGGCGTTCAAAAGTTGTATTTAGCCTTTTGCAAAACGTTACACATTGACTATGAAAGGAACAAGCAGAATATTATATAGATTTATTTTCAAGGGAGGTAATTTATATTAAATTAACATCACTAATTAGAAAGAAAGAAATGCTGAGGAGGAATAAATGAAAAATTCATAGAAAAAGGGTGACTGCTTGTTTAATTTCTCTTTCTCTCACACTTTTTTCTTCGTCATCAGGAGTGTTCTAGGCATAGTAGTCTTTGAAAACTAGTATACTTAGATTCTTCATTTTGTGTTTTCTTCTTTCTGAAGCAGAGATTGTGCATATCACAAAGTATAACAAATTTGCAAAAATAAAGAAACTCTTCTAATGAAAGCCAACTATAATCACAAGTGAATAGAAAATTCTTCAGAATTTTGTTGCAAGTCTTCTATGATTTAAATAACTAAAAATGCTGTTAAATGATGATTTCTTTCCATTTTCCATTTTCTATTTTATCAACAGACAATTTTCTTTCTTTTAGTAAAAGATACTATTTGGAATTCAAGAAGAATTAAATTTGATTCATTCTTCATTAATTCAAATAACACAGAAATTTCCTCTGAACTAAAATTCAATTATCCTTTTTTTTCACTCTAATTTGTTTTAACAATGGCCATTTTGACTTTTAACAGATCAAAGATTAAAAAGATTTAATTCTCTTTTGGTTTCAAATTCAATTTTTGAATTGCTTTTGAATTATTCTTGTCAAACAATGATTTTCCAGTTTGAATCAAACCGAAATCAGATTCGCCGCTAATACGATGTGTGTTTACAAAGTATAAAATCTTGTATTAATCATATCATGTTGTATGTTGGCTTGCAAGCAACTCAAACCTTCTTACAATCTTATCTATGACGACTTTAAAAAAAGGGGAGATAATTACTACATTACACCTACACTTTACTTCATTGAAAATGTTACTATAAACTACAGAAGTTTACAGAATCCTTTGAACTTTTTAGGTTATTCAGACTACTATTCTCATTTTGAGTGTTATTCTCACAACATTTCGGCTGATGCAAGCGCCAATCATTTTCATGTGTATCTTGTCAAACTCGGGAATTTGCAAGGAATTTTGAATGGAACCCTTTATTTAATCCACTTCGGTTCAATGTTTTCGTTCCATCAGCAGCCATGATAGAATATAAGTTCTAAGTAATACGCAATTGTCTTTTTAGTACCGCCAACACTGAGGATTGAACCTGCAATCTCCAGAAGAGTATTACTAAGAACTGAATTTTACTTCATACTTTAATCATTATGCCATGATCCATCATGCGGATGCACTAAAAATGCAATTGTGAATTAATTAAGACTTCTACTCGGTCATGGCTAACGGAACAAGAGTATGCCTGAGTTTGACATTAAGACAAACTCCAAGTCTTTGTTCTCCCTCAATGTAAATACCTCCAACTTACGCAACAGGCAGCAAAATCACACCTCTACATTGCAAAGATTCCTAGATGTCAGAAAGCCTTCTACTCAAATATTTTCTTTCCTTGAACTGCTAGACTTTAAAATACCCTATCAGGTACCCGCTTCCATGACTGTACTGACATGCAGAAATTAAAATGTAATGTGAACAGATATCTTGCTGCTCAACCCTCTACATAAAATCCCTGCAAATTTTGTTCCAAATAGTAGCACTGTGTCTTGTTTGGGGTAAAAAGCAGTAAAAAAGGTAGACCTGAAGAAGGTTGAAGGTTACATCAGGTGAAACGTAGCGGTAACACTCAAGATGAGAACAGTAGTCCAAAGAATCCATATGATACAAAACACTATTGACTCCTGTTTTAATCGTTCAAAGTTTTAAACCTTAAAACTCAAACTTTTTAAAAGTTGTTAAAATATAGCCAACTTATTTTTTAGCAACAATGTGTCTTTTTTGTTTCTCCGAATGTATAGAGGATATCGCTTATGTGACAGGATAGTCTAGCAACCTTTATCCGACTTTTGATAGGTCTTGTTTTTGGTCTTGCTGGGTGTCCCCACACCCTCCTTACTCAGGTTACCCCGGGCAGGGGAGCCGGTTTAGTCACCAACGACCCAACCATGAGGCAGCTAACACTAGATTACATGGTACCAGTGGAAGTCTAAGACTCAGTTTGATACAATGCCAGCCAGAGTCGGTACCAACGTATCGACCTTGTCTTTCCTTGGGTTCTACCAGCTCTGGTCAAGTTCCACTCGTGCCGCTTGGACAACGCACAAATTTCTTCGCCCAGGCTCTCGCAATGGTGGAAGATAGTTACGAGTTAAAAGTCTGATCAAATTGACGTCAAGACCAGGCGCTTCGGATCCTCCGCAACAGTGGGAGGGGCTATTTAGCCCCAGTGGGTGGCTACTGCCCACTCAAACCAGGCAGCCCCTGGTCAGTAAGGTGCTACTCCATCACGTCCGCCACTTCAATGGGGTGGTCAGGCAATCACGGACGTAAATCATTCACCTGTTACAAATCACAATTCAAAGACTACTCTCCGACTCGGAAGTTGGAACATTTGTACACTGTGCCCGGGGTTCACGCATGACCCGGATCTCAACCTTCGTGCACAAGGTCTGCCTCGTAAGACTGCATTGCTTGACCATAAACTTGCCAAGCTGTTTGTCGACATTGTCACTCTACAGTAGACCAGATTGGCTGGAACTGACTCCATCTTGGAAAAAAACTACACTTTCTTCTGGAATGGCAAAGCAGAAGACGAATATTGCATCCATGGAGTAGGTTTTGCAGTAACAAGCAAATTACTCAGAGAACATGTAGTCGACACTCCAGTCAGCATTTCAGAGAGAATTATGACACTGAAGATCAACTGCGCCGATACACCAGTACACCTCATCAGTGTCTATGCGCCAACACTGCCTAGAGAAGATCATGTGGAGGATGAATTCTATGACTGTCTCAACGAAATACTGAGCAGGATCCCAGTCAGCGATCACCTCCTAGTACTCGGAGACTTCAACGCCAGAGTCAGTGCAAACCATACTGCCTGGCCTGACATCATTGGTCACTTCGGTACTGGTAAAATAAATGAAAAATGGTCAAAGAACTCTGGAGCTCTATAGTCAACAGGGACTCTGTATTGCAAACACCTGGTTCAAACAGAAAATGTGCCATCGTGTCTCTTGGAGACACCCTCGTTCCAAACATTGGCACCAATTGGATCTTGTATTGTGTAGAAAAAGAGACATCAGTTCTATCAAACGATCAAGAACCTACCATTCTGCCAATGGTGATACCAACCACTCACTCGTGCTGACACAACTCAATCTCCCGAACAAGAAACCTGCACCATGTAAGCCAAGACCACGTCGTAGTTTCGACACGGCTGCAATGAAGAACAACGACAGCATCAGTGCGTTTCGCACTGTGCTCGAAAATAAGCTGAGAGAATCTGCACCAGCGGAAGCAGTGAACCTGGATAAATCCTGGGAAATCCTGCAAACTGCGATGCATGACACTGCAGTCACATCCTTTGAAACCAAGCGGTTGCCTTGCAAAGACTGGATGGCTGAGAATGCAGAAATCTTAGAACCTCTACTACTGTCCAAAAACGATGCTCACAAGAACTATGTGAGCAGGTCGACACGCAGCACCTTGTCCAAGCTGAAAGAAGCTCGCAGTCAATTTCAGAAAGCTGCTCGGCACTGTGCAAACAACTACTGGAACAACCTGTGCGACGAAATCCAGACTGCTGCTGACTGCGGTAAATTACATGTGATGTACCGTGGACTCCGCAAGGCAACTGGACTGAGCGCAAAGAAAGTTTGCCCTTTAAAATCTACCACAGGGAGCTCATCACTGATCTTATGAAGCAGCTTGAACGCTGGGTGGAGCACTACTCTGTACTATATGGCGAACCGCGCAACATCACTGTCACAGCTTTAAATTCAACTCCGAACTTCGACACCCTAGTCGAACTGGACAACATTCCAACTATGTCAGAACTCGAAGTAGCTCTCCAACACATGAATGTAGAGAAGTCCCCAGGTACCGATGAGATTCCAGCAGACCTGCTCAAGTGCAATAAGTTTCTGCTCCCACACTTGTACGACCTCTTCTGCACCAGTTGGCGCAACGGGAAATTTCCGAAAGTTATGAAAGATGCTAAAATTGTCACTTTATTCAAGAAAGGAGACAAAGGAGATTGCAATAACTACCGTGGTATATCTTTACTCAGTGTCACCAGCAAAGTCTTTGCCAGAGTGCTCCTTCCAAGGCTCCAGCAGATTGCAAACCGCGTTTATCCAGAATCGCAATGCGGCTTCTGCAGCGGGCGCTCAACCATGGACCTGATATTTTCAGTGCGTCAAATCCAGGAAAAATGCAGAGAACAACGTAGACCTCTCCATATCGCATTTGTGGACCTCACGAAAGCTTTTGACATGGTCAGTAGAGATGGTCTGTTTGCCATCCTACAAAAGTTGGGCTGTCCACCAACTCTTCTTAGTTTGATAAGATCGCTACATGATAACATAACAGCTGCAGTCTTCTTTGAGAGTGACATGTCTGACAACTTCCCCGTGTGCAGTGGACTCAAGCAAGTTTGTGTGTTGGCTCCCACACTGTTTGGTATCTTCTTCTCAGTTCTTCTGCACCACGCTTTTGGAAATCACGAGGACGAAGACAGTGTGTTCCTTCATACTCGCTTTGATGGAGAACTTTTTAACTTGGCTCGCTTACGTGCCAAAACCAAGATTTGAAAAGGCCTAATACTTGAGCTGCTGTTTGCAGATGATGCTGCATTGGTCTCGCACTCCGCAAGTGGACTCCAGCGGCTGCTTGACAAATTGAGCGCTGCTTGTGCGGAGTGTCGCACTGGTAATCAGTGTGAAGAAGACAGTTGTGATGCACCAGGGTGACGCATCACCAATCACCATCAATGGCCATGAACTAGAGACTGTCAAGAACTTTGCGTATCTTGGATCCAACATCAACAAGGGAGTATCCATTGAACAGGAGCTACAAACGCGCATAGGTAGAGCAGCATCTACTTTCAACTGACTACGTGAAAGAGCATAGTTCAATAAATACCTCACTTCTAGCACAAAATGCCGCATCTACGAATGCTGTGTTCTGAGTACCCTACTGTATGGAGCAGAGACTGTTGCTTGCATTAATCTTTCGTAGATTGCTTGCCATTACATTACATTAGTCTAGCAATCGATCTTTCTGTTATGGTTCGAATTTTTTAAATGAGGATTGGTAATTTGTATTTGGATTATTCAGACTACTGAGCCTGAAGAAGCTTGGGGGGTTACATCTGAAACGTTGTGAGAATGACATCTAAGATGTGAAAAGTAGTTCAAATGATAGAAATGATACAAACGTTTGTCTAAGTTGACATCCGATGTCATGAATAAGTTTTCAATCAATTTAATCCGTTTTGAACCGAGAGAAGTGGGTTCTTCATTCAATTGAAACTTTTGAAGTCAAGTAATGTCACTATTAGGTACTCGTCTGAAAATTAGCTAATCCTTTTTACTATCTCTTTTGTTCAGACTTCACAATAAAGGGAGTTAATCAGTAAATTACAATGCCAATCCGATCAAGTGAAAAATCGATTGTTAACTATAAGCTGTTCTGAGAAGGCTGAGTTTTCGGTCATTTTACCATTAATTATTGAAAATTAGTTTAGAGTAGGAGTCGGCAACCTCTTGGAGAGAGAGGGACAAACAGCTGTGTCGTGTCTCTAAAAAGGGCCATGATATTACCTTGGCTAAAATCTGTTTGTTGGTTTGTCACTATGTTTGTTAGCATCCACATCATTTGACTAATCATCACCAAACTTAGTCAAAATATCGGGCATGGCCTGACTTAGAACTGAATTAATTTTGGACTATGTGAAAGGTCAAGATCACAAAATCAAGGAGTTAGACTTTTGGCAATAACTTCAGTTGTGATCATCATAAAAGTTCACTCTATCTCATATGAAGTTCTGCATCTTATGTTACATTGACTTTTAAAAGCCAATGTAATATAAGAACTTCCGATTTTTCCAAATTTGGTGTACGGGTCAGATGATCCTTGATAATAGTAACCATCACGTAAATTCTTAGTTATCAACGTCTCCATGGTTTAACTTCGGGAATACTTAATACAATATGGAGAAGTTCGGTCCAAATAAGACTTGGCCAATCCTTATGTTGTCAAGTATACAGTCTCATTGGACTCATATTATTCTGTTGAGAAAGCTGCCTTGGTCTGGAAGTTAAAGAAACGGGAAATTTATTTAAATAGAATCATTTATTTTACTGCAGAAATGATTAAGAAAAACTATTACAAAATAGCAATTATGAAAATGTAACTAACACAATAAAAAACAATTATGAAATGTAACTAGTACAAAAAAATCAATTATGTAACTAACACAATAAAAAACAATTATGAAATGTAACGAACACACAAAAAACAATTATGAAATGTAACTAACACAAAAAAAAATATGAATTATAACTAGCACAATAAAAACAATTATGAAATGTAACTAGCACAGTATAAAAATTATGAAATGTAACTAACGCTATGAAAAACAATTATGAAATGTAACTAACGCAATAAAAAAAACAATTATGAAATGTAACAAGCATAATAAAAACAATTATGAAATGTAGCTAACACAATTAAAAATAATCATATAATGCAATTAACAAAATAAAAACAATTATGAAATGTAACTAAGGTAATAAAAACAATTATGAAATGTAACTAATAAAAAAATTCTGAAATGTAATCAACACAACAATTATGATATGTAATTAACACAATAAAAACAGTTATGAAATGTAACTAACACAATGAAAAACAGTTATGAAATGTAACTAACACTATAAAAAACACTTATGAAATGTAATTGATGCAATAAAAAACAATTATAAAATGTAACTAACCGAATAAAAACAATTATAAAATGTAACTAACCGAATAAAAACAATTATGAAATGTAACTAACACAATAAAAAAACAATTATGCAATGTAACTAATAGAATAAAAAAAAATTATGAAATGTGACTAACACAAAAAAAGCAATTATGAAATGTATATAATACAATAAAAACAATTATGAAATCTAATTAACACAATAAAAAACAGTTATAAAATGTAGCTGATACAATTAAAAAAAAAAACAATGATAATTCTTTTCTACAAATGAAATAGTTTAAAATGTGTAATTCTCCACATCTGTGAAATATTTGCTGATAAAAGGATCAGGCCATTGTCCAGGTTTTTGTAACGCAATCTAGTTCTTAAATGGCTTTTGGAATATTAAATTTTCGAAAAACACTTGTTCATAAGCATAGATATTTCAGTTAAAGTTACGATTTGTTACTTACTTTCATTTCCGGTTGCTGTTATGCACAATGACAAGGCAGAAAGTGTTCTTTGTGATATTTCGCAAAAGAAATTCAAACCTTTTTACTTGAATTATTACGGCATCTTTCAATTATCAAATTAACCATCCTTTTCCTTATAGTAAGAAAGGCTTTCGAAATAATAACGTTATCATTTAGAAAGTCATTCTTAACATGGGGACTGGTGTGTCTTTTTTTAACTATTCTGTACTTTGACCTAACAAATTTAATAAACAAAACATACCATAAAAATTAATTTATTTTTCCCCCTTTTATAAATATTTATCTTTTTAAATAACATTTTATAATGAATATAATTTAAAATATTTCACGAGTTTCTCCATGATTTAACGTCATCTGAGACGAAGATAATCAAAAGGTACACTTTCTGCTTGTCACCTTGTGGCCATCTGCATAGCACCAACTGGAAATTAAATTCAGTGCCGATTCATAACTTTAGCCTCTGAGTGCATCTATTACTAAAAGGTTACATAGTGTTGAGAATGTTCTCCGTTTGAGCGTAAATACAAACATGTAATTGAATAGAAAGAGTAAAAGTGTTTCTGCTGTTAATACCCGAGTTGGAATCTCACATAACTCTAAGTGTTTTAAAAATGTAAATAAATTAATATAACGTAATAACATATTTTTCAATAAGCCTCAAAATAATTAGATATAAGAGTATTCCACTGAGTTCAAAGATAATTAGAATATCTACTTTCTGCCTTGTCACCGTGTAGCCGTCTGCATAGCACCAACTAGATATGAAATTCAGTAATTAATTGTAATGTTAACCTGTACTTTCAAATAACCATATCCCCGATTTTGCATTGTTTTAGATGGTTTATATTTTCTGCTTGATAATACGTTTCTTGTAGAATTTGGCAACGGATTCAGGCTGGAAATTTTTATTCAAAGATTCATCATATTGTAAATTTATTAACTGGCACTTGTTCTGCATCAGTTTCATATAAAGTTCCACATATATTTTTATATTGTTAGAAAATTTGCTTCTCAAATCTATATAAATAAAGCAGTAGAGGTATGCGTGTGTGTCTGTAAATATGTAACTGGTAAGCTCTTAAATTGTTGGTCACACTGATATTAACAATAACAACCATACACTGAGGATGGTTTATAACTTGCAAAATCTTTGTTTGGATGGCTGAATAACGCATACAGACATATATTGGCAAGTTGAAATGCAAAATGTTTATTTCACTTTGCCGACATATTTCCATTTCTTTGCCCAAATTCAATTAATTTCTTCAAATCGTTTAATATTAAATTTTTCCTACCTATTTCTACATAGCCATATCGGTAGGGAATGCTAAATGTTTTGGTTTAGATTCTAGCGGATGGTACCCACGTCATATTTTTAACTTTTGAAATCACTACTATATATTAGGTACAATATGATATTCAATAGAAAATTGACTCTGTAATAATAAATACGAAATCTGCACGAATTAAAAAAAACATTTAAGCATATTTTATGCCCCTGCTAGTCCATAATGAAGCTCAGACAGATTTCTGGTAGTATATAGTTCTTATAGTTTTGGAGCTCTCTAGGCACTCGATAATGTAAATGATGATAAAACTTTGTAATTATTCTTAGTTTTATGGCAAGTATAATGTAAGACTAAGATCTCCAAACAGCTAACCAAACCGCCTGCTTTCAAATATCATCTTGAAACACTCACCATGTCTAGCCACACTGACTATATGAAGAGTTTGAATGCAAAACATGATAAACACTATTTTTTAAATTGTTAAATTACTACTAAGAAAAGTGTTGCCTTTTATCAGTCCAACACACTATAAATGATTTTGTTAAACCAATGTGATATTTACATAATATTTCTTTTTATATATATATATATATATATACACACACACACATATATATATATTCCAACACACATACACACACCCACATATAGTGTGTGTTTACACACACACACACACACACACAGATGCTTGCAATCTACAAGAAAGAATCCGACTATTGCTGTCTTTGTTACATTTTGAAAACACAATATTCCTAACTTGTCTCTAATGCCATTATATTTTCTCGCTTCTGAAAAACACATATTAGTAGCAATTTCCTCTGCCGATTGATGAAATGGTTTGGCCACTTTCTACACCATCAAATCTTTCATTCAATCCATGCCACCAGATCCACCAGAACAGTGCTGAAAATGATGAGTTGAAAACATGGCTGTCAACAGTAGTATCGGAAAAAAATGACCAGCCCTAATGTTTTCAACAATGGAATTGTGAGTAGCTGGCGATTGCCATGTCAGACATTAAAAACTGTGCATTATGAATGGCGAACATTCGAGATGCTGTCCAGATTGAAGGAAATAGTGCAACCCTTCTTTGGTAATAGCTGATACAAATACATGCAATATAACAGAATCGAATTCTATAAAATATTTCATCAAATAATTTGTGAAATATTTCTTGTTAATAACTTTCCATTATTTTGATTATTTGAACTACTGTTTTCATCTTGGATGTTATTCTCACAACGTTTTGGCCGATGTAACTTCCCACCATAAGATGCATCTTGTTGTATTCTACAATTCGTACAAGATTTCAAACTAGACTCTTTATTTAATCCATGTCACAAAAAGTAAAAGTGTTAGCAATAATGCTAGGTGACAGTTTTCCTGAGATTGAAGGTTCAATCTCCAGTATGGGTGACACTAAGAATAAAATGATGAATTACTTAAGACATCTAGCTAATCATGGCCGATGGAACGATTACAAGCTATATGGATTAAATAAAAGGTCCTGTTCAAAATTCCATACAAATTCCAAGATTAACCTGAAGAAGATCAGAGATTGCATCAACCAAAATATTGCAAGAATAATACCCAAGATGAAGACAGTAGCCCAAATAATATAAATTATTTATCCTCATCTCCAAAATTCAAATACAGAAAAATAAAATTTCCAATGTGAGGAAAGATATTAGAAGAAAACATATATAGAAATCGCATTGTTTTAAAGCTATTAACTCCCACCTTTCTTTTGTCTTTCTAAATTCTACTAAAGTGAATTGTCTTTCTAAATTCTACTAAAGTGAATTTTTTTTTTTACTTTGTGAGGTTAATCTCTCATTGGTCTTAAAATTCTCCAAATTTCGTCATATTTTACAACTATTCTTAGTTTTATTTTATTTTGGTTTTCATCAGAGTTGAAAACATTTTTGTTAGAGGTTTCATTTTTGTAAGAAAAATCTCAATACAATCCTCTTAGTTCATGTTCATTCTACTACATGTTCCTAAGCTTGGCAGCACAAATTATAAAATATATACACGATTTGTTACATTTTTAACAATAAATTGATGCAGTGAATATGAGTACATCTGGGTCTTTCGTCTTTGCAAGATTGTGATTGGCTGGAAAAGCCATAAGTACCGATAGGTGGAGCCACTTGAAGAGAGATGTCAAAAGGTATGCAAGCCTCTCACTAGAAAAACTAGCTGCAGCTATGACACTCATGCAGTACGACGACTTACCAAATTATTACTTGAACTGAAGCAAGACCGCTCAGCTACTTCAAACAAGATATATCCCTTTTGTAGGAGACTTAGGATTCATAATAAATTGACACGTTTAGAAAAAAAATCTAACAAGGAACTAATTGTAGCAACCCGCAGAGTGAAAAAAAAAATAATGAAAGCAAGTAATTTTTTCTTTCTTCCCAGTTTTCTTTTTTTAACTTAATAGAACTGACTTTGGAACTAACGAAAGTGCTACAAGCTAGGTTACAACAGCAATTCCAACAACATCAACAATTGAAACTACAAAAATAACAATTGGAACAATAAAGACAACACCAATAACAGTAGAAGTTTGAAAATTTATTCAAACAACAGGCAAAAGAAAATAAATCACTTTTGAAAGACGTATTGTCTAGGGTTACAAAATCTCCAGGTCTGATGATTTTTTCATCTAAAGTAATCTCAAATTCACTCTAAGAATTTAAATCCGACCTCAATGTTTATTATAATTGGCTTATTTTCGTAGGTTTGAAACAATGTTTACAAAAAATCCCACTATTGTTACAAAAAGTGAGTACAAAAAACTACTAAATACGCGAATTTGATCCTTCCATAAAATTTAAGGGAATGTCATTTAGTGAAACAATTCAAATTTGTTTAAAATTTTCGATAAAACAATTTGTTTCAAATGCGATATAAGTGTTTAAATATTGTAAAAGAAGAGGACAATGATTTTGTCACATATGTAGATATGATGAACACACAGTGTGAGGCATTTAAATTAATTGAATTATTAAGCCATATATTCAAATGTCTAATTTTTGTCCAAGGTCTAACGATACCAAAGAACAAAGAAATTAGAGGAAGAACATTTAGTATTATGGAACAGGACCCAAACGTTACACTGCAAAAGGTGACAGTTGAATGCCAGATAATAATGAGATTAAAGAGAAATGCATATCACGGATACAGACTGTAAGACAAAAGTCGAATCCAAGTATAGAAAAAAAAAATTTATATTCAATACGTGTGGTGGAAACCATATAAAAAGGACTTCTTTGAAGATAAAATATGCGTGTAGGCCAGAAAAATTACCGTTATCTGACAAAATAGAGACGCGTAAAAACCAAGTTACAATCAAAAGTGAATGCTTGGCCTTCGGGACAAAATCAAAGTGTAGTTTCTGTTCCGGCAGATACTGCAAGCAAAGACCAGATGTGGGGGCAACCCCACATGCCTGACCTTTAACCAGCTCCCATTTCCCACCTCTCGGGAGCTGGTCCCCTTTTTCCCTTCCCCCTCCCTTCACTCCTCACATTAAAAATTGGCCTTGTGCCTAATTTGCTCGGTGGGGGAGCAAATAAATACCATCAAAGTGTAGTATCTGTTCTTCAGATGCTGCACTTCTATTTCTTGTTCTCTTTCGGTGGAGGAGAAATCCTTCACGACTGAGACAATTTTTATTTTTGTGCCTTTTCTCCACGTTAAAAAACGACCCTGGTGTCTAACTCTGTCCCGTGGGGAGGCATAGTAAATAGGTACAATCAAAAGTGAATATAGTTTTGTCTAAAACTGAAACGAAGGAGGGTCAAAGAAGAAAGTACCAAAATATAACAATAAAAGGGCAAACCATAAAATTGTTACTCAATTCAGGAAGTGTTATCTTGATAATAAACGAACAAACTTGGGGGGAAATGGGATTTCCATGGTTAACAAACACAGAAAAAATTGACAGAGGGGTACCAGATACAAAATTAAAGTTCAAAAGAGAACTAAATTGTAACATTTCATTCATTGGAAAAAATCATAAATCAAAAGTGTATGCATTTTCTCGTTCAGAAAATCTTTTTGGATTGTACTGTTTAACTTATGGGAATTACTATTTGATTTTGTCTGTAACAAAATTAATGTCGTAGAGAAAAATAAGGCAAAGCAAACAGAAAAGTTGGAAAAAATTGGCGTAATTTCAAAAGTCGATTATTGGGTGTCACCAACTGTATATATTATAAAGAAAAAAAAATCAGCCTGCACTGATTTTTCGAGAGGGTTGACAGAGACATCGAGCTAACATTTTGAAATTTGCAATAATCAATGTTTTATACATTGTTGGAGGTGTCTCAGTTGTGTAGCATCATTATAGAGACTCCAAACCTTTTGTTTCTCTTAGTTTGCAAAACGAGACATCATTTCTCATATCTCTGTTTTGTCTACCATTTGATCTATTGCCTCCTGTTTTAACTTTACACTACTCATTTCTGGGAACAATTCTGCTTTGCAGACCTGGGTTATTATCATGCACTTCATGTGACCCTTGTCAAAATTGATATGAGCTAACGTAATCGCTACTGATGTAGGATGCCTATTATGTAGATGATTGTAAGAAGGCAATTTTGAGGTGTTCATTTTTAAGAGACGATGTGAAAACTTTGGTGACAAAGGCATGTACCAAAAATGACATCACAACAAGTTGAAGAGAGATACAAGAGGTCTCCTTAGCCTCATGGAGTGCTGTATGCTTCAAATAATGCCTCCCACTAGACTCTGCCTTTTGATTGCAGAAGCAAAGTGTGGTCAAGGAGGAGAATAAAGAAATGATTTCAAAAATCTCCTGTGAAATCCTTGGCATGAATGTACTGATCCCAGAAACTGAATTTGAATTGGAATCATTTATTCAGTATCAAATGTTCTTGAGAATCATGTTTGTTTTATAACTTTTTTTTGCCTAAGATAGTATGATTTTTGCATGAATCTTTAAAATATTTCCTTTTCTTTTCTCTTCTCTTTTACAGATTGGGCTGTTCTGCTATGGGTCAGTTGCATCACATTTAACTTGTACATGAATGTTGTACGAGCAATAGAAACCGACAGATTCGAATGGTAAGTTCACACTACCACCACCACCACCACCACCACCACAGCGTAATTAGCATTTTATTCTCTTTGTTTCAATTCTATACAACCGGAACTAAGTCCTCTACTCCATTGTTGAAGGACAAATTCCTTTTTATGTTTTTGAATTTTTGAGATGCGGATTGATTTTTCGTATTATTTGGATTCTTTAGACTACTGTTCTCGTCATTGAGTGTTAATTTCCTAGAAAATGGAGCTAATAAACCTGACAAGGAGAAAGAATCAACCTTAGAAGTTAGTGTTCCCAATGAAACTGAGTTAAACAGAGTTGAGAGGGAAAAGATAACAAAATACCAAAATCTTATGTACGACATGAAAAGAAACTGGAATCATATGAAGATCTCCATCATTCCATTAATTATAGGAGCAACCAGACTCATGAATAGAAATTTCAAAAACTACCTGGAAATATACCCGGTGAACCAAGGCCAAGAGAGATAAAACAATTGAATAACAATACTTAGAATTTTAAAAGGATCTTTCGGTTGAAATTATAAGATAATGAGTGACTGTCTAGCATCTGGTAGCACGATCCTTCCCCAGCAAGAACAAAATAAGAAATTTTTGAAGAAAATGTAAAAAGAACCCTAATATGTATATTAACATCATAGTCCTGGCCAATATCATGTTTATCAGAATTATTTGTGCACACATGCGGGCAATTAAACAAATATTAATGATGTTTTGTTTAATTGTGAATGAAAATTTCTGTTTGCTGTTAAGTGGAAGAAGATGTTAGTTTGCTAGGGCTGATTTCACCATACCAATTCCACTCGGTCATCCGTGTCTAATATCCGCTATTAGATGGCATTGTTAATAAATTCAAATGATTATCTTAAGGTCATCATTTGGCCAGCTTGTCTCAAAAAAGGTTAAGATGCGTTTCCAATAACAAATTAAAATCATTCCCAAGAGAAAGCCAAATAACTAATGTGATTTAATGGTAAGTACTGACTATACACGGTCAGATGCGTGCATAAATCTAATTTCATCTAGTTTTGCGCAAGTTATTTTTTTTATTATTATAAGTTATTAGAAGACAGTAGCAATGAATTAAGTGACTTGAAGAGATATGAAAATAAAGATTGGACCAAATTTGAGTTGCAATAATTAAAGTGATTTATTTACTCCAGGAAATCGACTGGAAAAAATATAAAGGAGAAGGGATGTTCAAAGATGGAAAAAAAAAAAAAAAACAATGGAAAAATTTGTGATAACTGTTTTGAAAAGATTTCTTTCATGTTCAGAATTTTTTTTTTTTTTTTTGCTCTAGCTGGGAAGGGTCATGCTACCAGATGCTAGACATTCAGTCGTTATCTCATACATTCTAATCGAGAAATCTTTTTTTTTTTTTAAATTATAACCGTTCCTTTAAGTATAATTGTTTTATCTCTTTTGCATTTGGTTCACCGGGTATATTTGCTAAGTACTTTTTGAAATTCTTTTTCAGGAGCCCGGTTGTTCCTATAATTACTGGAACTATGGAAATCTTCCTAAGATTCCAGTTTTTATGTCCTACATAAAGCCTTTCAGTTCTGTTTAAGCCAGCATCATGGGGGACACTTTTCTCCTTCTTGTCCCATATCACTATGTCAGGTTTAATAGATATGTTTTTTAACTACATGTTTGTAGGAATCGTATGGTCACAGTGGATGGTGTATGACTTATTTCCAACTGTTAATAATAATGTTAATAATAATGTTAATTAATAAACTGTTAATAATAATGTTAATTAATAAACTGTTAATAATAATGTTAATTAATAAACTGTTAATAAGAATGTTAATTAATAAACCGTTAATAATAATGTTAATTAATAAACCGTTAATAATAATGTTAATTAATAAACCGTTAATAATAATGTTAATTAATAAACTGTTAATTAATAAACCGTTAATAATAATGTTAATTAATAAACTGTTAATAAGAATGTTAATTAATATAATGTTAATTAATAAACCGTTAATAATGATGTTAATTAATAAACTGTTAATAAGAATGTTAATAAACCGTTAATAATAATGTTCATTAATAAACTGTTAATAAGAATGTTAATAAACCGTTAATAATGATGTTAATTAATAAACTGTTAATAAGAATGTTAATCAATAAAATGTTAATTAATAAACCGTTAATAATAATGTTAATTAATAAACCGTTAATAATAATGTTAATTAATAAACCGTTAATAATAATGTTAATTAATAAACTGTTAATTTCAACTGTTTTTCTGGTATATATTCCCAGGATTTGCTGCTACATTCGATATTAAACGCTTACAGATTATTTGGTGAGGATATTTACACACTCCATAGTAGCACATTGTATTGTAGCTGTCCTTTAACAGAAAGACAGCTACAATAGTTGGATGTCAGGTGGCTCACACTCTCCAGTTCTGTGTGGCAGAACCTGCACTTGTCATTACTAAGACCACTCATCTTCTTTAAAGAATTGGTCACCAGGCCTTGATCTTGGGTACCATTATAATCTTCTTTTGATCGTAAGGAAACAATCCTTTTTTAGACGTCTACAGAGCCTTCATTATCTATATAGTTCTCGATGAATCCATCCAGAAAATGCTTCGTATGCTGTTAGTAGACCCATTGTTCTGCAATGGAAGGTCTTTGACGACTCTTTTGGGTTATGTCTTGTGATCTGATTCTGTCTGATTTGTAAGAGAGTCTTGTTCCAAATATTTGGCTAGTTTCGTGATGGAGATTGTTTCATGATGTTGATATACTGTCATGAGTTTTGGATACTGGGACCTCATCAGATCACAATAGTGGCAAGATGCTAATGGTCAGTCTCTGAGAGACCCATACATCCTGCTCCTTTAGGCGAATACAGCCCAGGCAGACACTAGTTTCTGTATGTTATTCAGTACAGTGTCAAAATTTTCCTCATTTTAGTGTTTCGTCTGTATATGTATGCATGAATGTGTGTGTGTTGAAATGGAATAGATGCAAAATCGTGATAATCTGCAAAGTTGAAACAAAAATAATAGAAAAACAAATAATATATTTTCATGTCTGATTTTTGCTTTTGCATTACTTTTGTTTTAATTTGTTTATATATATATATATATATATATATATATATATATATAGAAGGCCATACATGCGAAAATAAATGGGCCCAAACAAATTTATTTGCCTAAAAAATATGACGTAATTGTGGCAAGAATTCGCTACAATAAAGCAAACGCCAGCATACATTTTAGTTTGGGATATTTGCGTGTTTATTTTGAGTTTAAAGTCTGGCAAATCATCTTATTGCTTCGGAATTTAATTTAAAACGTTCAAAGAAGTTTTCTTTTGTTATTTTATTTATTTATTTTTTTTTTACTAAAAATCTAAAATGTTGACTCAGAAAATTGACATAATTTGACTGATTCTTCCCAACCAGACGTTCGGTTTACTTTGTTTGTCTAATGTTCACCATTGACACACTTGCTCTCTCTCTCTCTCTCTCTCTCTCTCTATATATATATATATATATATATATATATATATATATATATATATATATATATATATATATATATATACACTAGGGATTTAGTGTCTGTCTGTGAATGAAACTGTTTCATTTCTCAAAAGGATTATACTGGTGATATTAGCAATGGAAGACACGGATGGTTCAATTTATAACAATATAGACTATGGAATAATTTAAGACAGTTTCAAATCTAATTGTGTCTATTATATTTATTGGAATGTCATTACCAAAAGTATGACCGTACCCCTCTTTCTCCCTCTCATATATATATATATATATATATATATATATATATATATATATATATATATATATATATATATATATTAAATAATTATTAACAACTTACAGGGAGTCCCGACGTTGCCCAGGATTGAATGAGGATCAACGAATGTTTCACCCTCCCATATTTTATTGTCATCGAAATCTGTAAAATTTACCAATTTTTCAATCCTCTCTGCAGTTTCTTAGTCCCCAATACATTGCAGTCTACATTGCACTGTAGAGAACTTACCGTTGACTTTATAAAATTATTTTTATATAATGGCTTGAATTAAAGTTTAAAATGCAAACGTCGAGTATCATGGCTCAATTGTGCTCTAAACAGAAACATTCATTTCAAACGCGCCTCTGTTATATCAAAGAGCATACTGTGGATTTTATATGCTTGGCCTTTCTGCTTGTGCGTTTTAATAACACTTCTCAAATGCAGTTATGATGTTAGGCTGTATATGGTGTTAACTTTGATCAAAATCGCCTGTTCCCTCTTCCATGGGATTTTTTCAATTATCGTTACTTATCAACAACATTCTGATACAAAACCTATTTAAAAACACTGCCAGGCACATAAAGTACATTTGTGTGTAATTTCAAAAAAATCGAGCCAGTTTAGAAGTCCATAGAGAAATAAACTCATACACACAAAGTTTATTTTATATAATAGTAGAGATTATTTTGAAACCTACAGACACATGTGTTTAGAATTTATGCTTTTATTGTAAGACACAATAATTACTGCCAGTTAAGGGATTCAGACTCAGTCACAAAATCATCCTTGATTTCATAGACTGGCATTCAAATTGAAAGCTATTTGGAATTAACACGAGAAGTAAGGGAATAATGTTCTATCAATACTGACTAGACAGGTCAGATAGTATTCAACAATGTTTCAGTGAGCTTACGTTTCCTACTTATTCGTAATGAAGCAAAGAAGGCTACCCTTCTCCTAAAGGGGTCTTATAACGATAATATTTGAAAAAATATTAATAATTATATTCTATATTATAATATAAGAAATAAAAGATGGGAATAAAAAGTTAAAACTTTATTATATCATCATATCAATAAGGAAAAGGAAAATGAACCTCTTTAGGTGATATCATTTCGAAGTTAAATGCTTCTCATCAGAAAAGGAGGAAAGCCAGGAATATACATTTGCAAAAAAATTTTTTCTCTTCTGATGAGAAGCATTTATCTTCGAAATGCCATGGCCTAAAGAGGTTCTTTTTTCCTTTTCCTTTTCTATCTGATGATATAAAGTTTTATTTAACTTTTAATTCTCATCTTTTATTTCTTATATGTAGGGTTTTTACTATCTTGATAGGTTTGCTTTGCTTAAAGGTTGTATTTTTATCAATTTCATTTATTACCTTTTTATATATATATATATATATATATATATATATATATATATAGACAGAGAGAGAGAGAGAGAGAGAGAGAGAGAGACATGCGCACATACACACACATACATACTTGCAGGGAAACTCGACATTGCCCGTGATTGGATGAATGACACTCCCATATTTTTATTGTCATTGAAATTTGTGTAATTGTCCATTTTTTAATCAAATCGATTGATTACCTGTTCTATTTGGGGATCCATTGTGGTGCACCAGGAAGAAGCTTCACGTGCCTCTCACAGTGACTTAGTCCACAATACATTGCACTGTAGAGAACCTACTGTTGATTTTATAAAATTATTTTGTTATATATAATGGTTTGAATTAAATGCCATAATAGGGTACCAACATGCATACAGAGATAGCTACTTGTGACGAAGAGTTCATCTGAACGTGTGTACGTGTCATAAAAAGTTCTGTAGTGGTTCTTCGCTATTTGAACCCTTATTTATTGTGTTGCTCGTGATGTGTATATACTCGTTTGAATCATGTAATCGTGACCTAGCTGAACGTCTGTTACGCTGTTGAGTGTACAGGTTGTAACACAAAGACAATTCACAGTACCTTAATTTGGGACTAACTTTTTCTGTCTGATGGCTCATTTCTTAGATCCTCCAGACGGCTGCAACATCTCTTCGGTTGTGCGCGCTTCCCGCACGTCCATCCGTCTTCAATCTCGGATACTAACTCTCTCGAATCTCAGATTTAACTAACTCGAAAATCCTGATCAGCTGAGTGTTACGTCACACGCTAAATCACAGATGTTTAACTCATCAACTGTTAGGTCTAACCTAATGTTTATCTATTTCTTTCAGCTAAAATTCACACACTTTAAACATAATTCTATTTTTAATAATCTCTGAAAGAAGGTTTATACTTGTTAATATTCCTATCTAACTAAATTCTC
This sequence comes from Euprymna scolopes, assembly GCF_053919585.1. Lineage (NCBI taxonomy): Eukaryota > Metazoa > Mollusca > Cephalopoda > Sepiida > Sepiolidae > Euprymna > Euprymna scolopes. The sequence goes on from NC_136492.1 coordinate 75,986,867, forward strand.
AAAACATAATTCTTAACATGATAAATTATATTTTAGGTGAAATCTTGACAATCGATGTATAGAGCTCGGAGTGCTTTATATAACACTATGCAAAAGTCAAGTATCATGCTTCAATTGTGCTCTAAACAGAAACGTTCATTTCAAACACGCCTCAATCATAACAAAGAACCTCTGTTGAGTTTATATCACGGGCCGATCGGCTTGTGTGGTAATAAAACTTCTGAAATGCACTTTTGCTGTTAGACTGTGTAAGGTGTTAACTTTGGTGAAAATCTCCTGTTCCTTCTTTCATCAGATTATTTCGATTATCGATACTTATCAAAGACATTCCGAGACAAAACCTATCTAAAAACACTGCCAGGTACATAAAGTACCTTCGTGTGAAATTTCATAAAAATCGGCCTAGTGTTTTCAAGTCCATAGAGAACAAACTCAAACACACGCAAAGTTCCTTTTATATAGGAGTAGAAGTAGATATATATATATATATATATATATATATATATATATATCTGCGTAAATATATGTTTTCAATTATATTTCCTATTTTATTTATACCAATATAGACTTTTGTCATTAATTTGCTATATGCTCTGTAATTACATTGAGCTTCATAAATTAAGGATTGGTATGAATAAAAAGCTGAAATATAATTAACAAAAAACATTTTCGCAGAAATATATATATATATATATATATATATATATATATATATATATATATATATATATATAGAGAGAGAGAGAGAGAGAGAGAGAGAGAGAGAGAGACCGAGATTAACAGGTGGATCGCATGAAAATCTTTTTTGAATAAGTTAACTTGGACATTTTTGGATTTCTAAAGAAAGTAAGATAGGATTTATAAAAAAAAATATTCCACCTGCTTTCTACAAATTATTCCTTTCCAAAGAACTCTTATAAAATGTTATCTTTGAACCAAACAGAATGATTACAAAGGATGATTTTTCTTTTCTTTTTTCTTTTTTTTATTTTTTTAACTTTTGATCGGCATTAAAGACTAACTGAGCCGATTCTTTATATATTTTACTCCTCATTTACATTAGCACTAGAATTAACCTTCTTCTTTTGTTTGAATTCTTCTCAATATAAATGAATTCCCCAACAATTCTTTCATTTACCTATTTCTTATGCTCTGTTTATTTTTTCTTTTGAGAATAATGAAATTTATAATAAACGAATTGCTCTGTCTTATTCATCCTATAGTGGATGAAACGCAGAATATTCAGTGTAGCTTAATCGCCATATATATTTTATAAATTAGTATATATATATATATATATATATATATATATATATATATATATATATATATATATATATATATATATATATGTGTGTGTGTGTGTATTTATCAAGTCTTTTCAAAAGCAGCCATATTTACCAAAGCGTCTTCAGAGATTACTTTACAATTCAACCATTTTTTTTTCTTTTCTTGTAAAACGTTTCTTCCCTTTTTATCTTTTCTTTAACAATAAGATTTTCTTTCATTCGTGGCAATGGAAATAATCGACAAAAGATCAGCTTTACAATGTGCAGATGGATTTTGTTTATTTTTATTTTATTTTAGTTCATTATTATTCTTTTAATACATATTCTGGTGTTCGCTAATGGGCCGGATTTAATCAAGTAAAAAATGGGTGAAAGATTAACAGTTCAGATTCTTTGTTTTCCTCAAAGCAAAAGACAAATGGTTATTTACCATTTTCTTTGTTTTTTATTATAGTTATGCTTGTTTAGACAAAAATTTTCTTTCAGTAAACTTTTTCGGTTTTCAAAGACGATGACTTTTAATAATTCTTATCAATCACATAAAGTTGGACAGTAAAAGATGAATGACAATCGATATTGTTTTTTTTTTTTTGTGAAAGATAGATCTCAGTGATATTAATTTTATTTTTATTTCGGACTACTAGTCTCATCTTTATTAGTTGTTGTTTTTCATCTTTTATTGGTTTGTTTATTCACAACGTTTCGGCCAACTAATTCCTCTGGCCTTTGTCAGGTGGTAACCGCGACGGATAGGAACTTCGACTCTCCTAACTGCATTCTCAGCCATCACTGCCATCCGTAGTTGTTGTCGTCTCACCACATTTTTGGCCAATTAACCTCTGGCACGCTTTGGGTGGGATTGAAACCACTATCTTCAGACAATGTTCATCTGGAACTGTAGAGATTCAACGTCTCTATTAACTGCGCCACGGGCCCCGAAGGGCGATCAAGGTTGGATTCTTTGATCTTATAAATCCACGTTTATTTATTATCTGATCTTCCATAGTCAGGTCCGTACTGATTGGTATATATATTATTCCTTAATTGGAATTCATTTTTGAGATGAGCATTATATATATTAATTTTATTATTATATATATATTATTATATTATTATTATAGTCGGGTCCGTACCGATTGGTATATATATTATTATTATGATCAGATAATAAATAAAAGTGGATTTATAAGATCAAAGAATCCAACCTTGATCGCCCTTCGGGGCCCGGGGCGCAGTTGATAGAGACGTTGAATCTCTACAGTTCCAGATGAACATTATCTGAAGATAGCAGTTTCAATCCCACCCAAAGCGTGCCAGAGGTTAATTGGCCAAAATGTGGTGAGACGACAACAACTGCGGATGGCAGTGATGGCTGAGAATGCAGTTAGGAGATTCGAAGTTCCTATCCGTCGCGGTTACCACCTGACGAAGGCCAGAGGAATTAGTTGGCCGAAACGTTGTGAATAAACAAACCAATAAAAGATGAAAAACAACAACTAATAAAGATGAGACTAGTAGTCCGAAATAAAAATAAAATTAATATATATAATGCTCATCTCAAAAAATGAATTCCAATTAAGGAATAATATAGATCTCAGTGATGTTTTATTGAAAGGTCGTTCATGGGAAGAAAAGGCTCAATTTAGTCTCTACCTCTTAGATATGGTGTAAAAAAAAAAAAGAGTCTTAAACCTATCAGGTTTCTCACTGTCTACAAAGCTCTAGGACCTGTCCAATCGCCACAATGTTGCATATCTGTGCTTGTTTTACAAGTACTACGACAGAATGCGTGCAAACGAAATTACTGTACTTGTACTCCTTCAACATAATCACCCTTGATTCGCAGCAAAATCCTACCTTTTCACTGTAAAGGTCTCAGGCCGCCTGCCTTTTGAATGGTCTTTGTGCTCCCTGTTTCCTCGACTATTCCAACATGCAGAAATTTAAATATAATGAAAACAAATATCTTTCTGTGCCCCCTCATCTCACGTATACACACTTAGACTGCCCTTCTATAAATCAGGCCTTTAATTCACAATATCCCCTTGTGTCTCAGTTGTAATATTGTTTGGAGTGAGGAACAGTAAAAATATTTTTGAAAAAATAAAATCATTTTCCTTAATTTTCATGTAGTGTACTGTGGAAAACTTGGAAAATTCATATAAATTAATAATTAAAAAACAAAGGTTGCATTTGTAAGTCTTAAGAACTATAAAATAAAGGATAATTAAAAATAATGCATGTAGTGATTTTCATCACATTGTATGAATCCAAAAATTCTATTGGTGACATTAGTTTCTCCAATGTTTTTCTAGTCAGAAATCTTTGTAGAAAGATATCGGGTACTTACGGGAGAGACCATATGAGGGTTGCCAACATTCTAAGTGAAAGTGACCTTGTGGAGTGAAGGTCGTCAGTCAGTGTCGTTAACCAATTAGCCACTGTTGCCTCACAGGTAAAAATTGTACTTATGTTAAGATATATTTAAAAATCAATAAAATAAAATAAAAAAATATCTTAGAAATGGCCCAGTGAAATATTAATTTGTGGTAGAATTTAAAAACAAATGGAATTGTTAGTGTAATTTCTTTAGTAGAAGTAGCGGTTTTACTATATTCAACTAAACTAAACAAGGTTTTTACACAAAAAGACTGTTTAAATACTTAAACTAAGACTATATCTACAGGTTGTGTATAAAAATAGAAAGCAACAGTTAGTTGAAGAAGAACAGAAGAGAGAACTTTCATATTTCGGCAATTTTCAGTTCAATTCCTAACCAAAACCAGTCACAAAAGGTTATAATGAAAAGAAATTAAAGACGAAAGCAAACGTCCATTTCACGACGGACTAAAAGGAAAATATTATTAAAAACAACTGACAAAATATTTTCTAAGAATTAAAATTTTCAAAAATTCAATTATAATTTTGAATTTAAAAATTTTTTTAATTATAATCTTAGATTTTTTTAGTTAAATTTTTTTTAATTATAATGAATTTTTAGTTCAATTTTTATTATAATGTTAAAAATTTTTTAGTTTTTTAAATTATAATCTTACATTTTTTTTTTACTCATAGATACTCTCATTAGAAAAAAATAGTCACCGTTTCATACAGTTCTTTTCTTTTCAAGTTTCCCCTTTCTTTTGTTTGTAGATATACTGGATATTTGATATGTATGACAACCCCGATTCGATAACTGCTCCATGTGGCAGCGTCAATGAAGAATAAATTGGCAATTGTTCTTATTTGATAAAGCATTGTTATTTTAAATCTGATTTTTATAAATGAACCTGTCAGAAACCATTAATGCAAATATTTTTTATATAATGAGGATGTCTATCGCCAAAAAAAAAAAAAAATTGAAGATAAAAATACAAAATCGGAAAATATTTACATTGTATGGCTACTAACGGCTTTAATTTTAAATAAAATTTCAAATAACAAGGACGATTTATAAAATAAGAACAATTCTCAATTTCTTATATATATTTTATTAATACAAACAAATTTGCAATGTCGATACACTGAACATGCTAATGTTTCAGATGTAAGTTTTATATTAATAAAAATATATCTTCTCTTCTTTTATTGAGTACTCTTAATTTTATAACGACACCACGGTCCATAGCAGGCACGTGCAGAAAACTAATGAGCATATATCTATGGTAATGGCCGAAACCCTAGAAGAAGACCTTCAGTCTGTAGTGGAATGGGGTCAAAAATGGATGGTAACGTTCAACACTGCCAAGACAAAGCTCGTTTCCTTTAATAATTACATGAAACCTTACGAACGACTAAAAGCTATGGCTAATGATAGATTACCTCAAAGTACTTCATTCAAACTCTTAGGCTTAACATTCACAGGGAACATGAGTTGGAATAGATGCATCGAGATCATTGCCAAGGCTGCTGTGAAAAAAGTGGGCTCTCTCTACCATGCTGGAAAGTTACTTATGTCTGAAAGTATCCTCTGCAAAACCACCATGTATGGAGTACTGCTGTCACATTTGGGCTGGTGTATCTGCTAATAGTCTCTCGCTCCTGGACAGGCTTCAAAAGAGTCGCCAACTTGATAGGTCCTGAACTGTCATCTAAGCTTCAGCCCTGTCGCATCAACGAAATGTTGCATCCCTCTGCCTGTTTTACAAGTATTTTAATGGTGGATGCTCTGAACTACAAGCCCTTGTACCCCCTCGACGAAAATACCCTCGACAAACCCGACAAGCAGCAGCAACTCCCACCCTTACACAGTAGAGATACCTAGATGTAAGAAAGGCGTCTACTCTAATAGCTTCTCCAGAGCTGCGAGACTTTGGAATTCTCTTCCGGGTTCCTACTTCCCCAACAGTACTGACATGCAGAACTTTAAATGTAATGTGAACAGACATCTTGCTGCAACTTGGGTTCCTGATAGCAGCCCCCTACATCAAAGTAGCAACGTGCCTTGGTGGGAGTGAAAATGTAAAAAAAAAAAAAAAAAAAAAACTTGTTTAAATCCATTAGTTGTCCCTCTTGAATACCTATAACCTGGTATATATATATATATATATATATATATATATATATATATATATATATTAGTTTTGTAAGGATTGTGCTGAACCTCTTTTAGATTTTACGATAATTTTCTCACATGAAAATTATATAATAATGTTGAATAGCCGGAGTCTGAACATACGTGTTTTGTATGCGTGTGTGCTCTTTTATCGTCTAGTGGCTATAATGTTCATCTTTTCTTGTACGTATAGGCTCTTATCTCTCTAGTGTTTAATAAACGTATGTGTTGTATAGATAATCTAAAACGTATGTTATATACTTGTATGTATATAAAATGTTTATCTAAATACCGTGTGATGTTCATTCTTAATAAAGCGTGTGTATATTCATATTCAATTACACAGTTCACAAACGAGACAATACATTTTAGATACAGTTTTTTAGCAATGAGACAAATAAATATCCTTGTCCGCTTGGCACACATGACAAGGTAAATACAATTTCGTGTATAGTTCTTTTTTCCGGAGGTTGTTTTTGTTGTGAAGTCCTGTAATCGAAGACACTTTCCTCTAAAGGAAACCCATAACAACAAGTTATATCTTTATATGGCCTTTATTCGTTTTTATGGATGATCCCTTTTCTCTGAGTCGGCACGCTGTATCTCTACATTTTTTTCTGGTGTGTCCACTGGAATGCTTCCATGGACTCCCCTGTCCGTTATCTCCAACTGGTTAGCTCCAACTCACTAATTGACCACATGTATATCCGTCAGCAAAGTAAACCAAATCATGTGTCGTTCACGTAAACTAAATCCTTATTTACTTAACTAACCAAATTCCAATCTATTTAAAAATTCTTAAATTGATTATGCTTTGCTTTGGTTAAAATTTCTAACTAAACTCCAACATGACAACAGATAATTGTTTTTCTATTGAATATTTATTTGCAATAACAATTGTATTACAAGGTTCTTGGCGTTGCCCTCGCACATTAGCATAACACTACAATAAGCTCCTTTTAAAATTCTTCATTAATTGTTATGTCGATTAAAGCTGATCGTCACATGGTCACAAGGTATCCACTCAGCGAGAGCTTTTTTAGATTGTAACTCATACAAAACGAATGTTCATATGATTAGCACTTGCTTCACAAGGAAATTCGTTCATATTTTGATAATTGTGAAATGAAATATTGTTTCTACTTGAAAGATTGAATCAGTATCTTGTTGAAAATAGCCTATCGAATTATCCTAAGTGTTGACTGGTTGATAGGTATAAATATGGAAGGTTTGGATTGATATAAATAAAAGCAAACATAATTTGGCATGAATAATAAGATCTGTATTTTAACTGTCTGCGTTTGAAATTCCTTGAAGTTGATCATCACCTGGAATGGTAAACTGTTTTTTATTTATTAGAATCATCTTTAATATGGTAATCAACGTTTGTCCTGGTTATTACAATGGGTGTTGTATGCAAATACTACTCTACTGAAAGAATATAAATGGTTACTAGCTTTGTTGGAAGGCATAACTGGTAACATACTAACGTCCTGTTATATGGATAATTCGGACTATCGATTCCGCTTAACACTATAAAGCCAGGGATGAACATTGAATCTAAGAGTCCCTATTAAGTTGTCTCCATGATGACAGAGTTAGATTCAAGGTCGATTTTTATTGTAGGGCCAATCTAACTCACCCAAAGAGCATTCTGGCTTGATACAAGAATTTTTAAAAATTGTTCCAGTCTAGATTTTCCCCTTTACTGATAGAGGACAGAAGAGACGAAGTTTTATATCAGAACAGATACTACCCTTTACTTTGAGCTAAAAGGTCAGGCTGAGAAATGGACGGCTAATCACATTAATCAAAGGGCAATAACTCGTCAAACTTCTATTTAGCATATTCCACACTTTAGGATCAATTGCATTTATTTACATTGTAATACCAGCTCTGGGTAAAATAGCAACTTGTGTTTAGTTAATTATTTCCTATAGGTATTGTTGCTAGCATTGGACTATCTTATGGATTGACAAACTAACATTGGACCATCTTATGGATTGACAAACTAACATTGGACCATCTTATGAATTGGCAAACTAACATTGGACCATCTTATGGATTGGCAAACTAACATTGGACCATCTTATGGATTGGCAAACTAACATTGGACCATCTTATGGATTGGCAAACTAACATTGGACCATCTTATGGATTGGCAAACTAACATTGGACCATCTTATGGATTGGCAAACTAATATTGGACCATCTTATGGATTGGCAAACTAACATTGGACCATCTTATGGATTGGCAAACTAACATTGGACCATCTTATGGATTGGCAAACTAACATTGGACCATCTTATGGATTGGCAAACTAACATTGGACCATCTTATGGATTGGCAAACTAACATTGGACCATCTTATGGATTGGCAAACTAATATTGGACCATCTTATGGATTGGCAAACTAACATTGGACCATCTTATGGATTGGCAAACTAACATTGGACCATCTTATGGATTGGCAAACTAACATTGGACCATCTTATGGATTGGCAAACTAACATTGGACCATCTTATGGATTGGCAAACTAACATTGGACCATCTTATGGATTGGCAAACTAACATTGGACCATCTTATGGATTGGCAAACTAACATTGGACCATCTTATGGATTGGCAAACTAACATTGGACCATCTTATGGATTGGCAAACTAACATTGGACCATCTTATGGATTGGCAAACTAACATTGGACCATCTTATGGATTGGCAAACTAACATTGGACCATCTTATGGATTGGCAAACTAACATTGGACCATCTTATGGATTGGCAAACTAACATTGGACCATCTTATGGATTGGCAAACTAACATTGGACCATCTTATGGATTGGCAAACTAACATTGGACCATCTTATGGATTGGCAAACTAACATTGGACCATCTTATGGATTGGCAAACTAACATTGGACCATCTTATGGATTGGCAAACTAACATTGGACCATCTTATGGATTGGCAAACTAACATTGGACCATCTTATGGATTGGCAAACTAACATTGGACCATCTTATGGATTGGCAAACTAACATTGGACCATCTTATGGATTGGCAAACTAACATTGGACCATCTTATGGATTGGCAAACTAACATTGGACCATCTTATGGATTGGCAAACTAACATTGGACCATCTTATGGATTGGCAAACTAACATTGGACCATCTTATGGATTGGCAAACTAACATTGGACCATCTTATGGATTGGCAAACTAACATTGGACCATCTTATGGATTGGCAAACTAACATTGGACCATCTTATGGATTGGCAAACTAACATTGGACCATCTTATGGATTGGCAAACTAACATTGGACCATCTTATGGATTGGCAAACTAAACCATGAATTGAACTTGTATTTATTTACTAGAGGTTTTTACCTGCTTACAATTTAATTCCTAATCATTACTTGAAATCATTGAAACAAAACTAATCAACAAGTAAAAAAAAAATTCTTTCTCTCTCTCCCTTTTCTTGATGGAAAAAACAAACAAAAACTAATCAATAAGAATCGACGACGTCTGAGGTCCCATGTAAATGTAGAAAACTATACAAAGGTGAGGCATGTTATCCAGTAAAAGTAAGGTTAGAAGAACATCAAAAAGCCTTAATACATGGAGTTTGAAATGTTAGGTATATCTGACCATATATGGAGGGGAAAATGGGAGAGCATCTACCCTTATGAGACAAAGTAAAAAATTATAGACAGAGAAGAATGGTGGAGAGTAAGATGACTCAAAGCAGCGTATATGTTGGGTGACAATCAATTACTAAGTAGACCTACTACAGAATTTAATACAATATGAGAACTATTAATTATAATAGATAATATATATAGTAATAAGTAGTTAGTAGTAATAATAATAATATATATGTGTATGTATTAATAAATAGTGATATTTACATCTAGAAATAAAATAGGTTTAACGCTTTTAAAATTCATATTAGAATTGCCCACAAGGATTCATGGTGCAGTGGTTAATTCAGTTGGAAAAATAACCTTCTTCTGAAGGTTGAAACTTCAATCCACAGTGTGGGTGACTCAAAATACAATTGCGAATTACTTAGGACTTCAACTCAGTCATGGCTGACGAAACGAGAGCATGCTACCTCCATCGATTAAATAAAGGGTTCCATGCAAATTTCAGAGTTCGACAAAATACACCTGAAGAAGGTTGGAGGTTACTGCGACCAAGACGTGTAAATGACACTGGGAATCAAAATACTAGTTCGGAGAATTCAAATAATACAAAGAAGGCAAAACTAATCGAGCAAAGAAAGAAGGCAAAACTAATCGAGCAAAAAAAGAAGGCAAAACTTTCTAGAATCTTCTTCAATAATACTACTAATAAAAATGTAATATTTTTGCATTTTATTAAAAATTAAATAAATTCTTTCCTTTTTATTGCTATCAGATATTATCCAAATTAAACCTCTCCTTCTTCGTTCACAAACTTAAGTTTGCGTACTTCAATATTCTTTTTTTTATTATTACCTGTTATTAGTAAGATTAAGCTTCTCCTTTATTGTTAATGAAAATTGAATTTTCATTTGTGATTATTGAAGCGAAGTGGAAACATGTATGTCCACTTTTATATATAGATATGTGTCATCCCATGACTAAAATATGCAAAAGCAAATAAATGTAGAATTCCATTTTAGTATTTGTTTTTTTTTTTTTTTTAAAGTTAAATTTTTTTTAATTAAATTTGTTTAATTTTCTTCGTTTTCATTTTGTTTCTTTTCAGTTTTCTTTTATTTCTTTTTGTTTTCATTACAGTAACTTCAGACTTATTTAAAAAATCTCATATGGAAGCCTTTAATACTATTTATATATCCCCCAAGAATTGCCACTTTCTGCTAAGAATGTGTTCAGCAGAAAATTGACGTCAGAAAATCAGTTTGCTGTGCATTTGACACATATGAAAATTTAGGCCAAAAACATGAGAAATTGCAAAAAAGTGGTTTCTTTCATTGAAATTCTGAGTTTATTTTTTTTTATATTAATTTATTTGTAATTGAGTGTTTTCTTTTTATAAGCGTCCAAAGAAAAACATTAACAAATCCCTTTATCTCTATGTTAAGGATAGCTTTTTTAAATAATAAACGTTAGTATTCAAGAAATCCATTTTTTTTGTATAGCGAGCGAGGCTTTCACTGTTTTTTGCTTTCATGTAACAATTTTATCAACAAAAGAAAATGTGTTTTTGTTGAAAAATAAGAATAGTTAAGAAAGCTCGTGACGAGAATATAATATAGCAGGGACAGATTTTCTCACTTCACGACTTTCTACCATTCTTAGTCGGAAATTGCAGTTCTTGGGTGTTATGCCACTTACACAATCAATTCTTTATATGATAAACATGAAATTTACCAATTATTTACACTATTTATATCCTTAGACTGCTCCTGAAAAAATTGTTTAGTAATAAAATACTCTTCCAGTAAAGACATCACAAATATTAAAAAAAAAAAATTGTCCATAGTTAGGTATTTATCTGCTATATTTATCGTTGAAACTAAAACGACTCTACACACACGCACCACAGTTGAAACAGAAGGTGAAGTTCTACAAGAATCTCTGAAGTGACGATTCCATTGAATTTTTGTCTCCTCCTCGTAATGCTTAGAATATTTTGGTTTCTGAAAGTTCCAATACATCAAATGCATTCTACAGGTTTCACTGCAACCAAATAAGTGTTAACTTTGAATCCATCCGCGTCTCTTGATTTGCACATCTAATGATTGTCACAAATCCTCTCTATCCTGCCCTCACTGATTCCCTTGGTATACAACACTTACCAATTCATCTCCTCATTTCGTTTCATTGACTTTCGCAATGTAATTAACTTCTCACAACAGACTTGTAGCACTTTATTTGAGCTAGTCAGAATAATGGACTATTCTTTAAACACAAAATTAACTCTTTTTCTACAAACAGGTGCCTTTCTATATACAGCACTCTGGTTTCTCATCATCTGTTGATTTCTTTTTGTCATTCGTCTGATGATATATGGTATTATTATGGTGATAGATCACCAAAGTTAAGAAACGTTAAATTGTGCTATTACCGGATGGGTGACCATTTCGAAATAACAGGCACCGTATGTAAAAGGACTTTGACATCTAGCAAGAATTGCAGAAATTTAACGTTATCATCTCCTCTGATGGGGATATACAAATGATTTGGGATCACTTGTGAATTTGATAATCCCATGAAACTTCTCTCCTTTGGTTCGATCTCTCTAGGGTGAATGCCACCAGCCTATTTACAGCAATTAATATTTCTATTCCAAACCCCCATGAATAACTATTAATAAGTACCCCACTCCACTAAAATATGATGAAATGCAGTGGCCAAGAGTCAATTAGTTATTTGAAGATATAAAGAACTTTAAGCATAAAAACTTTTACCCATATTATCAGATTTGGCATTATATAACCTAAAAAGGGTTTATATGCCATAAAACTAAACCCCTGCTGCAATAGTAGGCGAGACTAGTTTCTCAAGCCTTGGTAAAGCAACTACTTTAGGAGGCGGAAACTCCCAACATAGTGCCAAGTAATGGTACTGTGTCAATATTCTTAAAAAACCTTCTTTGAAGACACAAGAAATCTGAATTTCGTATATAACAAACAAAACCATAAGGGGACAGTTTCCTTCAACAGGCAAAATTTATGATGCCAAATAATGAAGAAATTATTTTTGTTTTCTGATGTTTTAATATTTTTCTTATAGAATTTTGATTTGTGTTTTTCGTTTCTTATTCTTCATCTATGCATTTAGTTGTTGGACTCCTGGGGAGAAAGACGAACTACAGCCGGAAACGAAACACTAATTTGCATGCCATTGGAAAGCTTCAGACCCAGTTGAGTCTGGCCCTTCTCTGTCTTGTTTGTCATCGGTCTGTTTAGCAAGTATAGTTTTTGAACTGAGAAAATACCATGCAGAACAGCCTACTTCCCAACAGAAATTAACAAGCCATAGTTTTTCATTTGCTGGGGATCAATTTCAAAGCTTTCAGGCTGAAATACAACTGACACCTACCAGAAAGGCTTTTTCCAATAAAAGTTTAAGTGGAATTTGGGTTTATTTTCGACATTTTGTTACTTTAGTTCTCAAAATCATCGACAATATTTTTGACAAAAGGGGAAAAATGGTTGTTTTTTTGAATTGGAATTTATCCTTGATGGATAAATCATCGTTGGCTAGTTTGTTTTTTTACCTTGAAGTAGTATTTTTATTTATTTATTGATTTATTTATTTTTTGAGCTCCTCACATAAAATGGCTTCATGCCCTGTCTGGGGCGATTTCTATAAAAAGAAAAACATAAAGCAGATCTTCATTTATTTTCACATGTCCAAGCCAGCTGATGAGGACCTCTGTTTTTGCAGAGTTCATCTGAAAGGGATACATCTCTCTGTCTCTGTCTCTGTCTCTGTCTCTGTCTCTCTCTCTCTCTCTCTCTCTCTCTCTCTCTCTCTCTCTCTCCTCAGACGATGTTGTTTGGGACCTGCCAAGTGATATTGTGAATTAGATATAAACTATAGCATAGCTTAAAAAAAAGGGGGAGGGGATCAAGTATGCATTGTTCTTTACTTGGTATCAGTGTTTTGGCAGAAATGAGAAATAATATGTATGGCATGAGAAATTGATAACACTTAGAGTCAAGCTTCACCTGTTGCCTAGGCAAATAAATTATGTACATATGCAAATCACTTCAGTAAAAGATTTAATAATAAGTAGAAAGAATCAATACACTTTCTCAACTGAAGTAACAGAAAGAGATTGACCTATCGAGGCTGACCTTTCCTACAAGAACTGGAGGAGTAGGAGAAGCTGACAATAAACACAAACTTCATTTGATCTTGTAATGTTATTAATTTTTATAGCTGCTACGGAAAGAAAAAGAGAACAGAAAGAAGCTAATTTGAGTTTTTGTTCTCATATTTTTATATTTAACTGGCTATGTACACTCACTTTTTTTTATTCAAACCATTTAGCCCGAGCTCAATGGGTGACAAAACAGGTCACATTTGTTCTAATGTGTAAATGTGCTTATGTCAGCTACATGGAAATCTTAGCACAGTAATAGCTCATTGATTAACTGTCTTATTTACGTTTTTTTTAGTAGCAAATTATGTTTACAGTAACTATTGCCACTACATCTATTATAAATACTATATTTCATATGCACACATTGGTGCTACCAGATCAGGCTGTCTGAACATACTGGCCCCCAGACTTAAATGCACCACACATTGATGTTGCTTTTCCTTCTTTTTCTTCGCAAAATTTAAACATGGTTTGCAAGACCAAAAGCAAAAACAGACATTTTCCTCTACAAAACAATCAAATCAAATACCATGAATAAATATTTGAAGATATAAATAACTTGAAAACTTTTACCAAAATGACCAGATTTAGCCTTAAATGAACCGAAGAGGTTGATATATTATGAAACAAAACAACCAAACAAATCATGTATGTATACAACTTTATTAGCTCATTTAGCACGTTTATGAAATATGGTTATTTTTACCGATTCTGTAACCAGATGCCTTCAATTTGAGGTAGGTTAAACAGGGTGAAGATGTCAGTTAATGTCAAAGATTAGGTAAGCACGATTTGTAGATCACACGGGATTCGACATCTTGTGGTTTGCATTGTGTTATATGGCTTGCATGCCTTTATTTTTACAAGGTCACTTTTATATATATTCCTATGTACTGGAACATTTTCATCTTAAATTCTACGCGATTATGCAAAATTTAGAAACTATATATAAATAAAATTTAGTGTAATAGCAGAACCAATAATCTAATAAGAAACCATAAAAAATAAATAAGTAATTAATTAGCGCCCGTTTTTCAAAGGAATATGCAAATCAGTTGACCCTCATGTAGTTTCTCGCCTATCCATGACTGAGTATATTAAGAAGTTCGTTTTCATTAAAAAAAAAAAAAAGGTAGGCTTTTAATATCAATATTATGGTGAGAAAAAAAATTAATCTTTATAGATATTTAGATGAATAAGGTATGCCCATGCCTAGAGTGATTTGAGATGTCTTTTGATCTATTAGTCATTATAGAATTGATTCACGTTCATCTACCGATGTGTTATCATTAGAAAGTTGAAAAAGAGGATTTCATTGTATTTACCCATTTGAACACACTCAGCTGACTGGTCTGTGACTCCTGTTTAAATGAAATAAACTTTCTTGATTTTTAGACTGATTCTAATTTTATTTGAGCTTTTTTTATTGATATCAATAATTGTTATTTTTTAAGGCATTGTTTCCTCTTTATTCACTCTCACGACGCTATCAGGTTCTGCTAGTCCGTCGTGCTTCAGCTTGGAATAGCATTTTTATTGCTTCCTATCTCTGGAAGTGGCACTCCAGATACAAGTCAGTCACCAGGCCTTGATGAAAGAGGTTCTGGCCCCTATCTCCATCATTTGTAACAACAATTTTTTTTTTTTTTACAAGGTAGTCACTATTTATCAAGGCCCCGAAGCCACTCGGGGATAAGGGTTATTGTGTGTACAGTAATCAATGGGATAGTATCATAGTAATCGTTAGTATTGGAGATTTGATAGTGGCTTACTTAAGGGGGCGGTTCATCAGGAATTTGTTTATGTTGGACTTGAAGACATCCAGGTTGTAGTCAGGTGGGAAACACACAAACAGAAGCGAGTTCCACAGGCATGCACTTCTAAGAAAGAAACTTTTTTCATGGAATCTACGTTTTGGTTTTGGCACAGATTTTTTTTTTTAATAAGAGGCTTAAAAATCTGATCAAACAAATGTGCTGTTTCTAGCTCAAAGTTTGAAAAGTGGGTCAAAACATCAAATGAAATGCTGATTGAATAGTTATCTTGAGAATGGATTGTTTTTTTTTTTTTTCTGTTATATTTCTACCTTAAAAACCTAATCGTGTGTTCTTCTCCTCTTCCAGGCTTTACCACCTCGTCTGTTGTCTTTTACCACTTCTAATGTCTTCCTTACCATTTATTGGGGACCATTATGGACCAGCAGGAGCATGGTGGTAAGTCGACTTTTTTTTTCTTCTATTATTCAACAAACCGTTCCGGCAACTGATTTAACAATGATTCCATTGGAAAGAAAGACCAGAAAATGGAAGGAAACAAGAAACTTATCTCTGAAATGATGACTGCATTAAAAAGCAGCAATCATAAGCAGCAATATTTTATGGTATCAAAACATGTCAACCTCGTTAGCCATCTTTTGAGAAAAGCTCATTCATAAAAATGAAACACACGCACACACACACACACACACACCAGAATCTGTATTTTAACACAAAAGCATTTTTTGAGGGTAGGAAGAGATTCTTGCATCAGCAAGTAGAATTTTCGGTTAGGCAGCCTAGTAACTCTCACTCCCCTTATTTTCTCATTTAGTCCTTATATACCATGAGCTGTGTTTCTGGCAAAAGGGGAAGAATTGCTGTTTTCTGGATCAGAATATATTCATCTAGCACTTAATAATGGCTAGTTTTTGACCTTGAAGTAGTTTTTTTTAGCTCGTATATCAAGTAGCTTCATGCCTTGTTTGGAGCTATAACTGAAGGGTGTTTATCTAGAACTTGACCCAAGGTCGCCTCTGCATTCCTTAGAAGCTTATTTTAAGCAGACGGAAAAAGCCGACATGATTAGCCGATCAGCTGTCAGCAGACAGCAATTTTCAATTAAATTGATTCATTGCAACAAGAAGAAAATTTTGTTTTAAAAATGAAAATGATCAACAGCACCTTGTGTGAAATTATAAATTCTCCCGAAGAAGTAATCTCTTTCTGGCAGGAAAGATATGTTCATAGTCAGAAATAAAAGTGCAAAAAGCTTCACGAAATGGTTGACATGAAGGTGTACAAATACAAAATGTAGAACATGTATATCCACCTTAAATGAATAGCAAAGTTATGGGTTTGTGAATCACACCATTCTACACCAATGCGCCCAGTAATTTCATTTCTTGGTTTCAACCACTCTCATTCTGACTGGGACACTATGGTGTGTATCAACTGAAATTTATCAACAACCCTGAATGCATGTGCAGAAAACCAAACAACTGAACTAACCATTTTTTTTCAAAAGGAGAAGGTAATGTTTGGGAGGGTGGACCAAAGCTATCCATCAATTAACAAGGGACACACCATCTCAACAATGGCGTATACTCTGTTGGCTTTGGTACTGAGGGAAAACCTAATCATGACTTTCTATTGTGTCTCTAATTTCTGCTATGAACCTTACACATTCTACTGTGGTTCGATACAAAAATAAAAAAAAACTACGCCTTAAATGCTCACTCTGTGATTAAAGTTTTTGAACAAAATCTGAAGTATAATAAATAATAAATGTTTATAATAAGCACTGTTGATATTGGAATTCATAATTCAAAAGTTTAACGGTTTAAAGTCAAACAAGCGCAGAATCTCACTTAATAAATGCACATATTTATTTATTAAAATTAAATTCGTATTTCAATTCATAACAGAATCTTCATAAAGAAAATCCAAAGTTTTTTTTTTATGTTCCATGACGATGGTATCACCTACTGTATCAGACATCTAAACCTTATGCTTCACCAACATCTGAAGGAAGACGTGTCAAGCCTTATCATTGCCATGGCACATAAAAAATTAAAAAAAAAAAACAAAACAAAAAAAAACATGGATTTTCCTGATGAAGATTCTGTTACGAATCGAAATATCGAGTTTAATTTCAATAAATAAACATGTTCATTTATTGAATGAGATACTGCACTTGTTTAGCTTTAAACCGTTAAATTAAAAAAATTTGTATGAAATATAATATTTTTAAGAATTAATATTTGTTCTTTTTTGTGTTATTATTTTCTGAATTGTTTTTTCTTTATTTCAACAGTTGGATAATTGAAGACTGGAAGTGGAGAGTTGGAATGTAAGCAATATCTTTTTTATTTTTTTGATAATCTTTTCAACATTCTCTTCATTGTCTACACCATGACATGTATCAACTGGAAAACGTTTGGAGTTTCACAAATTTGAAATGTAATAAGTGAAGTAGTGTGGATTCTCTGATAATTAACAACAAAAAAACCTTGACAATTAAATACTGCGTTTTTTTTTTTTTTAAGATTACGTAGGCATGTCCCTTTTTCTTTCTGAGATTCTCGTGGATGTTGTTGAGAAGAAATTGACTTTTCTTGGTCTTTCTTTCTCAGCCAATTGTATAGAAACACCAAAATAATTTTTTTTTCAGAATTTGTTTGCAATTTGGTTATTAAAAGGTAATATGTTTTAATTAAAAAAAAAAAAAACATACGAAATTAATGTATTATCTTCTTAAACATTAATTTTAAGAATATTAAATTAAAAAAAAATAATGATGGAACTTTTAGTTAATCGATTTATCTATAGATCTATATATATCAATTAATGTCTAAAATTTTAAGGCTCAAACTTAAGGGGTCTTAAGAAGAAATTGAAATTCAAGGAATCTTGCTTAATTGGTGTCCAATGACTATGGATAAATGTTAATGTAAATCTGACATATTTGAATTTTCAAATGGGAGATTGTGGTTATACTATATCCTCTAAAAGAAGACTAAATATTCTGAAAAAAAACACCCTGAATTCTGGGGAATATTTATTAATTGATGTCTCATACCTATTGTTGAAATTTCACAATAATCAGAAATAACTGAATTTTCATTAAAGGATCCTGCCCCCCTTTTATTATTGTTTTTGCTCTTTTGTATTAAGTTAAATATACCTCACATTATGACGCTTACACATTGCAATTGTGTTCCAATATTCCTGGTACTTTTGGTGGTACATTAGAATATGCCAACTGCCTCCCTGCAGAGGGTAAAAGTCTATCAATGGTCTGGTGCTACCAAAGTAGGTTGTCTGAAGATACTGGCTTCCTGACCAAAAATGCACCAAACATTGATGTTTTTGTTTTTTTCTTGTCTATTTACAAAACGTAATTATGTTCTGAAAAAAACAAAAACAACAAAACCAAACACTATGAATAAATATTTGAAGATATAAAGAACTTGAAGCATAAAAACTTTTTCCAAAATGACCAGATTCGGCATTAAATGACCCCCCAAAATGTTGCTATGCCGTAAAACAATCAAACCAAACCAAACACCATAAATAAATATTTGAAGATATAAAAAAAACTTGAGGCATAAGTTTTTTTCAAAATTACTGGTATTAAATAACTCAAAAATGGTTGATATGCCGTAAAACAAAAACAATCAACCAAAATTCATAATGATCGGGTAATTAGTTTAGGAATAAATCTTGTATACACAAATATATAAACACATACACATACATAACTTTTTATTGAGATAAAACGATTATTTTTATTTGTTTGTTGTGCTACTTGCTGAAGGATAATGGTTGGTTTATTAGATTAAGTGATCATTTCTGTTAAAAGATAAATTTAATGTTTGAACTGTCAGAAACAAAGGGAATTCCTAGTCTTTTTCGACCCTAAAAATAGCGGGAGACGACTGATTGATTAATGCCAGTGTGTGTGTGTGTAAGCGCACAAGCTCCCACTCACAGATAAGTAGACAAAGATACAAATGCATACACACGTCTCTCTCTCTCACACACACACACACACACACACACACACTATGAGACATGAACTTATATGTGTTCATATACACATATACACACGCTCACATCACTCTTCCTTCCTCCACCCTTATAGAGAAGTGAGGAGAAGCCTGTTGACAAATAGGTCATAAAAGTTCATCTTGTGATGTGTGATCTCTTGCAATTGAACTGAGAGTGAAATGAAGGGGGTAGGGATATGGAAGAGGAGGGTGGGGACATGTTCTCTTTTCTAACGAAGTCATTCATTTCATCATAATTGCATTTCTGTGAAAGTGAATTTGCTGCCGAAATGTTACTTATTCTACTCCTTTGAATAGTTGGACGAGGTTGCTGTGCATCCCTGGCGACTAATTCACTTTAATCATTCAGGCAGAGATGTGCGAATGGCCTAATGGATACTATCAGCAGACTAAGTAATTGACTATACCGGGTTCTAATCCTACTGGGATCATTTACACACTATTACCATTCTAAATAGGTATAAACCCATTAGTTGCCCCCAACTATGTAAACGTTCATTAAAGAGCCACCAACGTATGCACAGATGCACAGCAGTTAACTGAATAGACGGCAACTTTCTGTTAAAAAAAAAGCAATTATAAATTATTTTTTTATACCAATATTCAACAGTGCAGGTAGTGATGATTGCCGCTGGGTGAAAAATTCGAACTCTGCAACAAAATCAGTTGGTCATCCAGAGGCAGACTCAAGCTTTGGGTCGAACCAACAACCACTGAGTCAATAGTCACCAGGCCACCGAGACAGGCACCATTAGTAATCATATCTACAATGCGGTTGCAAACAATATCGCTACCAAGAGTGCTCAACGCGAGAAGAGAGGAGGTTATATATATATATATATATATATATATATATATATATATATATATATATATGACCAAAATCTTTAGATATGAATATTTCTAGAAAGCAATAAGTATTAAAAAAATGAATTAATTTTTTTTCACGTCATTTCAATTCAGCCTGTCATATACTCATGAACAATGACAGGTGCTTTGATTGTATTAAAAAGCTAAGAATTATTTAATGAAATTTTCTCCATGATTTACATTTTCTCTTTTCTTTTACATCCCCTCACCAAAGTCAATGCATGAGTGCGTGAGTGTGATTTATTACTCACTGAATTAAGGAAGCAATACCCAACCTTTAAATCAACAACATATTAGAATACCGAATTCTTCATTTAATACCCTTATACATAACTCTCTCACCCTCTCACACACACACATGACAACATCTAGAATAAAATTTTGAATATACTTAGAAAATACATTAAAAAATAAATAAATACATATACATGACAACATTATAGCATCTAGGATATTTTGTAGTATAATTGCGTGCACACACACACATGTATATATACAGCCATACTCAAAATTATGAAGCACCAATGAAAAATTGAAATTATGATTCCAATGTAAAGGTTAAGAATAGTGGATTAAACATAAGTAAATCTATTTTAACAACAATAAATATTTGGAATGTCTTCTTTTTGCCTTTACAACAGCTTTTATTCATTTTTGCATTTTATTGGCTAAACTGGTGCAGATGGTAGGATCTATTTTATGCCATTCTTCATAAAGTTTGGCCTCTAATTTTTTTTTTTTTTTAATGAAAATTCGTGCATTCTCACTATTTTCCCTAGATCGGACCACAAAGTTTCAATCAGATTTAGGTCTGGGGATTGAAGGGGCCAATTCATCACTGTAATAATTTTCTTCTCAAACCAACCCATTGAAACTTTTGACATATGGCATGAGACATTGTCTTGTTAGAAGATTAGATCACTTGGAATGTTATTCAATATTTTAGTCAAAGAGGTTTGGTAAACCTGGTCCAGCATGTTAGTATAAATTGTGGAGCTCATTCTGCCCTCACATGTGTACAACAGTCCAGTGCCTAAAGCTGTGTAGCTCCAAACCATTACGCTTCCTCCTCCAAATTTGACAACTGGAAGCACACAATCAGGATGAAATGCCTCTCCTTCCCTATGGCAAACATAAACCGCTCCATGGGTGCCAAAAGTCTGATGAAAAAAATGAGAACTTGCTATAATTTTTTAATAGATGTTATGGATGTGTATTTACATAAAAAATTTCAATTGTTCCTTCTAAAGTTTAGCAAATAGAAGCTGTTAACTTGCCTCAAAGTTATTTTCATCAAACCAAACAATTTTGACCCAATCATCAGGTGTCTAATTTTCATTTTTTTTTCTTTTTTTTTTTTTTTTTGCAAATCCCAGTCGTTTTTTCTTGTTGGTTTCTTCTTTGCTTTGCATCCTTTTAATCCCGCTTCTAATAATCTTATTCTCACTGTTTGAGCTGAAGTGCTTTTGTTTGCATCCTCCCTGAGTCCAGCAACAAGCTCTGAAGAAGTTTTCTTCCTATCTGCAAGGGATGCTCTTTTCAAAGATCTGTCTTTGGCGGTTGTAGACTTCTTGTCCTTTTCTGTTTTTGAAAGATTTTGTTTCCTTGTACATTTTAATTGTTGTTTGAACTCCCTTCTTTGAACTTTTAATCCTCATGGCAATTTCTACCTGAGAATAACCTTCACCAGAACAAGCAACAATTTGTGCCATTTTAATCTCTGAAAGCTACCTTTTTGAAGGCATTTCCTAGTAGATATACTATAAAGAACTGGTAGGAATCAAGTATTACCTGAAAAGTAAGAAACAACTTTTAGTATGACAATGAATCATTTTGAATATTGGATTGAATTTAGTATGAAATTCAGCTAAAACTCTTGAAAGAGGCTTTAAAGCAAATAAATACTATAATCTATTGTTAAATATCTTGCATTTGCTCTCAATTGTTCACTGTACAATTCTGAATCTTTAAATGCGTATGTTTAAACTATTATCTACGATTTTTATAAATGCTCCATAATTTTGACCATAGCTATATATATATATATATATATATATATATATATATATATATATATATATATATACACATATATATGAAAAATAATTGATGGCAGTTCAAAGTTAAATGTACTTTATTTGTTCATCAAGTCAATAAAAAAAAAAACATGTAAATTATGAAAAAATTCTGTAGATTATAGTATTTCGAAGTTAATGCTTCTCATTAGAAGAGAAGAGCAAATATATATATATATATATATATATATATATATATATATATATATATATATATATATATAAATAAATAAATAAAAAATCAATACGAAAAATATATAAATTTTTATATTTTTCTGTATTTATTTCCTATGTGTTGATGTTTAGGAATACAAAAAGTCCTTTGAAAAAAAAAACAAGAATGTTTCTTTCAAAACCACATAATTTTCGACCGATCATCCCGATCATGTGACAGTGAGGAAAACCGAAGGGTCGGTTGAAAATTATGTGCTTTTGAAAGAAACATTCTTGTTTTTTTTTTCCAAAAGACTTTTTGTATTCCTACACGTCAACACATAGGAAATAAATACAGAGATGATATAAACATTTATATATTTTTCGTATTGATTTTTTTTTCCTACATATTTATATAGATTTAAAGGAATACACGTGGATACAACATGCAATTCGGTATATATATATATATATATAGAGAGAGAGAGAGCGAGAGAGAGAGAGAAATAAAAAAAAGGAACAAACCAAGTTATATGTTCATCAACGTTTCTTATTTCCAGACTTACTCTGTATGAATAAAAGTAAGAAAATAAAACAGCAGTACAAATATTTGAAAATATATTTTTGATGTAATGAAATGCATGACCCTGTTCCATTTCTGAACTGAAAAAGTCGTTGGAAATTCAAAATGGGGAGGGGGCATAGTGTTGTGAAAAAGAGTAAGATTTTTTTCTAATGTCATATAGCCGTTAATATATTTAAAAAGATATGTTGCAATTCATATTCTTTTTGGAACAAATATGTCCATTATAATTCAAATATAGATGTGTAACTGATATGAAATGAGTGTATTTTTCTTATGTACTTTATTGACTGATTATATGTATTAATTATTATAGGTAGTGTTTTCTATAGTGTTAGAGAGTTTACCTGTGTCTAAAATTATGTTCTTTTAATAGAAATGTACTTATTAATGGCGATATATTATAGAAACCTTCATGTTGTTTAATTGTGCTTTAATTTGCGATAAGAAAGAAGTCTCTGTTGCAGTTTATTTCAAATAAATTTAACTGTGTTTGCTCCTTTGAAGTCAAAAGTATGATTATTTTGCAATGAATGAGAGAATAATGTATTCAAAGCTGCTATTTTTTATATTTCTTTTCTGTTCATTGAGCCTTTTCTCTAATCTGCGTTGGGTTTCACCAATGTAACTATGATGACAATTTTGGCAAGGAACAGTGTATATGCTTGCATTGGAAATTGGTTTGTTTTGGAGATGTTTTGTTGTTTTTAATGTTTGGTTTATAGTTTGTGATATGGTTTGTATGATTGAAATTCCTAGTTTTAGTATGTTCCAAATTATTGTATTATGGGTGTGTGTAGGTAAAAGATGTCTGTTTATGAGAGAACTGTCTGGTGTATATGATTTTTTGCTTATTTATCTTGGAAAATATTTGTGTACTTTTTTCTTAGCATTTAATATAAAATATGTGCAAGGTTTTCAAAGTATTTGTGAGATATTTTGTCCAGATATTCTGGACTGCAAATTCTGAATGCACGTAGGAAGAAACCAGTTATCGTAGCTGCTGTTTTGTTGTTATTATGGTGAGTAGAAATGTATGTAATCATTTTTGTGTGTAGTTTTGCGGTGAAATTTGAAGGATAGTTTATTATTGGATTTTATAATAAGTATGTCTAGAAAAGGTAATGAGTGATTGTTTTGTTTCATAGGTGAACTTAATGGAGGGTTCGACTGAGTCAATTTGTCTTTAATATTATGTGCGTGTTTTCAGGAAGAAAAATTAAAATATCGTCAATGTCTCTAAAATATTCTGTGTTTGGAGTTAATCTAAATTTGAAAGGACCAGATTCTTGGAATTCTAAAAAAATGCAGACTAATACTCCACTGAGAGGGTTACTCATAGGAAGACCGAAATTTTGTTTGTAGAAATTGTTGTTGAATTGAAAATAAGTCATGTCAGTTATAAGTCTAATAATTTTTATAAGTGTTGTGAGGAAACGATAAGTTAATGTTTACTTCATACACATCTAAAAAAATCAAACATAATAATAATAATAATGGAAAAAGACACGTATATGGGGAAAGTTTAAAGTTATAACAACTAAGAGCAAAGGTTCTAACCTTGTACAGGTCTCATTTTCTTTTTTTTTTGTTTTCACAACCATGAAATAAATAGGTATATGGCAAATGAATAGTCATTTTGACATCCTTTCACTTAAAAACTCACTAAAATTCAAGAAATCAATCAATTTTCATAATGAACTTTTCAGTATTTATAAATTAACGATCACAGAACATAATGAACCTATTATTCTCTTATTCTTAGTGAAAATGTACACAAAAAAGCACCTTTACTAAAGTTATAGTTTTAAATGCTAAAAACGCATGAATTTATTTTTGATTTTTTTGTGAAAATAAAGCATCATGGATATTAACAATTAAAAGTAAAAATTATATATTTTAGGAACATTATAACTAAAAAAAAAATTCTCGAACTAACTATATTATCATTGAATTAAGCATTGTTTACTCAATATTTTCACAAAAAAATATGATTACAAAAAAATATTTCATGTGATTTTAAGAACATTTTCCGATGAAATTTTAAATGCATATTATAAAGCATTTCCCTTGTATACATGAACGTGTAAACATCAGCATAATGTTTTTATATACACATATAATCTTGAAAATAAAAAACAAAATTGCAAGAAATTGAGATCCTGAAAAATGATTTAAAAAATGGTATGATTTCTATAAACGATTAATTTGAAGAAGTATGGGTGGACAGAACAAACAAAAAGTTTATAAATTTCATTAGTAAATAATTTTTCATTAGTAAATAATTTTTTTTCAAATTTGAATTCTATTTAATCATTAATGAAGATTTGTTTTAGCTTGTGTTTTTTAATCAATAATAAAATTTAAGCATAAATCAAGTAATATAATTGATTTTTGAACAACATTTTACAAACCTTTCTTTCAGAATTTCAGAAGAATTTTGGTAAAAAAAACGTCATCAATGATTTTAGAGAATTATTGAATAAAGAACGATTATACTAAGTTAAATATGAAACTTTTTTTTAGAGAAAAATAAAGAAATTCTTACTTGTGTACATTAAAAATATTCTAATTAAATAAGCATTTCCTGTTTTATTCCAACAAAATAAAATTAAACGAAATTATTACATTTCCCGTGATCTGTACTTTTTTGTGAAAATCATTTGGATTGGTGCTTACATTTGAGCGAGAATTTCTTTATATTGGAAATCATTTTTATTTATTATGCAATGTTTTGTTTAAAAAATCTGTACATTTTGTTAAATTCAGTATCTTAAGATTTTAATTCACGAATTATTGTGGAAATAGTTTCAGAAAACTTATAATTATTTTCCAGAGATATTAAAAGTTGATTCATTTAGACTTGAAATCCAAACAATTTTTGTGTTTATATCAATATTTTTCACTGTAATTTTTTTAACATGTAAATATACATTTTTTTCTTTTAGAGATTAACACAATAAAAAATTTAGACATAAACTAAGAAAACATTATGATTAGCCTCCGTTAAAAAGCATAGGGCTCTGGGTTTTTTTGTTTTGTTATTATTTGACCATTTTTGCCAATACCTATAAGTAACTGTTATAGAACCCCCCCCCCCCCCAAAAAAAAAAAAATTCAATATTTTTTCTTTTGAAACTTTAAAGTTTTCGGCAATATGACAACTTCTTTACAAATTTCAAATCTTTTTAAAGTTTAATTTTTCGTAATACTTTTATAAACTATTTATTTTGATAATGATATTTGTTATACAACCTAAAAAGCAGCATCGTTCATAATATGCTATCAACTGTGTTGATTCTGTCAAGTTTCATTATTTTCAGAACCTCCACAAGGTGAGAAAATTAATTGAAATAAAAAAAAATAGAACTTTTGAGGGTATTGGAATCAAAATATTTTTTATTTAATTTCCGATTCCAAAACGACTTAAAAAAAAAACCCTCTGAAATTTAATTTTTCATTGTTGGTACTAATGATAAAATGACGAATATTTATTGTTCAGCAACTTCAAGCTGAGATTCAAACTCTATCACCTTGATGGCAGTTGGTGCTTCTACACTATTTTAGCTGCTGCCTTGCTAATAGCATTATAAAGTAGTATATATAATTATAACACTACTAGCAAGACTATCTGGTGTTTACCAGTTTTAATTTCCATGAAGTGCATAAATTAAAAAAATAAACGTGAACACTGAGCATAATATTGTAATTTGAAATGTTCTAGTCCATTGCAGGAAAAAATCTGAGTAAAATCTAATTTATCTTGATAAAGTCATGGTCGATTTTCAAGGATACACAAATTAAATTAATATTGGTTCAACAAAATGTCCTTTCAAACAACAGTATGCATACTATAAGATATTCCACCTTGATTAACATATACATTGTATGGCTTTGTCAGCATTCATTTGGGTGATGCAAAATTATTACTTCAATTAAATAAATTATAAATAGCAATTGAATATGTAGATTTTTTAGCATGCACCCTGTCTTATGATTTATTACAAATCAAAAATCTTGAATAGACGCTGCCATGCTAAAAATTGTCTACTTGAATCCTACTCCAACATTTATAAATACATATTTCAACTATCACCTTTAGAATATTTGTAAACATAGTCATGTGATATATAATTCTGTTTAAATTTGTTGCCTTTACTGGTTGATTTAACTTGTGCTTTATTTAATATATAAACGCTTATTTTTTCATTTAATCTCAAAATAGAATTATTGATCAAATTAACGATGCCCAAAGATTTTATAATAAAAATAATTATTATAAAATGTTCTGAATATTGTAGAAATTCAAACATTCTCTTTTTTTTCCAAGGCTTTTTGTCTTAGACATTTGAGTTGCCAATCTGTCATCATTTGCCCGCTGCTCACGTTGGAATGAGACAACACTTTGCACAGGAAATTAATTTTCCTGTTCGATCGTATTCCTTATGAAAAATTAATAAGATGCATCCTGAAAGTTTGTGAGACGTCAGACTGTCAAATATTAGAAAACTTTCACATTTTATAAGTTTTTTTTTCTTCAACTTGTTTAAATGGTTTAGGCTCAGGGAATCTAGATGTCACCTGGACTTTGACTTGCCACAAAAATAATTCTGGTTGATATCTGCTCTTGTTGATATCTGAAATTTGTTGTGTTGGGAACCCATTTTGTTTTCTAAAATATATTTAATATTTTTGAGAAACTCAACAGACTAGAAACACTCCTAAGATGTATCTGTTTAATCTGCCATTTTAAAATATAAGCAGGAGATTGACCAACAGAGAGAACCTCTGGAGAAATACCAGCCAATCTAATAAAACTAAATGTGTAATTGTGGTGACCTGGGATTTCCTCAACTTACATATTTCTAGTCAAAAACCTCCAACGGTTAAAACTGTTCATGCATTCTGTCCCAAATAAATTCTTGTAATTTCTTAGCATAAACACTTTTAGATTTTAATGGTACTGTTCAAGTTAACTGGTAAAAATAATTTGCCAATAAAATTAATTTTATTACCAGTCACTGTGCACACTGATTTTGTGTTTTCTGCAAAGTAAGTTTTTTAACTCTCTTCCACATATGTAAATTTATAATAGAAAAATCTGACCCAGTGTCTAATTGTAATTTCACCGATTATTAAATATATGAACTATTACGTAATGGCATGAATTTTTTATCTGATTTTTCGTTGGATCTGGTATGTCTAATTCGGTTTTTTATTTTGCTTCTACAATACGAAACTTTATGACCGCGCCTTCCACAATTTTGGCAAGTTTTGTTCTGAAAAGGACAACATTTTTCTCAATATAATTCTCCACATTTATTGTATGGTCTCAGTGTAATTTCTTCTATTTTTGTGTGGATCGTTCGTTTTGAAAATGTGGGGAGCAATTTTCTTTTCTCTTTTTCCAGAGAGTATTTTTTTTGATTTATACTGAGAATGTGGTTGGAAATATTATTTTCTTTCTTTTTCGAGGGAGTAATTTTTGGGTTTATACTTTACTTTTCTGACATGCTACTCCTGATTCTCCTGTTTTAGAATTGCTTCTCATGCTTGTAATCCTTTGGCAAACCTCCACATATTTTTCTAGAGTTTGCTTTCGAGTTTTGCTGGTACTCTTCGTCTAATCTTTGATAAAAAAAAATCTGAGAGTAACTTCAGGGTTTCCACGAACTCCAGATCCATGTTTTTTGAAGATGTAGTCTACAAATCTTAACTTGCATTAAAATAGTTAAACATTTTTCTCATCAGACCAGTTTTTGTAATCGATATTTTTGTACCTTCTAAAAAGTGTAGAACGTTTTGTCTTCATCATGAACGTAGGTAAAGGTCTCCATAGTGTTCCATATTGTGTTCTGTAAAAATACTGTGTTGCTGTCCATGGTTAGTTTATTATCCAAGCTTTTAAGAAATAATTTTTGATTTTTTGATAGACATTCTTCCATTTTTTCTTGTTGTTAGATCAACGTTTTTTTGTTTTTTTTTTTTTTTTCAATTTTCTGTTGATTTTGTAGTTCTTGTTGGTTCAACTTTTTATCATTTGGACGATAATAGCCTTGAAGTCTTCCCTCCTGTAGATTTTGCTTTAATGCTGTATCTTAAACAAACCTTATGTTTTTTCTTCTTTCTGATGTAAGAAAATACTATTTGATTCGAGAAAATCTTATGGATTTATGTTAGTTTTAAATGGAACTGTACCTTAAGTACCATTTTGAAAACTTTTTCGGTGTTCGGCAAAAGTGAGTTTTTTTTTCTTTTACACTACTTGTTGAAGAGTTTAAGAGTTATTTTCATTGTACTAGAATGGACGGAACAGGGATAGTATGCTCTCGTTTCATCGTGGGTATAAATCCTAAGTAATTGACAATTGTATTTTGAGTGTCACCCGCTAGTGTTCAACCACCAGAAGAGTGTCATTTGGAACCGAATTGTACTAAGTACTTTATCCACTACGCCACTAATCCTTGTGGAAATAATACTCCAGGTGAAAATATGAATATTTGCCTTTTGTTAATAGATCAGTATTTGTATTTTTCTATGTTTTTATGCTGGATTTTAACTGTAAAAATATATCCAGGAAATTACTTGTTTTGGTTTTTCTGTTTTACAGCATAGAAACCTATTTCTAAGTTATTTGACGCAGAAATACGATACCGATTGAAAAAGATTAATTTTATGATTTTTTTTTCTTACATAGAGCTGAGGATAATAGGATGGTTTTATATGTCCCCTATATGGTATTTTTTTTCCTACTAAAGGCAACGAATTCATTGGATTGAAATCTCTCGATTGGAATATCCGAGATAGTATGTGAATATCTAGCATGTAGTAGGATGTCCTATTCCCAGGATAAACAAAATAATTTTTTTTTTAAATATATATATATTGAGTATTAGAAAGTATCCATTTAATCTTGTTTTGCAAAATAATCTTTCTTTTTTTTTATTTTTAACATTGTTTTTCTTTATTGTTTTTTTATTTAAATTTTTTTTAAAAAAGTGTTGTTTTTTTTATATTAAAAATTGTTTGTTTTTAATTTTAAAATTGTATTTTTATTTTAAAATTCTTTTTTATCCGTCATTTGAAAATAGGATTTTTTATAGAAATCGCTCAAAATAAAGTATGAAGCCACTTGATGTAAGGCGCTAACAAAAACGAAAGATGACACAAAAAACTGGAGATACCTATTGACTTTAGTCTTGTAAAGATAAAGGTTTTAGGTCGGAGGAAAACAGTGAGCAGGAAGAGAGTTCCATAGTCTTGCAGTTCTTAGAAAGTAGCTACTAGGATAAGAAGCTGTATTATAACGAGATATAAAAACAATAAATTGATGGAGACTACGAGACCAACAAGTCAGAGGAACTGGAATAAAGGAAGCAATTCCAGATCAGAAAATTCTGAAGAACATGTGCCATTTGACCTGGCTTAGCCAATCTCATAGTCTGTATCGATTATGCTAGTTTCGTGCTTCAAGAATCCATTGCTCGAAAAAAATTCCTTTTAAGAAAAAAAAAGCAGCCCAACTAAAATACTTGTTCATTACAACAGAGAAAAATATTGTTTCTAACTGATTAACTAAGTCCTTGACCGATTTAAAACTAACATTAACAGTATAAGTTTTTGTTATTTTTTTAATTTTAGTTATTTTTATTTTGATTTAAGTAAATCTTTACAGGAATTATTTTATGTTGAACAAAAAACTGTTTTTGTTTTTTTCATTAAAAAAAATGGACTTTGTTTTTTCACACCATTTTATAAATTAATTAATTTTTAAATTGTCCTCTCATTGTCATCAAAATCCAAAGTGATCACATCAAAATGGAAATTTTGCTGATTGGGCAAGGAAACTATTCCAATCCTTTATATTGATCGTTAATAGAAATAAGGATTTCTCCCCTCTTTTATTCCGACAAAATTGTTAGTTTCCTTCAAGAGACAAACTTAACATTTCATATTGATCGCTAGCAAACACATCTGCACCGACACACCTCTTTTATCGACATCTTTGGCTCAATTTTATTTTCTACTTTTGTAGCAATGAGGAAAATGAGAGATATTTAATACTTTTAGATTTTTTCTTTATGAAATTGCACCTTGCAATGATTGCTCTGTCAATCAATTTATGGCCATAAATATAAAATAATTTTAAAATTCAATAAAAAAATAATTTAAAAAAAACAATTTTAAGATAAAAAACAATTTTAAGATAAAAACAATTAAAAAATAAAGACATTTTTAAAATAAAAACATTTCTAAAAATAAAAAATAATTTTAAATAAAAACAATGATAAAAAACGGTAAAATTAAAAAAAAAAACAATGGAAAAAATTAAAAAAAACGATTTTTTGCAAAACAAGATTAAATGAATGTTATCTGATACTCAATCTACATATTTAAAAAAAAAAATTCATTACCAGATGCCAGACATTCACATGCTATTTCGGACATTCCAATCGGGAGATCATTTTAAGATTCTAACCATCCCTTTAAGTGCAACTGTTTGAATGTCTCTTGCACTTTGTTCACCGGTTAAATTTGCCAGTTAGCTTCTGAAACTCTTTTTCTATGAGTCCAATCGCTCTTATAATTACTGGAATGATGGAGATCTTCCCAAGATTCCAGTTTCTCTTCATGTCATACATAAAACCTTGGTATTTCGTTATCTTCTCCCTCTCAGCTCTATTTAACCCAGCATCATTAAGGACACTAACTTCTACTAGGGTTACATCTTTCTACTTCTTTTCTCACATCAATATAGTAGGCTTAACAGCTCTATATTCTAGGTATTTATTTTTAACATTTCTTTCTGGTACATGTTGCCAGAACATTTTATATTTAACTTTTTATAGTCTAGTTGAAGATATCCTTTGTGTCGCCTTGTATAGTAATCGCCCCCTCAACCTTACAACTGGATGTTGGGTTGCTCACACTATCTACTTCTGTGTGGCAGAATCTAAACTTGTCATTGTGGAGACCACTTATCTTTATAAAGTATTGGTCATCAAGTCTTAATCTAGGACTGCCATTATCCCCTTCCCCTATTTCAAACAGAAGCGTGACAGACAAAGCGGACAGACAGAATCACTTATGCCACTATTTCTATTATTATTGTAGTAGAAGAAGAATAGTAGGTCTATGTTGATCACGGTCGACCATGGGTGTATTATCCTTAGCCTAGTTGTCCTGGCTGTTTGCTTGGCTGGAACAAAACTGCTTGTGACTGGAGAGATCAATGCGAAAACGGCAAACTCTGTCACAAACATGTGTCGTGCTTGAGCTGTTGGCAATGATGTTTACCTGTTAGGCTTAGGAGTTTGAATGATGAACTTTCAGTTAGTGTTATTACCCATGGTGATCGATGGATTGAAAGGTTCTTTGCAATTTTTGAAGGAAGGGAGCTTTGTCTTTGTAGCATTCGATGATACCATCCATTCCACGACAGATTGGAAGTAGTTTTCTAAGGTTTTAGACATTGCCTTGGATATTTGTACATTCGTTTTCTCCTGGCCAGTTCTATATTTAGATTTATTTCTCTCAAATCCATCCGTATCATGTTTTCTATTAGTCTTCCTATTGCGAACTGACACTGCTATCTTAACTGTTCTACATCTACTAACCCAAGACTCTTGCTCATGTTTTCAATGTAACCATATTCTCAAATTCTACTGCACACATATCTCTATATTGTTAAGATTTAATCTTCCTTTGAGATCACCGGATGTAAAGCTGTCTTTAAGACTTATATTACATATCCATTGTATCATTTTCATATCATTTCTCTCCATTCAACGCATGTCTTCAACCCTCACTGGTCAGATTTCACTTCCATACATGATCACACTGCGCGCACATGCCTGATAGGCTCTATGCTCTTAGTTGACAATGGTAATACTTTGTTGGTTAGTGATGACAAGTTCCCTGAACTAATTTCATCCATTCCTCTTAGCTATACTTGGATGTATCTGAAATATTTTCTTTAAATGGAAGAAAAAAAGGAAAAAAAATTACTCTATTGTGCCAAATCTAATACAATTACCCCCTCTTTCAAAATGTTTCTGCTTCAGATTCGTTTTAAGACTTGGCTCACATAAAAACAAATACTCAATTGTGA
Organism: Euprymna scolopes; assembly: GCF_053919585.1. Classification (NCBI taxonomy): domain Eukaryota; kingdom Metazoa; phylum Mollusca; class Cephalopoda; order Sepiida; family Sepiolidae; genus Euprymna; species Euprymna scolopes. The sequence goes on from NC_136492.1 coordinate 76,020,177, forward strand.
TTAGAATAAAAAATTGCTCTCAACTTTTTGCAACAAGTTCTGTTAAGTTTATATTTTGTTAAGTTAATTCAATAGGATTCGAGTGGTTCCTTCATCGTCTGTATGTGCGCCATATCGCATTGTAATCTGATAAAAGCGAGGCTAGAATGAAAAGGTTCCTCTTAGACGAAAAAGTTGATGCCACATCTATTTTTAATTTTACCCTCTCTCAGAACCCGCGTTTTTATAGATGAAACATAAGTTACTGTTATATCTGTTCAACGGTATATAATAATATGACAAAATACGCCGAGTGGAATGCGTAACAAAAAGGTTTATTAGTACTTCGCAATAATACAAATACAAAATGGCTACTTGCTTTTGAAGTTAGATAAATGTAACTGAAGGTAAAGAAAAAACAACTTGGCGTGTGGGAGCTAAAAGCTCGTCCCTGGGAAGCTTGGTTAACAGGAGTACACTTGTAGAGTGGAAGACGTGAGACTGGTAGGACGCAAGGCTGGAAACAAGACAAGACGCCCTACCTTAAAATGGTAGCTCTTTTATATCCGGTATTATATCCGGTTCAATACGTAGTTATGTCTCTTATAACAGTTACGTTCTTGAAAATCTAACCTCGTACCGAAATAAAATTTCTTAAAATTAATAGTTAAATAAATAAATTATAAATTATCCATAACTGGCTGCCCCCACCACAGTCTCTGAATACAATTTCTCTATCTATCTCTCTCTCTCTCTCTCTCTCTCTCTCTCTCATATATATATATATATATATATATATATATATATATATAATCTCGATGATACCAATGTAATTTTCTGTAACACATATATAAATACTAGCCTGGGTGCCCGGTGTTGCCCGAGTGTTTGGAGGTGTGTTGAGCAAAAAAAAGGGGGGGGGTAGTAGTCTGGCAGGTTCAAACCCATACCGTAGAGGAGGAAAAGAATGTGAAAAAAAAAGTGACATCTTTGCCGTAGACATACATACATACATACATTTAAACAGACAGGTGATATTTATATTATAGATTACAGTAGTAATATTTCGATTTTTTCTTAATTATTAAGCACTGCTGGTGTTCTCTGCCACTAAACTTATGTGTGTGTATATATATATATATATATATATATATATATATATATATATATATTGTGTGTGTGTGTGTGTGTGAAACCAGAATAAACAAGTATCCATATTGTTATTGAAATTCTTTTATGATGTCAACAAGCATAAGATACAAAAATAATTCCATACTTTCTTCCAGTAATCGAAACAAAAACAATATACATGAACTGATAATAGAAAAAGAAGAGGTCTGTGCCATCAGCTGGCGAAACTAACCATTTTCTGGTAAATTAATTTAAGATGCATAACTCGTTCTCTAGTGGAAAATCGTTCACACAGAACATGACTTAATCTCATGAATTCGCATTCAAAACAAAAACAAAATTCTGCAGGAACGGATATCGCTAATTTAAAAACGAAGAAATTCACATCTTAATGTCAATATTTGCATTTAAATACGAAAAGAATGGCCCATTCTTAATACGTATGCATGGATAAATAAATTATACATGTGGAGATTTTTGGATAGTAAATGTAGGCATGTAAATGAATAGGCCTTAATTAACAAATTAATTATCGTCAATGATTAAGGACAGCAAAATACAAATAAATTTGAAATAATTGTTATTGTGATGAAAAATGTAATACTATCGTGTTTGCCGTTATTGCTGGAAACCAGTAATCTGTTGGCGTGTTCTTAACAAATACATTTAGAACATTGGTGAGGTGGACGGGTTTTTTTTTCCTCTATTGTTTCCAAATGTTTTCTTGTTTAAGGTGCTTTAGCCTCATTAGTAAGTGTATAAACCTAGTAGTAAAATACTTTAAATAAATGATTAAACTATTACATGCCTTGTCACATGTATTTGTGCATATTTGAAGTAGTTGATGAATCTAATTTATAAATTAGTAAATTCTAATTATTTATAGTAATACCGAGTCTGAATAGCTGGGTTAGAAGGTTATTAAAAGGTTAACAAAATGCTATTGTTGAGATATTGACACGGATGCGTTAAAAACGATCTTAAACATTCCTGTGATATTGACATATTCTGTCCGACAAACGTAAAAAGTGTAAGGGAGTAATTGCTGACACATGTTTTCTTTATTTTTGTTAAGTGTTGAGCCATAATAGTAGATTTAGTTGGCAAAGAATCAATGCACTTACGATCTTGAGTGTTGAGTGATTCTGTCAAACAAAGATAGCAGCAGTAGATCAAGTCGAGTCAAGACGGAGACTGATAGCGAACTGACTGGAATCCAAAGTTCGATATTTTAATGATGAGGTCTGAGGCTTCTTGTTGATTGGTTGTCCTAACGTGTAGTTATAAATAAGATCGTCCAAATTTGGGGAGTAATACCCTCTATTATAAGCAAACATATTTTTGCAATTTTAAACTAAAACATCCAGTCTAATATAACGGGCAGGAATTTCCTGACACAGGGTGGGGGACACCTCATAAGTCAGTCCTTTATTTTGTATGGCAGGGGATTGGCGGGCCAATCAAATAAGAAACGTGTTGCTAAGAGAAAAGGACATGGTCAGTACTTAGAAACAAAAGAGGAGACTCTAAATTTCAATAATGAAATGCAAATTCTAGTTCCATTTTTGGTTCAAGTTATTTTTACAAAAAGTTTTTTTTCTTCCCATAAGTCAATCAATTAAATGAATATATAAAGAATTTCTTTAAAAAACGTATAGATCATACTTGTGCCACAAATGTTGAAAAATTCACAGAATGAATGAATAATCGGCTCATTCTTATCGTCATAGAAACTGTCTATTGAGAGACAGTGCTCTCTTTTGACTCTAAAAGGATTGCACTGCCTTTTGCCCTACTGAAGGACGGTGCATTCCATTCTGGCTTTGCTGAAGGACGATACACTCCATTCTGGCTTTGTTGAAGAATGGCAAACCTATTTATGGTTTGTTGAAGGATGATGCAATTCTTTCTAACCTGCTGAAAGATGGCACACTTTCTCCTAGTCTGCTGAAGGATAGCGCACCCTCTCCTAGTCTGCTAAAGGATGGCGCACCCTCTCCTAGTCTGCTGAAGGATGGCGCGCCCTCTCCTAGTCTGCTAAAGGATGGCACGCTCTCTCCTAGTCTGCTAAAGGATGGCGCACTCTCTCCTAGTCTGCTGAAGGATGGCGCACCCTCTCCTAGTCTGCTGAAGGATGGCGCACCCTCTCCTAGTCTGCTGAAGGATGGCGCGCCGTCTCCTAGTCTGCTAAAGGATGGCACGCTCTCTCCTAGTCTGCTAAAGGATGGCACGCTCTCTCCTAGTCTGCTGAAGGATGGCGCACCCTCTCCTAGTCTGCTGAAGGATGGCGCACCCTCTCCCAGTCTGCTGAAGGATGGCGCACCCTCTCCCAGTCTGCTGAAGGATGGCGCACCCTCTCCCAGTCTGCTGAAGGATGGCGCACTCTCTCCCAGTCTGCTGAAGGATGGCACACCCTCTCCCAGTCTGCTGAAGGATGGCGCACCCTCTCCCAGTCTGCTGAAGGATGGCGCACCCTCTCCCAGTCTGCTGAAGGATGGCGCACCCTCTCCCAGTCTGCTGAAGGATGGCGCACCCTCTCCCAGTCTGCTGAAGGATGGCGCACCCTCTCCCAGTCTGCTGAAGGATGGCGCACCCTCTCCCAGTCTGCTGAAGGATGGCGCACCCTCTCCCAGTCTGCTGAAGGATGGCGCACCCTCTCCCAGTCTGCTGAAGGATGGCATACTGGTTTGTGGCCTAGTGAAAGACATCACACTGCTACTGGCCTAGTGAAAGATTGTGTGCCGGCTACTGTCCTAGTGAAAGTCGACATACCAGCTACTGGCCTGGTGAAGGCTGGCATACTGACTTTTGACCTGGTGAAAGACGGTGCACCTATTTCTGGCCTGTTGATGCCTGGTGCACAAATTTTTGCCTGCTTAAGGACAATCTCTGCTTGAAGTTCTTTTGTTCAACCTTTTTATACTATCAACACTGTACCATTGCTAGCATCTGGTATTATTTTGGACTTTTCCTTCACCTAAACTAGTTACTCTATCGGAGTTTGTGAGTCTTGTCTCCTATTTCAGCTGGGGGAGGGATAGATTAATATATTTCACAAATGTATTAGGTAAAGTAATATAATAACCCACATTGAACTTATAATCTTTGCTGGTAATCACAGCAACACACAAAACACAGCAAATCATAAAAAGTTTGCCTTTGTTATGTTATTCCACTTCTAGATAATGTTCATAGTTAGAGCAATGACTTTCAAGATAAAAAAACGAACGAACTTAAAATTTCCATTTTGTGCTGCATGTCCACATACGGACATTCTATTTAGATTTCGGTCCGGTTTTCAAGATTAAAAAACAAACAAATATTATTGTTGGTAGGGGGATATAAATGGAATGATAATTACATTTGTTTTTGTGGTCAAAGATATCTAGAACTTTGATTACATTGAGAGATGAGCTCTTAGATGTGTATCAAGTGATTTAAGCAAAAATGGGAGTGGGGGTGGTGCTCAGAATGTTGCCCTTGATTTGAATGAGTCCAAGAAAAACAAAGTGAAACTGCAAATGTTCCATACTAAAAAAGATTGGGTTCTGGGTGAAATATCATCTTGAGTTTAATGCCCATTTTACATGGTGGCATGTGTTGGACGACATTTAGAAATTGATTTCAAAACTAACCTATCTCTGGCCAGGTCTTTATTTCTACTTCTCTCAAATCCATCCTTATCACTTTCTGCCATGTTTTCCATGGCCTTCCATTGCCAACTAACACTGCTACTTTAACTGTTCTACATTCCTTAACCCAAGCACTATCATCTATTCTTTCAATGTGACCATACTATTGAAATCTCCTGTTATTCATACATCTCCCTATATTGTCCAAATTTAATATTCCACTGTGATCATTAAACCTAAGCACGTCTTTAAGACTTATATTACATACCCAGCATATCATTTCTCTCTGTGTATTTTTCTGTCTCATTTATTTTCTCTCTCATATTTTCCCCCATTTTGAACTGATTCAGTTCACATTAAAACAATAAGTAACTTCTTTTTTCTCTATTCTTACGTCATTTGTGAGAATTAGAACATTGAATGACGCCAGATAAACCTGAATAAATCGGCACTGAAAATCCTATTCTTAGGCTCTTTTCTAGCATATAAATTAAAGTCAGTCGGATTTTCAAATCATTGGCATCATATTTTGTTTAACATCTGTGCTACACGCTGGCAAACTCAAATAGCAATCTATATGATATATTATTTAATTTGGACTAGACCTTTTTTGTTAGTTTCCACTACTATGTTGTTGGCATGAATATAATTTCTTTTTGATTTTTTTTTCTTGTTCTATTAATACTTCGGCCAGGTAGAAATAATGTTAAAGTGGATACATATTTTTCCTCATTACATGAACAGAAATGTGAGCTTAATTATGTCTTCATACTCTGGCTACTTGTTAACCAGTTACAGCTAACATAAAATAAACATTAACATATTTCTTTTTACCACAATTTATATTCCAATGCGTTTAATTTTTATACGGTATAATCACGTTGACACACAGGTTCCCGCTGGATCACTGAAGTTAAGCAATGTTGAAGCTGGTGAGTACTAAATGGGTGACGATTTGGGACTTTCAGGTGCTGTATGTGCTCTCCGCTTATCTCAGCATTGTTTCCAGTCGTCCTGGTCTTCTCCTTGCCACTGGACTCAAACAGTGCCGATTCAGGAGAGTTGTGGTTGGGGATTGCGCAACCCTTGCCTCACAATTACACGCGCAACTACCCATAAAAGGGGCATCCATTGTCTTTCGAGACTGAACGGAAGCATGGATGGATGGACGTTTAATATAAAGTATTTATTTTATTTAAAACAAAAGAACATCTCTGGGTGGCTGGACCTCAACCAGAGATATTTTCAATTCGCTGTGTTCCCATTCCCAATATGCACCAATAAAAATGTGATGTCATATAAGTTTTTAGAACATTCTTACAGCAACTTTCAACTCTGGACTAGCAAGTTGACCTCTACTGTCCCCTTAGCCGTCCTATTTCCTGCTATTCTCAACTGACTAAATTATATACTGGATCTTAACTGTTCAGTATCTAACAAAAGCATGTATTACCTGGAACAGACAAAATTCAAACCGCATAAATACTTTTGCAAAGTCGGTTGATGATCCCTAACTTCAAAAAGATATTGTATGCCTTGATTGTGTTCAAAGGTTGGCAACCAGGATGGTGACGGGATTTTTCATTCTTACTTACAAAGAATGGCTTAATGCTCTAAGAATATGCATATATCTGTCTGGGACGTTGCCAAACTTATTAGGAAGCCTGGTGCCAGTAAAGCAACTGGTCCTCATAACATTCTATTCATTCTACTTATGAATCTGCTGCCGGAACTTGCTCCTATCCTTACAAAATCATACAATCTGTAATAATGTATAGCTTTTCCTGGGAGCTTTGTTTCTAGAACAATAGCCCTTGACATATCAAAGGCCTTTGATAGGGTCTGGCATAAAGGGTTGCTTCACAAACTTGCTTGCTATACAATATCTGTAACGACCATTGCATCCTGATAGGTCTATAAAAGTAGTTATTTATGGGCAGAAGTCTGAAGCACACAGTGTCAATGCCAGTGTGTCTCAAGGACATATCCTGGGCCCCAAACTCTTCCTAATCATAATTAATTATTTTTCAAATCGTATTCTGAAATAATGTGTTGACATCTATGCAGAGGACACAACTGCCTATGGCAGCATCTCGAAAAGCACTGGGAATCAGGTTTGTGTTAATCCTCTATTCTGATCTGGAGCACAAGTTGCAATGGAACAAAAGCGGCTTGTTACTTTTGACACCTTTGAAAGCCTAACCCTAATCTTCTCTCCTTTCACCTCTAATGCTTGGATCTTTATTTTGACTCAGTTAAAATGAATGGCTCTCTATTTGTTGTGACCCTAGTGTGTTTAAAGAAAATAACATGAACAGAAGTTAACACTAATTTCCCCCAATCTTTATCTGTGCCTAAACCTAAACGTAGATTCCATGAGTAAAAAAAAAAAGTGGTAGTAGGCAGGCTGAATCTGTGATGCAAAGGTGGAAAAGAAAGTGAAAGAAAATCTGACATCTTACCGCTACTCCCTGACGCGACCGGAAGTCTAAAGCGTTCAAATTTAACGTAATCAATCAAAAACAAAAGATGTCTTGCAGAAATGGCGTTGCTTTTAAACCTCCCACGAAAGCAAATTAGATACAAGGTTGTTTTTAATGTGGGGGGAAAACCAGCTCCCCCCAAAAGGGGGGACTCTGGCAGTATCCTAATAAATAATAACTGTCTCAATATAAAGGGTGTCCCCTACATTGATCAAGGACCAATTACAGAACATATACTACCCAACCCGAAGGCCAGGCATTTGCGTTTGAATAGTTTTGCTTTATTTATACGAAAAAGACAAACAAACACTGGAGACGACAGCACAACGGAATTTTCGTTTAACTCGATCAAAAAAAAGATAGAGACGATGTCCATTTGCGAATCTGAGATATTACGATCTGGGAAGTATGCGAACACTTCTCATGGAATCTATCCAACGTGAGAAGCCTGATGCAAAAAGACTTTCGTGGGCATGCACACGCTCGCGCCCATTTTGCCCTTTATATAATAGATGTTTAATGCTTGCAATTTTTCTAAACAGTGTGTTGCCTGCAGTCAATACATTGTTTAAATGGGGAAAATAGTTTTCTTCAGTTGACCAAATATTGTTGGTAGATTATTTTTCTTTTTGTGGTGTATTTTCTTTATATGTTAAGCATAACTTTGCTCAGCAAGGGCATCAAATAATATTTTTTTACTCTTTACTAGTGTCTTAATAATAAAAAATTTGTATATAAATCTATTGTTATTGTTACTAAATTTACTATATATGTCCAACTGATTCGACACTATATAGAGTTTAAATTCTACAAAATAGTACACAAATATGTAGGGGAGTGCACTCGTCCTTTCCAGGATGACTCCACTTACTCTTGAACCTCACCTTGTAATGCTGAGTGTTATCTCAATCATATTTATCATAGATTCTGAAAAAACGTGATATAAAAGGCTGTCTGCCGTATTTTTTTTTTTTTTTTTAGCAAGAGGACATCAAGTGCCATTTTTTTTATTCTTCGGTATAATTTGACCAAAGATTGAACCCTAACCTCCCAACCCATTAGCGAATACTATTATGCAAAATGAAATAAAAAAATATTGCTTTTAGCTAAATAGCGTTATGCATTTATTGATATTATTGTCTGGCAACGCAAATAATGTTAGAAATAGAAAATAATTGAATGAAATAAAAAAAAAAAAAAGATTCTGCTTTTTAGTTGGGAATCTTTGATATGGAATAAAAATGGTGGACAGATTTTCCATATGACACTTTTCATAGTCTGTGATAAATTACCATTGGGACAAAGAGCTGTTGAATTCTGAACAAAATGAAATCCAATGAATATTTTTTGAATGTCTGCTGGTACATATCCCAATGGTAATAAAAAGTGTTAAATTGATTCGAAAATATTTTTGATACTAATTTTACGTAAAAAAAAAAAATTAAAAATGCTTGTTTCATTTAAATAAGATGATTTTAAGAAAGTTGCTCATCTAATTCAAATAGAATAGTGTTTATCATTTTTGCTTCTTGGTTCGATTATAACCGCTAAGAAAACAAAGAATTTTCTTGGCAATATTTCTGAAATGTTGTATCACTAGAAGAAATGCGCTCTGTCTTATAAAAGATAACTGAGCAGCCCTATTTACGATGGGGTCGCCTTCGGTAATTAACAATAAACTGACCTCATCTCAAAGAGAGAATTCAAAGCCTGGGCAGTTGGATCCTCTCTACTGCTTTTAGCTAAATGACGTTATGCATTTATTGGTATTTTTTTTTTTTTTTTTTTTTTTTTTTTTTTACAAAGGCATCACCACATTATCAAGGCCCAGAGGCCACTCAAGGATAAGGGTTAAAGAGTGTACAGTAGAAGTTGGTCAATATAGTAATCATTAGTAATGAAAATTTGGTAAATTTAATAACTTATATGGAACGGCTCATCAAGAACTTATTTACTTTAGACTTGAACAAAACCATATTGTAGTCAGCCGGAAAGCAGGAAAACGGAAGACAATTCCACAGGCGTGCAGTTCTAAGAAAGAAGCTTTGTTCATGGAATCTACGTTTAGGTTTAGGCACAGATAAAGAGTGGGGGAAATTATTGATAGTGTTTACAGCTAGACGAGTGTTTCTTGTGAAAGTTTGGCGAGGGGGGACCATAGATTGAAGCTCAGTTGAACACTTTCCATGAAAATAACGATACATCAGAGACAAACTCGCAACATCTCTTCTGTGAGATAGAGGTTGCAAGGAGGAGAAAAGGACATCTCCTACGAGGCTACGAAGTCTATTTTGAACTCTATCAAGGCAGGACAAGTTCTTTCTAGCAGCTCCTGCCCAGATGTGGCAACAGTATTCCATCCTTGGACGTACCTGGCTCTTATATAGATAGAGAATAGCATCAGCAGTGAGATATCTACTGGATCGATAGAAAGATCCCACCATTTTTCCAGCGGCCTTGGCAACAGATTTGATATACGTGTTCCATTTAAGATCAGGAGTAATGGTCAAGCCCAGAAGCTTGTCAAAACTTGAGGCCTCCTGAAGACGAGAGCCATTCATTTCAATTGATGACAAATGTGGATTAGAATGTTGATGATGTAAAGAGAGAAGCTTGGTTTTAGATGCATTAAAAGTAACCAGCCACTCCTTTCCCCATTGTACTACGTGCTCAAGATCAGAGGAGAGAGAATTGGAGAGAACTTGCTCGTTTACTGTCTTAGATGTGGTACCATAAATGGTAGTGTCGTCAGCATAAATGTCTACAAATGATGTAAGGATATGATTTGGAAGATCATTAATGTAGATCAGGAAAAGAGTTGGGCCCAGGATGGATCCCTGAGGGACACCGGCATTAATATTGAGAGCTTCTGATTTTTGCCCCTCAACTACTACTCTTATGAATCTATCAGAAAGAAATGATTTAATAATTGAGAAGACTTTTCCAGCTATACCATAGCTAGCGATCTTATGAAGTAAACCTTTATGCCATACCCTATCAAAGGCTTTAGATATGTCAAGAGCAATTGCCCTAGAAAGATTGCCACCGTCGAGAGATTTGCTAATCCTATGCGATATAACTGTAAGGACATCTGCTGTAGATCTAGCAGAACGGAAACCATATTGAGTGTCACTAAGAAGGTTATTTTTGTTGAGATGTTTGATTACTTCTGTATTTAATACAGATTCTAGCAACTTACTCATGACGCACAGGAGACTTATTGGCCTGTACTGAGAGGGGGATGAGCGATCACCTGAATTCTTAAATACAGGGCATACTGATGAGATTTTCCAGGGAGATGGGAAACTATTCTCCTTAAGACAACGTTTAAACAGTTTTGTAAGTATGGGCGCTAGTTCAGGTTGAAGTTTTTTGAGTACTATAATTGGAATACCATCAGGGCCAGTTGCTTTACTGGAATCAAGGTTTTTGATTAACTTGGCAACATCACGTACAGATATACGTATATCACATAGCGTGTTTTCTGATACAAGAGGAAATATTGGGGGTTGGCGGTCTTGGTCGCAAAGGGTAGAATTAGCTGCAAAGTTCTTGACAAAGAGTTTGGCTTTGTCTGATGCTGACGAGATTACCTCAGATCCATTGATAATAGTTGGGATGGAGCACACGCTTCTGTTCAGGATTCTGTTTGCTATTTGCCAAAACTGGTGGGAACCAAGCCGCTGCTCAGCTACTTTGGACTTAACAGATTGAGCATACAACTCTCTTGCGTTCCTTATTACTTTCTTACAATGGTTGCTGGCAGTCCTGAAAACGGCTTTAGTTTCCATACATCTATTACGTTTGAAGCAGTGGAAAAAGTATATTGTCTGGCAAGGTAAATAATGTTAGAAATAGAAAGTAATCAAATAAATGAAATGAAAACTACTGGTGGACAGATTTTCATAGTCTGTGATAACTTACCATTGGGACAAAGAGCTGTTGAATTTTGAACAAAATGAAATCCAATGAATATTTTTGAATGTCTACTGGTACGTGTTATGGCAATGGTAATAAAATGTGTTAAATTGATTGGAAAAAAAAATTTTTTATATTAATTTTACATTAAAAAAAACAAACTTAAAAATACTTGTTTTATTAAATAACCAATAAACTAATCCCTTCTCAAAGGATGAAAAGGAAAAACCTGAGAGGGTGAATCTCCTCGAACTATACTGCAGCAAGTTGTCTCACTAATTACTTATACTCTGATGGCTTTAGGGCCTAGGGACCCACCCCTCCTAGAATGTGTGATAAATTACCATTGGGGCAAAGAGTTTGTGAATTTGAAAAAAAATTAATACTTTTTTTTTTTTTTTTTAAGATTTGATGTTTTTTTTGTTTTTTGTTTTTTTTTTTACTATAGAGTTATCACTTATTAAGGCCCAGAGGTCACACAAGGATAGAGTTAATGAGTGATCAGGTGAGAAAACACTGCGATGATCAGTAACAGTAAAAATTGGATTAATTATTTAAGAGGACGGCTCATCACAAACTTGTTTATATTGAACTTTAAAATGACCATGTTATAATCAGTTGGGAAGCAACTCTGTGGTATTGTATTTCATAGATGAGCTGTTCTCAGTTAAATAGTTTTCATCATGGAATTCTTTTTTTTTTTTAGCTTTAGGCACAGGGAGTCAGGGAAATTGTTGATAGTGGTTATAGCTAGGCGAGTGCTATGGATGTTTTATATAGGGAAAGAGGCACAGAGTGAAGTTCAGTCAAGCAACTGTCACAAAAATAAATATTAAACTTAAAAAACAAACACTTTTGACATATTGTCCTATCCATAATTTATAGTGGAACAGAGTGGTACCATGCATTTGAATAGCATTAACTGATAGGTTGATGTTTTTTTTTTATATTTGTTATCGATCTGTCAATCAACTGGGAAATAAAATGTGAAACTAGCAATTTCTTGGTTACTTTACTTATGATAATGGAGGGAAAACAAAATGGCGAACGGTTTTTTAATATGGCACTTTTCATAGTCTGCAATAATATGATTGGGCTAAAATGTTATCGAATTTGAAACAAAATTAATTCCATATTATTTCGATTCATCGGACTACTGTTCTCATCTTGAGTGTGATTTTCACAACGTTTCAGTCGATGTAACCTCCAACCACCTTGTCTGCAAGGGCCCATGGCATAGTGATTAGAGTACTTGGAAAAATAAATTGTAAAAAGTGATATTCTTTTGAAGGTTGAAGGTTCAATCCTCAGTGTGGGCGACCGAAAAATACAATTGTGAATTACTTAGGCCCTCCATTCAGTGATGGCTGGTGGAACAAGAGCATGCTACCCCCGTGATGTAAATAAAGGGTTCCGCTCAAAAATCCATCCAAATTTCCGAGTTTGACATAAACATCCTCGAGGTCAACAAGATACGCCTGAAGAAGGTCAGAGATTATATCAAATGAAACGTTGTGAAAATGACACTCAAAATGAGAACAGTAGTCTGATCAATCCAAATAATACGAATAACCAATCCTCATCTCAAAAATTCAGAAACGCCAAAATTAATTCTAATGAAAAATGTTTAAATGTCTGCTGGGACGTATTATCTCAATGATAGTGAAATTAAACAAATTGTGTCTCTGCCAAGTTTGATATTGTATTTTGATTAGTAATTGCACAGATTGGATGGACGTATTTAGTTTTAAAATAAATAGTTATCTCTTTGAGAAATACTCTTGTTTTGACAAGCTGCTAGGACTTTCATTCACCTCAGATCTGAAATAGACCTGGGTATGAGTCTAAAAAGGCATACAGTGGAAGGCTGTAGGGAATGTGGAGTAGCCCCTTAGTTACCATTTCTCCCAGGTCCACTTTGGCTTGAAGTGTTAATACCTGTTAGGGCATCTGGTGCTACCAAATCAGGCTGTCTGAAGATACTGGCTTCATGACCCAAAAGTGCTCTAAACATCAATTTTATTGTTTTTCCTTTCTCTTTGCAAAACTCAATCATATTCTGTAAAGTCAAAAACAAGAACATATTTCTACAAAACAACCAAACCAAATTCCATAAATAAATATTTGAAGATATGAAAAACAGAAGCATTATTTTTTTTTCCAAAATTACTAAATTCAGAATTAAATAAGCTGAAAAGAGTTTATATGCCAACAAACAAAAACAACCAACCAACCAGACCTGAAAGGGAAAACTTACACCAAATCTGTTGCCAAGTTTACACAAACTAGACTCCTTAACTCGAGCTATTTCAAATATGTTCTCTCTCTCAGCCAATCAGAGCTTTGCTGTCTCTCAGCAACCCTTTATGCAACAGCATTACGTGACACCATAATTTTTTTCTGCAAAACAAAAAAATAAATAAAAATGTGACGCTTATCTGTATTGCTCCAGTATTAAAAAAAAAAAATTACATAAAAACTTTGATGTTTATGTACTTGTTTGGTAAAAAAATAGTGGGGGAGGGCTATACACCAAAATTTACGAATTTTATCCAATATTTTTGTTTTTATAAATTAGAATCAAATTTGACCAGTAAAAGATCTCTACTCGGTATTATTATGATGATTACATGTTGAATTATGTCCCTTGCTATTTAAATTTTTGTAAGCAGAAAATGGCGGATGTGACATTTAGCTGTTAAAATGTGTTTTTTGTTTTAAAAAACTACTTAATGAATTTGTGTGATTTTTGATGTACTGTTTTTGTTTTTTACTAACGTTCACCTCAAACAAGGCATATCACCACTTGGACGTAAGGGGCTATTATTTGGGATCATGCCTAGGAAAGATTAACAAGATGTTGGTTCACATTACATTTAAACTTTTGCATATCAGTACAGTTAGGGAAGCACATGGCAGGAAGGGAATTTTAGAGTCTAGCTTTTCGAGGGAAGAAACTATCAGAGTAAAAAGTTTTCTAGCATTTAGAAACTTAAGCTGTGAAGGAGTGTGATTTTGTTGCTAAGCGAGTTTGTTGGGGATATGTACGTTGAAGGGGCACAGCATCTAAGTACAGAATAAAAGTTTTGTGCCATATTTTTTGTTTTTGCTTTTAATATTGTGCCATTTTGTTTTTTGTTTGTTTTTAATATTTGGGTAAAACTGGATAAGTACCAAAACATTTTACAAAAGGAAAAGTTGAAATAGGTAGATTTTTTTCCGACTTTCTTACAAACTAGAGAATGTTAGTTTACACCACAAATTAGAAATCGAATCTGGTTGACACGACGTTTATGAGAATATCTTTGAATCTAAAGCTAAGAAAAGGAAAAAAAAAAAAAGATGTTGATATCGGTTAGAATGAGGTAGACGGAAGGCATCTAAAATTGTTTGAGAAGCTGCTGTCAGGCCTAAGTGTAACGTGATTGATGTTCTGAAATTTTACCCATTGTACTCTATAGCGACATAACTTTTTCTGTTTTATTAGGTTTTAGCTTCAGCAACCAATGAAATGCTGAATGAATGTTTGTTTTGTTTTTGTTTTTTGCAGAAGGGGAGGGGGTTAATAAATTGCTGTCTTGCTTGCTGCCCGAAATGAAAAGGCTTCATGTTCTTTGATAGAAAATGGCACATTCACGTTTTCCTTTTTTGTCTCGATTTACCATACTGTTGTACTTTTGTCTTTAAATCGTGGTCCAGGCAAGGAATTACTTCATATTTCATCAGTTTAAAGGTGCCAACATCATTCTCAAGTCTTACGTCATCATAAAATCAAAACTGTGCCGACCATTCTAAATCCATTATTAATGTATGGCCGGCTCTGGGTTTACTTTGGGAATTTGCAAAAATTCAAACGTGATTTTAAAGCATTCCATCAACCATTTAAAAAATAATTTCTGGCTTGAACTATAGTTCAACAACAAAATTCTAGTATTCGGGTTTGTTTGTGCTCATATAGCAAATTAAAATATATATTTTTAACATATTCCATTGGGCTTAGATCCTGCATTCTTTTGGACTAATCTTTATCTATACAGACTTGAATTTTTTTTCTATACAAAGGAGTCACCATTTATCAAGGCCTGAAGGCCACTTGAGGATAAGGTTTAATGCATGTATGGTGGTCACTGAGACAACAGTGTAGTGGTCGTTAGTAGTGAAAATTGGGTAGAATTTGCTTATTTAAGGACATGGCTCAGGAAGAACTTGTTTAAATTGGACTTGAAGACGATCAGCTGGGAAGCAAGCCAGCAGAACAGAGTTCCCTAGGTGGATAGTTATAGGAAAGAAGCTCTGTTCAAAGAATTTGCGTTTAGAATTAGGTACAGATAGAGAGTGGGGGAAACTTTTGATAGTGGGTGTAGCTAGACGAGTGCTTTTTGTGAAAGTCGGCGAGGAGGGTGCATAGATCGAAGCTCAAATGAGCAATTGCCATAAAAAAGAATGATATATCTATAACTTATCGTTATCATGGTTGCCGGCGATTTATTGACGACCTTGTAGGCATTAATAATAGTGAGTTCTTGAAAACTGCAAAACATTTGATACATCCAAAGAAGTAAAAATTAAATTGTGAACTGATATGATCTCGGAAAAGGGATATATATCGTTTGAAGTAGTTGAGTGGTCTTGCTTCAAATCGAGTAATAAGTTACTTACAGTATCGACGAGTATCGAAGCAGTTCTTAGCAGGAGACTTGCATACCTTTTGACGTCTCCCAAATGTCTCTACCAACCAATCACAATAGGAAAGGCCCGGATGTACTAATATTCATTACATCATGAACACACACACGAACACAAGTTTTGATTTGGATATAAAAATTGAGGATGCAATATTTATCTATAAAATGTTGGATAAAAGAAACTCCTTCCCCTTTTAGTACTTGCTGTGTGTATATTTTTTTCCAAGAGTGTGATGTCCGAGTTTGTGAGAATAGCTCACGTTACTTGAAAATTAATAGATTTTGTACCCTGAGTTTTTGCTTTAGTAATAAAAATAATTAAACATGATGAGAAACGTATTTAGACAATTTACTAAAATATTATTTTAGTAAATTGTCTTAATACGTTAAAAGCATCCTGGTGCTTTTAAGTTATATCAATTTTTATCAAGGTATATTGATAAAGCAAATCAAAAACTATATAAAAAGTTCACTATAGCATGTATATATGTATAAAATAAAATACGCATCAAGTGCACTTGAAAGCTAAATCACAACGTAATATTAGGAAAATGAACAAATATTTTACTTGTTTGAAATTTGTAGCATAAATATATTTCGGAGCCAAACTCCGTCCTCAGTATTTTGTTTTATTTTTTTTCTTTCTTGTAAAGTTAGAGAAAGAAAAGCCTGTTTGTAAAGAGCCGCGTGTTGTCTCTCAGCGGTTGTATTTTTCAAACAAGTAAAATATTTGTTTATTTTCCTAATATTACGTTGTGATTTGGCTTTCAAGCGCACTTGGTGCAGATTTTATTTTATTCAAATTAAATCAACGTTTCTATAATGGAACTTACACCCTTGACATGTATATATGTGTATTAATCTAATATATAAAAGGCACTATGTCTGTCTGTCTGTTTCCATATTTTCAAACTCTATCTCTTCCGAACCTGAAAGTCGCAGAGCGACGTTAGGGGCTTCAAATGATTGGCGTTTTTATGAACCGTTCTTTTATGGGTCTTTAGCTGGTTAAAATAATTTTTAAAGAGTCAAAAAAGGGGCAAAATTGAAAAATATCGTTATACATTTTGTACATTTAATCTTAGTTTATTTTTAAATATATGCATGTCACGTTGGTACAGTGATAACGTCAACAGTTTGGAATAATAAAGTTTTGCTTTCGGTTTCGATTCTAGCTGATGGCACCCAAATACTTGTTTTTTTACTTTTGAAATCACGACTATGATAGTATATACGAAATTTAGACAAATTAAAATATCATATTTAAGCATATTTTATGAATGGGCGAAGCCGGGCGCCATCCTGCTAGTTTATTAGTATTATATATAATGTATTAATCTAATATATAAAAGGCACTATATCTGTCTGTCTGTCTCCATATTTTCAAACTCTGTCTTTTCCAAAACTAAAAGTTGCAAGTGGCGCTAAGGGCCTCAAATGATTGGATTTTTATAGACCGTTCTTTTATGGGTCTTTAGCGATTAAAATAGTTTTTAAGGGGTCAAAATTGAAAAAAAATCCTCATACATTTTGTACATTAATCTTAGTTTATTTTTAATCAGTTCATATTCGTGTCATGTTGGAACAGTGGTAACGTTACCAGCTTTTAATGCTACAGTTTTGCTTTTGGTTTCGATTCTAGCTGATGAGACCCAAACACTTGCTTTTTTACTTTTGAAATCATGACTCTATAATAATACAAACAAAATCTGGACAAATTAAAATATCATATTTAAGCGTACTTTACGACAGGGCAAAACCAGTCACCCCCCCCTCTCTGCTAGTAACACATATAGAGTAATATATATATTATAAAAAAATTAATTTAATTTGTATATATTTTAATATTAAGTTATAATAAATATAAAATAAATGAACAATGATCTAACAATATAAATAACCAAAGGAGGGTGATAAGTTGTATAACGGATTCATCTGAACCTTATAAATACGAAACGTTTGTAAATAACAAACATTTTTTTCCTTGACCAAAGAAGACGCAAGTAAGAAGAACATAATGAAAGATGTGTAAAAAAAAAAATAATTTGGAGCAAAAAAAAAAATAACCTAGATCCGATATTTTGAACGTTTTTGTTGTTTTTTTAAGGGAGGTGGTGTTTGCTGCACACTGCTGGTGAACTATAAGATAAAATGTTATTAAATCCCCAACACAGTTTTCCCCACTAAACAACTGATGATCCTTAAAATAATATCATACTGTGAGGTAATTGCGGCAATAAAAAAAAAAAAATGTGCTCTTTTTTTATAAGAGCACTTTTAGCTAGTTGGCGCAATTACCCCAAAGTATGGTATTAAAACATGAATGCAGTGATTGCAACAATTAATTGACTTACAAGCAAAGGAGATTTTAAAGAACGTCTTGGAATGAATTTTTTTTTCATATAGTTTTAAAGGTTGAAAAACTTCTAGATTAAGATATATATATATATATATATATATATATATATCTTATTATAAATTTTTCTAATGTCTGTCTGTGCGTGTGTGTGTGTGACGCGGTTTATCTCAGCCTACAGGCAACCCATCCAGGCAAGTAAGGTACCGAAATGAAGCTTATGACCAAGCGGATGTTGTAGTGATATTTATATTCATGTTTGGTGTATGGAAATGAAAAAAAAAAAAATGAAAAAAACTAACGATTTACTAAACAACGTTTTATTTACTGGATATTTTTCCTGTACAAGGGCCCAAGTTTTCCCAGCTGTGAATGCTTTATGTCAGTAAAAAAAAAATTAAACATCGTGCTCAGTTATGATACGAATGGCGTATGTATTTTATTTGCATGCTATACAATTAAATTTATCTGGGTTTCATTAAATCACCTCTCATTGGTCTGAAGAACAAGGAAAGTAATGGGTCAGAATTTTTGTCAGTTTTGAAATGAAAAACAAAAAGGAGTCAGGAATTCTCCAGGAAAGGAGCTTTTTAAGAGCTCTCGGATATATTCACTCTATCTAATAAAATGTAATTATTTGGAATCTGCATTTCTCTTATACATGTATGCCATACACAGTTGAAACATATCAAGGAACTCTATTTTCTTCTTCAAAACGTGCAAGGATATGAGTTTCCAAATCCAATTCCATAGTTTCCTTTTAACAAGCGTCTGCTTCTGTCATGTCGATTGGAAACACCGGACAAAAAGGCATCTTCTCGTTTTGTAATAATTTACATTGGGAAGCTCTCTCTCTCTCTCTCTCTCTCTCTCTCTCTCTCTCTCTCTCTCTCTCTCTCTCTCTCTCTCTCTCTCGTACATTTTTTTTTATTCTTATTACTTATCAATTACGTTTACATATATTGGATATGCAATGTATTATTTTACAGGCGTAGGTGTTAGAAATAAAAATAATACGTCTCTGAATATATTCAATACATTCACATTCGGTTGTGATATTTGATCCTGTTTTATGTATTTTTATAAATTTCTATACTTTTTTATTTTTTTATTTTTTAATCTTTTTCATCTGAAACTGTTTAATATCTGAAGAATATAAAATTCAATAGACAGACCAATGAAAAGGCAGTGATTACTTTTTTTTTTTATCAAGATGCCTGTTGGAAGAATGACCTTTTTTTGGTTGAGTCATTGTTCCATCTATAAATTGAAGAAGAGCCGCCTTTGTTTCGAACTTGAAAAGAACAAGAAACTGAAATAAATGACGTGAATGAAAAAAAAAACAAAAAAAAAAAAACAGGAACTGATATTTTTTAACGCGTCCAATCTGTGCTTTTAGAAGTGAAGATGTTATTTCAAACTTATTCGCGACAGACCCGAGAAAATGTAATTTGAAAATGAAGCATGACAGACCAGAGAAAATGCCATCTCGAAATTAAACCCAACAGACTATAGACAACGTTATTTCAAATATATATGACAGACAAAAGAAAATGCTATTTCAATCTTATTCATAGTAGATCTATCGAAATGCTATTTCAAAGTTTAGTATGACAAACCAACTCATGGAAATCTGAGACTGAACATCATTGATTCTTTGTTTGGTGCATTTAAAATGAGATGTATCGATTCAAACTGCACTTTTAGCAACGTAAAAGTTTTTTCAAAATTAGAAGTGACTGATCGACTGGCCGACCAAATCTATAGTGGAAATGTGAGGACATGAAAGAAATGTAAACTTTCCTTAGTTGTATGGTTGCATTTTTGTTTTGTTTTGAAATATAACCTTATTCTAGTTTCATATTTGTTAATGTATTTATTACTTATGTCAGCACAATGCAATATAATATAGATCTAACGGTTTCTTCAAGTATTTAATTCGTCTATCTATCTATATATTTGTATATATATGAGGGTCGTTCCAAAGGTAAGATCTATATTTTTTAACTGAAAAACTAAAATGTTGAACAACTACGAAGATAGAAGTGGTACCATTAAAACGGGCAATCTTTTGTGCTCTAGAATTTCTTTTTCTATATAGTCATCACCATTCTCAATACACTTTTCCAACCTTTTTTGATGACTCCGCCATAAAAGTTCTTAGAACGCTTTGTCATTCACATCTCTGCCACCACTCTAAAATTGACGAATCCATTTCCTAACTGTGCTGACATAAACTGCATTGGCTTCATAAACGTTCAACAGGCGCCGGATAATGTTGATCGGTTCAATTTAAAAAAAAAATTTTGCATGAAGGAATTCAGTAACGCATCTCTGCTTCTGATGCATGTCCATGATAGTGGTTACTTTGTTAGCATCTCAAATCGTCAATATCTGCAACAGAGAGATGAAACTTTCAGGTTTTGTATACTTAAGTGCAGTTATACCCATGCAATTTGCAATTTCCTCTGATCCATTCTGTCGGAATAAAAAATAGGAGGTATTACCTTTGGAATGTACCATATATATATATATATATATATATATATATATATATATATATATATACTAGTCTGGGTGCTTGGCGTTGCCCGGGTGTTTGGAGGTGTATGTTGAGCAAAAAAAAAAAAAAAGTAGTAATAGGCAGGCAGGCTCAAACCCGTGACGCAAAGGTGGAAAAGAAAATGGAAGGAAACTTGACGTCTTACACCTACACCATGACGGGCCTGGAAGTTCGGAAACTTGAAATTAGTTAAGTCATCCCACTCAATACGATGACTTGCAAAAATGGCGATGCAAAAAAAAAAAAAAAAACGAACCTCCTTGTAGCAAACTGCCCAGTTGCGGATGAAGGAATTAATGGTTTTAGTTAAATTTTCAATATTTGTCGTCCGAAGGGTCGAGCTTCAAAATGATACCGATTTTATGAAAATCCATCACCTCTGTTGAAAGTTTTAGGCCGACATACATACATAGATAACTATATTTAAACATACAGTTGAGATTTATATAGTAGAAGATAATGTTTTAATTTTCTTTATAGATAAAATAATCATCAATGAACATGTTTTGCTGTTACTATGGCTCATCAGCATGATGACTATGCCAGTATTTAAACCCTAAATCACCTGTCATCATCCAAAGTAACATGTCTGTGGATAACTATTTTATCTCTGAAAAAATTATTTATATATATATATATATATATATATATATATATATCCCTAAAATAAGGTAGTATTGCATGTGTAAGGGGGAAAATTCTCAAATGCTCAGCGAACAAAAGTACCAGAAGCTGTCACACAGTTATTACTAACAATAGCAACAAAAATAACGACATATACATACTAGTTCTATTGTTGTTGTTTCCTAGTTGCTAATGCAATGAAATTCCAACGTTAATATTAAGATGGTAAGCAATAACAGGTAGAGCCGTATTATCGTATAATTGTCTTTTATTTATACAAGCATTACTGGCTGCATTGTGTGCATACATGTTTTCAAAATCCAGCTTCTGACAGACATTTTTAAAACTGATAAGAAAATTACATTCTTACATATCGTATTAACTGGCAGGAAATGGGGGGGGAGTAGTAGAGGAAGAAAAGATATTGGCTTAAACCCTATTTATATACTAACAAAACATCACACTCACACACATATATATATATATATATATATATATATATATAATGGAAATCGGTTCAAAAATAGCATGAAGTCACTTGATGTAAGTAACTAGCAAGAACAAAAGATGATTACTACAAAATACAGGAGATGCCTGTTGGACTTAGTTTTCAAAAAATCAAGGCTAAAGGTAGGAGGAAAACAGTCAGCGAGAAGAAAGTTTTGCAAGCCTATAGTTCTTGGAAAGAAGCTACTAGAATAAGAAACTGTATTACAATGAAGTTCAAAACAGCGAATTAATGGCGATTACTAGACCAAAGAGTCAATTGAGCTGGAACAAAAGAAGCAAGGAATAGATCAGACAATTTTGAAAAACACATACAATAATATTATGCACAGGATGAGGTTAGCTATTACTTATATTCTGAGACTAGCAACATAATGTCTGTGAGAAAGAGTTTGCAAAGAAGAAGAAAGGGTGGGGACAATCAAATTACAGATACGTTTCTGCATGTTATCAAACATTTGCATTTATATTCACCCACTCATTTATTTACTTATGCATTCCAAGTTATAAGGTTCCTATCATTGAAAGATAATAGATTGGTGGATGGCCTTGATATGAAATCCATCAAATAAATGTTATCCTATAGTCAGTATAGTAAGAGTGCGATTATAAGGAAATAAATTCCTCCAAATTGTTGTTCAAATATGAATTATGAAATTGAGCCAAATTAAAACAGAAGACTTTATCCATGTAAAGAGCTCAATATCTTTTCAGATAGAGCTTATATGTGTTTCTAAAATTTTATGATGAGGATGGGTTATTTGTTTTATTTAGATTCTTTGGGCGACTGTTTTCATCTTGAGTGTTATTTCCGCAATATTTTGGTCGCTATAATTGCCAACCTTCTTCAGGTGTATTTTGTCAAACTCCTAAAACCTTTCTGTCAAACTCTGGAATCCGCATATAATTTCAAACAGAAGCCTTCATTTAATCTATGGGGGTAGCATGCTCTTGTTCCATCAGCAATGACTGAGTAGAAGTCCTAAGTAATTTGCAGTTGTATTTTTAGTGCTGCCCGCACTAAGGATTGAACCTTCAACCTTCAGAAGAGTGCAACTTACAACTGGATTTTACCAAGCAATTTATACACTACTCCATGGGTCATTTTGCATGATCGAATAATCCAAATAATATGAATTATCGATCCTCATCTAAAAAAATTCACAAACATAATTCTCTAAATTGATTGTTCAGAGATGAATTCTGAAATTGAGCTGAACTAAAACAGCAGACTTTTGTCCATATGAAAAACTCATTGTGCTTTCAGATAGAGCTTGTGTGTGTGTGTGTGTTTCCATTATATCTCAGTAAGTTTTCAGAAATCAATAGAGTCCCTTTCTGCTACAAAAATATAATTACTAGAAATAGTAATAGAAATAAAAACACTAGCAATGAGCAAATAAATTGTAGAAAATGCAAGCACTCTGTCAGCTACAAAATAACCAACCAGAAGCATCGAAAACCTGAATAACAAAAATGTTATATATGAATGTCCTCCCTTGATTTTAAAAGCAAATATTATGACCAGAGAAACCTCGAATAAAAGTAGCATTAGCAAACTACTACTGGGAGCTCAAGAAAAGTGGATGATCGCCCATAGTAGAGTGGAAAATATGCCAGTGCATGTAGAGACTTAGATGATCCATGTAGACTATGTTTGAATGAGAACTTAGTTATCCTAAACTTAAAAGAATCGTAAAAGTTTATTATTTAAATTAAAATAGCAAACGTATGCATACATAAAATGAACTTTACCCGACCCCCTAAAAAAAGAATAAAGAAACAGGTGAATTAGAGTTCACAAGAACCCTTGTTTGATAAACGCACATCTATTGTCTATAATAAATGGGTGTGTGAATAACAAAGAATCTGATTGGTTGACTAGCCGAACCAGTACTACAGGAATATGAAGCAGCATCGATTCCATGCAATAGCCTGACGAATCCTCACGAGGATGAAACCCAGAAAAGTCTGTGTGGCTTAATTGCCATATATATTTTCAAAACTTACTACCTAGCTCTACTTATGTATCGAGCACTATCAAAGTAATTACTGAAAATAGACATATAAAATTTTATGTAGGTACATAACACATATATATATATAGTCATCCATAGACATTGTTTCGCTGTATCACAGCTCTCGAGTGCAGCTAGACTAGCACCCATCCCAAGCCGATAATCAAACCTACAATCATCTAGTTAATAATCAGCAATTGTACTCCTAAGCCATGGAATCGGCACTCATTATATTTCCAATGTATTTATATAAACATTGACTGCATCTTTTAAAGTGCTCCATTTGCTTGATTATAAACAAAGAGCTTTGCATTATGCTAAGTAAGTAGTAGTCAATATAATTTAACAAAGGTGCTTTACCCAAGAAAGGATGAGGGAGGCTTTTCTATCACATACATTATAGATAAGAAAACTTCCAGATATCTGTATATCTATAAAACTGAGAATGTGTGTGAGGACACTTCTCAACCTATATACTCAAAGAATTGTTGATCTACAAACTTGAAATTTGGTATATAGGATATTCAGATATGTGGAAAACATTTTAATTGGTTTTATCTGGAACAAAGGGCTGCTAAGGGATAACAATTTTTAAAATGGTCCGGGGGGGTGGTCATCGGATTTTTATCTGTTTGCCAACTGTTTCATGAGGTTTGAAAACACTTTTTAAACATTTTTTTAAAGATTGTGGTAAGCTGGTTTAATTGTTATCGTACTTGAATTACTGTCTTTAGGTTTTGGTTTTAATTTCAGCTCGAGTGTTTGTTTTTTTACTTACAAGAAGTGAACTGTTTAGAAAAAAAAACAATACTCGCATGTACATGTCTTAGTTTTTTTCCGTGTTTTATTTTTTTGTTTGTTTGTTTACTTCATTTTTTTTTAAAGGAATTTAACGTTACATGTAATACCGGGTAATGCCGGGTACATCTAATATACAATAAAATTCATCTCAACAAATCAGTTTTTCGCCACTTTTATATTTCTTTATGAACCTTAAAATCAAGATATAATGCGAGCAGACCTTCAATTTAGAGTAAATATTTTTCTCTGTATAAGCTTTCTGCCCGCTGGTGAAGATCCACTGGTTCAAAGGACTGGCATTTCAATAAGCTTTTTCTACCAGATTGAAGTTGACAGATTCAATGGAATGAATCATAACTGGAGGCGGGATTGAATTTATCAATATGATCGAGGAAGCAAAATCCAAACCAAACAGTCGCTTCAAAGGGTTCTGCTGAACCACACAAATTCAAGACAGATGAATATATTCTTCTTTTCATTATTCCAACATGATATTTCTGTTTGATTTTCTCAAACATCAAACACTGATAATGGAAGGATATTGCAAGAATGTTTCAAAGAAATTAAAAAAAAATGCATTGATGTTAAAAGACCACAGTGCAACAGCACATCTTAAAATGTTAACGAGGTCTTTATTGAAAATGTTTAACTATTACTGCACCCCGCCCCTATAAAAACCAATTTTGGCTTCTTTTCATAAAATACAAAGATTTGAAAGGGACATCATTTGAAACCATTGATGAGGTGACCAGTACCTTTTCTATATAGTGCACAACAAACCTACTTAGACTTAGGAGCTTCCGCATCCTGCAATGTATACGGCAGTCAAAGTTTATCATTGTTCTCGATCTAAAGTCAAATTCACAACGTCTCTCTATTTTTTCCTGCGTTGCAATCAAACCACTCTTTTATTTTCTGCTTCCAGTTCATTTTTGGTCTTTCTTGTCCTCTTTCTTCATCAGAGGTCCATTGGAGCACAGCAAAAAATATTACGATTTACAAACCTTATATATTTAGGTGTATATTTATATGAAGAATACGTTGAGAAATGAATTGTAACTTACCTCTATATATCATATGGAGATTTTGTCCGTTTGTACGTCTGTCAGTCACAATGTTTTGAACAGTCATCAACATATCGTGGAATTTTCATCATTTAAAAATATCTTAAATTCTTTTAGAAGTGGAAAATATTGCGTAAATAATAAATTCTAAACAAATAAAACAAATGTTATGACCGGAAATCGACACAGATCTCCAGTCTGGCGTTCTATCGACTGACCTACTTGAACTTTCTTACAAATAGAGCTTAAAACATTACCTTAACAAAATAATTATGGCTGTGATGCGACGGCATAAATTAATGATTTAAATCATGTTTTAAACCATGAATTCAAACACAAGAAATTAAAAGTATTAAAAAGAAATAAATGAATAGGTAAACATTATCAAGTGTTAGAAATTATTCTAATAGGTCAAAACAATTTATTTTACTTTAACTATGTATTGACATTATAAACAATTTAATATATAGGATTAATATGTAGTTTGCTTGAAGCATTGTGTGGGATAGGTATGTAGTAGAGATTTAGAAGGCTATGACAATGCGAGGAATGAAATATAGTCGTTGTTGGTGAAAGGAAACGAAAACAAGTGGCGATTTACAAATCAATAAGTACATACATATATGTCTATATATACATATATTTATTCAGTTGTATTAGATACAAATGTCTTACTTGTT
The DNA here is from genome assembly GCF_053919585.1 of Euprymna scolopes. NCBI lineage: Eukaryota > Metazoa > Mollusca > Cephalopoda > Sepiida > Sepiolidae > Euprymna > Euprymna scolopes. The sequence goes on from NC_136492.1 coordinate 76,046,618, forward strand.
ATGTCTGCGACAATATTCGTCATTAATTTCGGAAAAACTTCCCTTTTCAAATGGTAGACGTGACAGATCGATTCAAAGCATACTAGATGATGGAGCAGAAGTTGGATAGCCTCGGAGCAAATGTAAGGAGGCGATTTATGTATGGTCTGATTAGGTAATTAACATGTTTTTTTGTTCCTTTTAAAAAAAAATAATAAATAACAATAAAGAATTAAATGAAAAAAAATGTCCCATCTATTACCACTTATAGTTTTATGAAAATAAATAAATTAATAACTCCCAAGGAAGGTCAACCCAGTGCCCCCCCATTCCCACCTATCTTCCTATTCCTGACAACTGCAACACTAACCTAAACACCCCAACAGCCAACTGGGAGCGCACCATCCCGCACCCCCTCCTCCTATCCTCTCTCAGATTCCACTCCTACTTCTATCCTTCATAAGCTAACTGGCTCCAGACTACTAGCAACTTGTGACCTAGATACACCAAGTCATCTCACCTAATACATATCAGCAAGAAAAAAATAAAATAAATAAATAATAATAATAATAATAATAATAATAATAATAATAATAATAATAAAGACAAATAAATAGACAGAGAATATACAAAATTAAAAAGAGCTCACGCTAAAGCAACAAGTTATAAAAAAAAATAGATAAATAAAAATATATATACAAAAAAATTTTTTTTTTTTTTAAAGGAACAAAAAAATCTGTTAATTACCTAATCAGACCATACATAAATCCCTTCCTTACATTTGCTCCGAGGCTCCACACTTAATGACGGATATTGTCGCAGACATAACAAGTAAGACATTTGTATCTAATACAACTGAATAAATATATGTATATATAGACATATATGTATGTACTTATTGATTTGTAAATCGCCACTTGTTTTCGTCTTCTTTAACCAACAACGACTATATTTCATTTCTCGCATTGTCATAGCCTTCTAAATCTCTACTGCATACCTATTTAATATATGTATAAGAAATGTAAATAAAATTTCTATGAGAAAACATCATGAAAAAAAATATCCATGGTTTTTTTTGTTCTTTTTTTTTCTATAGAAAAAGTCTGGAACGAGAGTATTTTTCATCCTAAAGGAAAGCGTTTTCATTTTAACTAAACTTCGTTATTTTCCCCCTTTTTAGAACTTCCTCTCCACAAGATTTAGACTTCAATTCTAATTGATAAAATTTTGTGATCACTTCCGGTGTGTATGTGTGTGTGTGCGTGTGTGTGTGCTTCTCATCTCTATATGATTTTTTACTTTTTTAAAATTTGATATTAGTTGATTATCTATAGAAATAAAATTGCAAGAGCAGAAACTACTAAAATTAAATTTTTTAAAACAATTATCTAATTACAAAATTAAATCAACCTCAATGTAGATATTTACATGCTGTTCATCTTAGCATGATGTGACACAAGGTCAGAGAGTGGGGATGTTCAACTAGCGCCCCTAAAGGAGGTACACTTTGGCCTAGCAAAAATTGCCTGAGCACCACCATCGGTATTCCCCAATCGGGGCGCCTCAAACAGCAAGCAATAAACCTGTTCCACCTAAAAGGTGGGTGACAAGGCTTGGGAGAGTAGACCTCCTAGGTAATACCCAGGTTGTATACTTCAGTTCGACAGGTACTAGGCCACGTAAATGACCCCTCACCTGTCAAGCTCATTGTCAAGAACAAATTCTTGACTGGTACCCAAAGCAGCAAGATAACTCATCCTTCATCGAGGCATTCACCTTCGTTGGGTTGAACCTCGGTTACATATAATTTGATTTAATTTTTGTTAATAGTTAAAAAAAAAAAAAAAAAAAAAAAAAAAAGAATTTTTCTTCATGAACCTCTGAAACTTGAAATTTCGAAGCATTTAAATTGTCAGATAGACAGTCATTTTTGACTTTATAATTCTTTGTAAATCCTCGTTTATTAACAGATTGGAAGATTTGAAATATGTTTACATCCAATAATTTTATAAATGAAAACATAAAAATTATTTATAGTTTTATAACAGTTAATATTTTAATGTGCAGGTGATACCGTAATAATTAAATTTAACCTTTAAAAATCCCATTAACCAATAAAAACATTTTTTACAAAAAAAAAAAATAATAATAAGATAAAACAAGCAAACAGCAAATTTAATAAAAAAAAAAAAACGAAACAAAATAAAATTACAGATAGAAGGTGATCGATATAACTAGTAGTTCAATAAAAGTTACTATGAACTTAAACGTTTTGACTTCCACTAATAAGCACTACTTACTTTGTAAAAGAATTTAGCCCTATAGAGAGTTATTAATGAACAAATGTAAACATAATTTTTCTCATATTTTGCAGTGAGTAGGATAGCATAAAATCCCCGATTGCTTTCCAAACAGTTTGGAATTTCAGCTTGAAGGTCAAACAAGGAGGCGACGTTAACATTGGTTAAAAAATTTATCTGTAATAAATTCTTTATCACTTATACTCTAAATCTTTTTATTTTCCATTCCATACAGATGCTCGAGTTTGACAAAATAAATAAAGATCTGAGGTTACATCGACCGAAACCTTGCGAAAATAATACTAAAGATGAGAACAGTAGTGCAAAGAATCCAAATAATCCAAACCATTTTTGTATTATTTAATTCCCCAAACTCAATACCTGTAGTAAATAATTATCTTATGTGATGAACATAAGTTGCCTTTTTAACGGGGGTGGGGGAATAAACACAGATTTATCAACAATACTTGTGTACAGATCAATACGATAGGTCTAATAGAATTGTAACTTGACAAAAACAAATCTATATGTCATTACTAGGGCTGTGACAACAGCATATTCTTTACATTCTTTTCACTCTCAAGTATATATCCGATACAGTTAGATTCAGCTAATCAACCAAGAACCACATCACTCTATAAAAAACATAAGATATTATCGGATATATACTCAAGAGTCCAAACAATGAAAAGAATATTCTGTTGTCACAGCCCTAGTCATTACAGTATCTATTCACCCAATTGTGCACACCTCCTTTGTGTTTAAAAAATACATTGAGAATAATTTTTACCAATTTAATAACAGCTTTTGAGAATCAGTAGATTTGCTGCCTTGAAAACAAGAGAAGAACCACCAAAAAAGAAGCTCATAATCGTTGTTCATTTTGATGGACTCTACATACCGATTCTTGCATAATCACACATTCATAACGTTTGATTGAGCAATTAGACTGATATCACCTCTGATCATTTGACATTTTCAAAAATCATCTAAAAGAAAATAATATTGAAGAACTTCCAATATTTATTTATTTTTTTTTTTTTTAGATTTGATATTATGTCTTATTACCATTCAAATAAAAGATTTTTGTTTTTTGCTGTGCAAAATTGATGCCTTCATTGCTCATATGAAATCGTTCCAGGTTCATCTGAGCTGCATTATTGTTCTAATCAGCCGAAATCAAACCTGACTTACTGAACTTCCTCAAAGTTTTAATGCCAATAATGAAAAGCACTTATGGGTGTTCTTGGAATTTCGGCATCATTTGATACTGTTCTGGTTACCATTATATATAATTAAATCCATTGCTCTTTTTGCTTCTTGTAAAATCGGTTCTTTCCATTTAAATATTTTCTCATACTTGAGGCCATTCTCTATTTCTATAAATCTACTATCCGGCTATGTATGGAGTACTGTTGTCATATTTGAGCTGGTGAATCTTATGTATTTGTAGGATTCTGGATAAAGTGCAGAAATTTATATCTGCAATTTGATTGCCCCTCCCACCACCATTCTCTGCCACCTTTCTTTCACAGACGTGATGTTGCTAGTCTCAGTCTTTTATATGAATACTATTATAGCACATGTTCTTTAGAATTGTCTGATTTATTCCCTGCTTCCTTTGTTCCAGTTCGTTGGTCTAGTGGTCGCCATCAATTTACTGTTTTGATACCGCATTGTATAACAACCTCTTATTCCAATAACTACTTTGTAAGAATTGCAAACTTGTGGAACTCTCTTTTTGTTAACTCTTTTCCTTTTTACCTAGAGCTTTGATCTTTTGAAGACTAAAGTCAATAGGCATCTCCCATCTTTGCGATAACTGTTTTGCGTTTTTGTTAGCTCCTTACATCAAATGGCTTCACGCACACACACACACACACACACACACACACACACACACACACACACACACACACACACACACACACAGAATTTTTAATTATTTTGTACTTGTACAATTCTTGAACTGGACAAAAACCGAACTATTTTTAAAACCTTAGCTCTAACCTGAGCTCAATCTGAGCTACTCCGAACCTAGTTTGTTTTTGGTTTAAAAGCTTTAAATTATTTCATTATTTTTTATATGTTCCCCCTCTTTTTTTTTTCTTTAGTACTCGTTCACCTCGATTATAGACCATTATTTCTTTGGCCTGGTAGAAAATATTGATCTATATATCAGGTCGGTGCAGGGCAAAAATTATTGCTGATTTAAAATTTCATCTTGAATATGAAAGACTGTATTTTGGGGAATCTTTATTCTAACAATAAGACCTTTACTCTCTATAACTTGATTCCATCTGTTAATTAGCTTATAAACGCTTTACTTGTAAAATTCTTTAGGTTTTGATGTGAAATATGAATCTAAGTCATGTTCAATCTTCTGTTGTAATGTTAATCTAAGACTATCTAAACGGTTTTTTAATTATCGAAATAAATGATAATCCAAGGTCGCTTGGTCAGGTGAATATGCAGGATGCAAGATTTTTCAACCAAATTGTTCGAGGGCATCTTTGGTCAGTAGTGCGAGGACGAGCATTGTTATGATGAAAGATGATCCTCTTTCTGTTGTCTACGGAAGGTCGATTTCCTATCAACATAAGTGAAAATATTACAAAAAAAATATGAATTGTACTTAAATAATTTGAAAGAAAAAGTTATGAATTAATCATGGTGATATGTTTAAGTCATAATAATATGCACAAAATAGATTACAATGGTTTAAAATGATCCTTTTACAAACCAGCAGAAACTTTTGCATCAACCTGATATTTGGAAATGCATTTGATAGAAATGCATATTTTCATCCATAAAAAGTTTGGAAGTCTTTGACTGATATTAAATTAATAATTCTTATCTTTATACTTGCAGACTTTTAGGAAAGTTCATTTATTTCTTAGAAATTTTATAGTCTCTCTTTTTCTATCTTTAAAATTTATTTACTTTATTTTCTTTTTTTAATTCTTGTTCACTCCAATCAAGGCATATGTAAATTTGGATGTAAGGAGCTACTATGTGATCCCACGTGTACTGGGACTGTGTGAGGAGATGAGAGAGATGTCCATTCACATTACATCTAGAATTCTGCATGTGAGTACTGTCAGGGAAGCAAGAAAACAGGGAGAGAATTCCAAAGTCTAGCAGCTTGCAAGAAGAAACTGTTAAAGTAGAAGGGACATCTACCATGAAAGCTGCTTGTCGGGTTAGTTGAAAGTATTCACGTTAAGGGGAGACAAGAACTACGAGTTCGTCAGAGCACATTCCATTAAAATATTTGTAAAACATGCACAGGGAGTCAACATCACAGTGATGGGACAGAGGTTAGACCTGTGTTGATAGTGTGGGACCTATTAGATTTAAGACTTTTTACTTTGGACCCTGTCTAAGAAGGAGAGACTAGTGGTAGATGCACCAGCCCAGATGTGGCAGCAATATTCTGTGCATGAGCAAATGGTGGCTTTATAGAGATACAGGACACTCTCAGTTGTAGATAATTTTCTAGCATGGTAGAGGGAACCCACCTCCTTTGCAGTAACCTTTTAAATGTATTTGTGCCAATTGGCGTTGCCTGTAAATGTCAAGCTGAGGCGTTTAAAGAATGAACTTTCTGATAGGGTGCTATTAGTCATGACTATTCGTTGTTTGTGCTAAATACAATTTATCATTTTCTGTTACAATATATCCAAATAAATGATGCCAATCAATTGATATGTAAAATAAAAAAAATTGCAACAAATCTAAATGTTTATCATTTGAAGATATTTTTCTTAGAAAACACTTTATAAACGTTTCTATGCAAAAAAAAAAAAAAAAAAAAGAATAAAAAACTCTTTCATAATTTTGTTAATGTTTTATATATATTTTTTTAACCTCCTAAAAATGAATTCTTATTCATAGTTATTTTGTTTTGTTTCTTTTCCAGCTGGTACGGACCATTATTTGCCATAATTGCACTTCTGTTTGTCACGTATATCTACATTGTAGTGACACTCTCTAAAAAGGTAAGAGTCTCTTTTTGCATTTCTTTCTACTTCAAAATCTGTGCCCAATTAAAAGATGCTCGATTGCCTTTTCTCTTTTTTTTTTTTTTTTTTTTTTTTGTACTTTCATGAATGTCTTTGTTGTTTAGACTTTGGGAGTTTTTCAAACTCAAATCTCACTCGGCGCAGCAAAGTCTTTTTTTATGTTGTTCATGCTGAGATTTTGTGTTTTATCTTTTTATGTTGCATAAAGGCTTTAATCTCTTTATTCCAATCTTGAACAATCCCACTTACCAATAGACTGCTTATTTACACTTTACCAAAATTTCTTTCTGTAAGGACCGTTTGGATAATAACACTAAAACAAGTAAAAATAACCACTGGCCTAATACAGAGTCACTAATATATTAACAAGCCACTCTAATACACACACACACACATACATACAAACAATGAATCGTCCGAAATCTATGAAAATACAGTAAATGGCAAACACCTTTTCTTGGTCAAAGACTACCAACACAGATCAGCAGAAGATTTTTCATTAACATAAATAAGTTAGTGCAAAACTTAATCTGGAGCAAAACACTACATCCACCATCTATAACATTTCTGCTCTTGCTTTTTATAGAACTGGTGTTGATCAACATTTATGGGGAACTTAAGATAAAATACTATTGTTATGAAATCCTCGGAACAGTTTTTTTTATGGTAAACAACTGATGATCCCTATTAGGACTAGCGTAAATTCTTATAATGCAGTGATTACAAGAGCCGTGAAGAGTTTCAGACTAAAAGTTTGTTTTGTGTTTCATATCGTTTTAAAGATAGAAAAACTTCCTAGACTATCATGTATACATATTCCCTTGGTTGATTAACTAGTTTGTAGCTATGCTGATGAGACTTCAAAAGCTGAAAAAACTTGTTTATAGACGAATAATATTTTATTATTATTATTATTATTATTTTATATATATATATATATATATATATATATGAGAGAGAGAGAGAGAGAGAGAGAGAGAGAGAGTTTGAATATAAAATGTGATAAACGCCATTTTCAAAATTGTTAAATTACAGTTACTTAAAGTGCTACATTTTATTGCTCCGTCATCCTCTGCTTGGTGCAGATTGTGAACCCATGTGGTTTATTTTTCGCCATTCCTTCTGATCCAGGACAAGTTGGTTGATGGACGCCCAACTGTTGAGAGATGTTCAATCAAAAACATTTTCTCTCCACTTTTTCTCCTTGGCTTTCTTCTTCCTTTTTTTTTTTTTTTTTTTTTTTTTTGAACATACCCTCGTCGCCCTAACAAACTCCAAATAATTTTGTTAAAGTAATGTGATATTCGCTTAATGTTCTTGCTTTTAAAACGCTTTTGTGGTCGAATTTTAGATTTAAGAAATTGGATGTTTATGCATTCAAACATCAAATATAAAATCTTAAAAGTAATCTCTCAAAGATCTATAGAACTATACAATCTGAATATTCCAAGTTTTACAGATGTGCATACTACCAATAGATCAGATTTTACCAAGTTTCAACCAACATCACTGATTGGATCTTGTTGCTGTCTAAATACGTCTTCATACCTGGACTTCAATGTGAATATTATTTTTTTTTATCTGTATACATGTCTATATAATCTTTAGATTATTACTACTTTCAAATTTTTAAGCTTTCAGTTTTTGTGCTGACCAACAAAATTATAGAAATAAAAATTATTTTACTGTTTTGTTCTAAAGAGAAAAAAAAACAGTTTTGAAACGCTATGAAATAAAAATAATTATCTTGTATTCCTTGTGCAGACAATAACTATTGTAAATCATAATTTTCAAAACATATAACTCCTTTCATATATATATACTAGCATTTCAGCCCGGCGTTGCCCGGGTGTTTGGAGGTGTATGTTGAGCAAAAAAAAAAAAAAGTGGTGGTACGAAGGCAGGCTCGAACCCATACCGCGAAGGAGGGAAAACCTGACGTTTTTGCTGTTACGACCACCGCCAAACCGGAAGGGACGTAGTTTTAAATTAAGGCTATACAATCAAAAAGAGGGGATGACTTTCGACAATATCAGCGTAAAAAGCGATCCCTCCCTGTAGAAAAGTGCCCAGTTGAAGGTGGAGAAATTAATGTTTTTAGCCATTTTTCGATATTTGTCGTCTGAAAGGTCAAGCTTAAAAACGATACTGATCTTGTGAAAATCCGTTGCCTCTGTCGAAAGTTTTAGCAAACATACATACATACATTTATTTATTGGTAGCTCAAATTTTCGACCCAAACCGATTAGAAAGCTTGCACAATCTTTGAATACCCTTTGTGTAAAATTTTAAATGTTTAGACCAGAAATTGTCTGAGTAATTTGGTAGAGACAGCAGCTGTCAATTTTTTTTTTAACTTTGACCCCTATTATGACCTCTTAACATTTATTGTTTTGGGTTCAAATCAAGTTATTAAGTTAGATCCATGTCCAAGGCACCTATATCTAAAATTTCAAGTGTTTAGACTCGAGTTCTCAAAGGTCAAATCGTTGAATTTTGACCCCTTAATAACCAAATTTCTGGCCAAAACCCGATTACAAAGATTTTCTTAAATCTCAATACCCTGTATATCAAGTTTTGAGTCCGTAGACTGATAATTGGCAGTTATTGTATATGGAAATTTACACAGACAGACACACACACCCACCCACACATAGAGACACTTTCACATATATATTAATAATTTTTTGAAGTGAAATTGTCAAAATGCTCAATTATTAGGGTTAGAAACGGAATATATATTATTTTTTAATAAGATTTTTAAATATTGGATTATGCAATATCATTGGTTTCGTGCCATAGCAACTTTGTCTAGAAAATGGAGCTTTCTCAGCATTTGATTAAACAAAAAACAGTAACTACTTTTGCTATTCCTCCATATTCATGAAACCCTATCTTTGTTACTTGTTGATATTTAGCTGATAATTATAAAGTTCCTCTCATAGAACTGTCAGCTTAATGTCAACATTTTATTCTAATACAGGGCGTCATGACTGGCGGATGTAGTTACATGCTTTTTTAGGTATTGAGAAATCTCAAGTTCAAAGGTAAAATTGATAAATCCTACAGCACGAAACCAAGTGACATGACATTATCTAATAAGTAAATATTTTCTTAAATAATAAAAATATATACTATGTCCATATCCAACGTTGCCTAGGATTTTTCTTTTAGTTGCACCTAAAATCTTTTAATATTCAAATGTAGTATATAACCATTGGAATACCTATTTCACCCAATTGATCATGGCTGCCAGCAGTTAAAGCATCAAATTTAAGTTTCATCTTGAAAAATTTTAATATTTCGAACAAAACTGAATATGTATCATTATCTTCATATGCTTATTTAAACCAGAAATGGTTTTTCTATTGGACAGTTTGAATGCTTCTAAATTTCTCTCTAATCTAGAAATGTTGCAAAATAATCTATCCATCTTTATTCAACTATAAACAATTTGCAAAACATGCCAAACAAATATTAAAGAAATCAGATAATTTTAATAACAAAAGACACAAATGCATGACTCGCAAACAAACAGGAATGCATTGGATTTAATTTTGTAATCAAATTATTCTTTAAAATACGATTCCTAGAATCTTTGTAAGTACTTGACCCTATTGCATTTATATTTCAATAAAAAAAAATTCATGAATAGTAAAAAAAAAAAAATAAGTCATGCAGTTGACATAAAACTAATTTAATTCTACATTTTCTAAATTCATATTTAACGGTTTTACTATTTATCTATGGCAAATTAAGGCATGGCAAATTAAGGCATGGCAAATGCACAACAATTGTCTCTTGCTATTTCTCTGTTCATGCGATTTAGGCACATCATTCAAGCAACCTGTAACGCTAGACAACCAGGCTCAATCACTGGTTGCTGTTGATTCTATATTCAAGCAATCTAGGCTTGTAAACAATAAAATGGATTTCGTCACAATATCGATTTCACATAATTTTTATGATTGAATATTTTTGACTAAATCCATTTCATAGCTTACGTGCTGAGATTGGTTGAATATAAAATCAGCATCAACCAATAGAAGTGCTTGGTTGTTCGACATTACGGGTTGCATGAACGACATGCTTAAGTCGCACAAATAGAGAATCAGCAGGAGCTAGTTGCTGTGTCTTTGTCGTGCCTAAATAGTAAATACAAATAAATAGTCTCATGACTTTAAAACGCATAAAAAATGACGAGCTAAGTATATTGTTTTTTTTTTTAATGTATCCTGAATAAAAATAATAAATTTCAATAGATTTATGTAGAGATTCGTAACTCAAACCTAGAAGTAGCATGTAACATTAAATTTACTTGATTCCTCATGAGGACGAAATTAGTTTGCACGAAAATAACTGAATTCTGAATTCTTTAAATGCCTCCGTTCAGTTCTAAAATGGGTGGCCACTTGGGAATTCCAGGTACTGTATGTACTCTCCGCTTATCTTCGCGGTGTTACTAGTCGTCTAGCGCTTCTTGCTATTAGACTCGAGCAGTGCCGATTAAGGAGAGGTGTGGTTTGGGCTTATGCAATCCTTGCCTCAAAATTACACACGTAGCTACCCTTGCAGAGAGTGTCCATTGTTACTTGACTGAACAGAGGCATCAATTTCCAGTTAAAATTTGGAAAATTAGCCTTTTACTATTTTCTGAACACTTTTTCAGCTAAAGTCGGAAATTCATTTTCTTCCCCCCTCTCTTCCTGCTCATCTAATCGTTAGCATTGCACGATCATTCTCTCTTTATTAGATCTTGATCTATCAATATAATTTCATATAAAGAGCCAACCTATTTTCTAACGTCTATTCGCAACAATCAATATCTATCTTGTACTTATCTCATTTACGGTTACACCCAACTGACCAATCGCGCATCAGACAAACGATGGGCAATGGGCGGATGAGGAAATTACGGGGGAAGGAGGAAAGATGGAAAGAATGGAACAATTTACTTCATTTTTCTTCTGTATTTTAATTCAATATTTTCAGCATTGGCAGAATTCCAGGGTTGAAAGTTGAATCCATTCTACCAGCCCATCTCCCAATGACATCCATAAAAGTCTAACCAGACATCTTGAATTGAAGGGCAGGGTTGAAAAGTGAATTTGAAATAATTATTTCTATGATAAAGATGAGTGGAATTTAAATAAAATTACTTATCTAGATACTATTAAATGTCATATTGCTTGTCACTGTGCACATTTCATCTGTACATGAATCTTTTAGGTGGTGGGAGGAAGAGTGAATAAGCTAAATAAGGAGCGAATGATGAGAAAAGTGATGAGATGAATAGAGTGATATAAATAATTAAAAGAGAAAGAGAAAACGAGAGAGAGGGGGGAAAGGGAATGGCGAGAGAAAGAGAGGATCTAGTATGACATTACAACGAGAGAGAGAGAGAGTGGGAAAGAAAGAGAAGAGGGAGAACGTGGAAGTTTATTAGTGTCATCAACATGAGAGCATGAAGACAGAGACACACAAGAGGAGAGAAAAAAGAAAGAGAAGAGATATGAGAAAAGAAAGAGGGAGTTTATTATGACATGAAAATAAGAGAATAGATGGAATAAAAAAGGAATGAGAGATGGTGGGAAAAAAGAGGGTATATTATGACATCACAATGTATTCTGACTTTGTAAAACCCTTTGACTTTGTAATGTAAAGTCTCTGGATCTTGCTGACTTGCTTGCTTGTCACTGTGCCCACTTCGCCTTTACATTAATGGTTTAGATGGTGGATAGAGGGCGAATAATGAGAGAATTTGTGAGATGAATGAAATGGTATAAATGATTAAAAGGGGGCAAGAAGGATGAGAAAATATGCTACTAAAACTCTAATAATGTCGTTATCTTGATTGCTTGCCTGCTATAGTTCACACTTGGCCTGTACAAGAATGATTTTGGTAATCCTTGTAACATTCTGATTATCAACCAATGCCATTTAATAATATATATATATATATATATATATATATATATATATATATATATATATACAATAAACACTAATCCAACGAGTGGTTTAGTGGATAAAATCAAGTTTAAAGCAATTAAGATTTTTAATTAATTAAATGAAATTATTTATTTGTTTCTTGTTAATTTTATTGAATAACTAGCAGAAGGTCGCCTGGCCTTGCAAGTTATAAAATATGCTTAAAATATTTTAATTCGTGCAGATTTCAATTCTCTATTGAATATATATATATATATATATATATATATATATATATATATATATATATATATATATAATACTGATTTCAAAAGTTAAAAGAAAAATGTGTTGGGTGCCATCAATTAGAACGGAAACCAAAACATTTAGTGTTCCAGCCGTGTTCACAAGCATTTGAGATACCCCGACAAATAGATAAGAAAGTTTTAGCTATGATCATCTTTACGAATGCACAAACTAATAGAAATGTCGGCAAGTTGAAATGAACAGTGTGCATTTCAACTTACCGACTTATGTATGCGTTATTCATCCATCTAAACAAAGATTTTACTTATAAACCATTCTTGGCACATGATTACCATTTCCTGTTAATTTCACCGTTATGTGACCAATAGTTTGATAATTTATCTATTAACTACAGACACACGTACATACATCTATTGTTTTATTTTTATGGATTTTCATCAGATTTTCGAATGTTTATTAACTCTTAAAAAATATTCATATGAGGAAGGGGATGTTCTTACCATGAAATTACTCCAAACAACTCTCTCTCTCTCTCTCTCTCTCTCTCTCTCTCTCTCTCTCTCTCTCTCTCTCATATAAACATGAAGACAGCAACATTTTATGTATCATTTAGATTGTTCAGATTATTATTCTCATAACGTTTCGGCTGATGTAACCTTTGACCTCCTTCAGGTATATATTGGCAATGACTCTTATTAAGGAATTGTAGAAAAAATGTTTTAATTCTTTTTTTTTTTTCCCACCTGTATTCAACGTGTCTATTATAACGGTGTGGAGAGTCACGGCAATAAACGCTCATGGTTGGTGTGTACTCACTGTAAAGAAACACTGGCACTCGAACCTGGAAGCCGTCCAATACAAAAGATAAGGCAAAAATAAGAATATAAATGCAAATTTAGGCGCTATTGCGGGTTCGAGGTGGCAGCATGAGATTTTTTTATTTTTCGTGCGAGTGTGACAATATCTCGTTCACGTGAGTTCATTGTGAATTAGGAAGAAGAAAGAGAAAAGAAAAGTACGTAGTGCCTTCCAATAAGTTTCTAGACTTTTTTGTTCAGGCATTTAAAATTGTACAATTTTTTATGACTGCTGCTTGGGCGACAAAGCGAGACAAAAAGAAAAGTACAATGCTGAGAGATAAGAGTTCTAACCCCACCTTTTTTTCTTCTTCTCTACTTTCATTGTTGTAGGTAGAAATCTTATGTATTTGGTATGAGAAAGGTAAAATATGTCACAATATTTGTTTTAGTTCTTGTAAAGTTTTTTCCGTATCTTCCCCCCCCTCCCCCACCCTCCTTTTTACTCATGTTCACCCCTAACAAAGCATATCACCACTTGGATGTATTATTTGGGACCATGCCTAGGCAAGATTAACAAGATGTTGGTTTACGTCACATTTAAACTTCTGCATATCAGTACAGTTAGGGAAGCAGGTAACAGGAAGAGAATTCCAAAGTCTAACTGTCCGAGGGAAAAAAAACTATTAGAGTAGAAAGCTTTCTGGCATTTAGGGACCTCAGCAGTGAAGGGGTGTGATTTTGTTGGTAAGCGTATTTATCGGGAATATGTACGTCGAGGGAGCACAAGTGCAACGAGTTCATCAGAGCATATTCCATAAAAATATTTATAAAACAGGCACAGAGATGCAATATTACAGCAATGGGACAGAGGTTGACAAAGTGGGATATATTAGATTGAAAACTCTTTTTTTTTAACCCTATCTAAGAGGGAGATACGTTATGCTATAGATACCTTACTGATTGAACCTTGTTAGCGAATCATACTGTTAATAGTATACAAATTGATATTTCCCAGCAATCAGTCCTATATTACGGCAAATAAGTTCCTGATTGGTAAAAGAAGGTGGTTATGGATTGACACGTGCTATTTCTCAATCATGAATCTTGTATATCGGCCTGAATTTAGAAAAAAAATGTTATTTTGTTTCAGTTTTTGGAAAGATGTTTTTTTTTTCTTTCTTTTCATCGGTTTTACGTTTAAAAGTAAATAGTAGCTATAAAGAATAAGTTTTTTTTTTTTTACTAAATGGAAAAAAATGTTTTTTTTATTAAAATGAAAATATTTTATTAATCTTAAGAGAAAACATTTTATAGACAGATCTTTCGTCAAAACAATTAGAGAACTAACGATCTGCTTCATCATTATGATGAATTAAATTTTTTTTCTCAATGAAAATAAATACTATGATTATTTAATTCATATTTTTTCTAATACTATTTTTTCATTAAATTTTCTAACTGGACGCACATTTATTAGTGTTACAACTTTGTTTATTTTACACTTATTCGGTATTTTGTTTTGCTCAGTCATCTCTCTTCTAGGCCGTACAAACTTGGATAATGTGTGAAAAAAACATTGAAAAAGTAGAGGGAGGGGTTATCTACTTAAATTACCAGCAGATATATAGCAGGTATATACTTACCGTCAATGTACGCACATTCTCTTTTGTAAGGTTGATGAAAAGAAAAAACTGCTTTCTTTATATGTAGGAAGTAAAAATTCTGTAATAGAATTCAGTAAAAGACGCACTTTAAGACCTGGAGCCAATTCCATTTTGCATTTGGACGATGGAAGATAATATTTGACTCTTGTAGCAGAGTCGTCTGCAGTTGTGGAAAGCACTTCACTGTCCAAATTATGATTTATAACCAAAAAATAAACAGAAAAACAAATATTTCTAAAACCCATCTTTCCTTCTCTCTCTACAATCATCTCTCTTTCCTTCTCTACTCATTTCTTGTTTCTCTCCTCACAACTCTCACAACATTCAGTCATATATCTCTCTCTTTCTTTCCACTCATCTCTCTCTCTTTCTTTCCACTCATCTCTCTCTCTCTTTCTTTCCACTCATCTCTCTCTCTCTCTTTCTATTCACTCATCTCTCTCTCTCTCTCTCTTTCTATTCACTCATCTCTCTCTCTATCCACTTTTCTCTCTCTCTATCCACTTTTCTCTCTCGCTATCCACTTTTCTCTCTCTCTCTCTCTCTCTCTCTCTCTACTCATCTCTCTCTTTCTATTCACTTATCTCTCTCTTTATACCCATTAATCTCTCTTTCTATCCACTCATCTCTCCCTCTCTCTCTATCCACTTATCTCTCCCTTATATATCTCTTTCTCTATTCACTTATCTCTATGTCTCTCCTTTTCTCTCTCCTCTCTCTCTCCCTCTCATATATATATATATATATATGTATATATATATATATATATATATATATATATATATATATATATCCACTCATTTCTCCTCTTTCTCATATCCCTCTTCCCTTTTTAGTCATCTTTTCTCGTATCTCTTTTTCTCTATTCCTAAATAATTCTTCTCTCTCCAATCCTTCTCTTTTTTTTCGCCATATGATTCCCCCCCCCTCTCTATCCGATATAACTCTCCACCATAATGTATCATTACCCAGTTTCTCTGTGCTCCCCCTTCTCTCTATGTGTGCAAAAAGAAATAGGGGACATTTTTCGGCATTATGATATGAATAAATACTGGAAACACCTTCCTATGAAGGAGATGCTATTCAGTTCACATGAAGTTTCAGTACAATTTACACTTTCCTTCAGGTATGTAAACCCCAACAAAAACAATATTCTTTTATAAGAACCATTAGAAATGGATAAAGAAAATACTGAAAACTAAAGAAGAAAAGAGAAATTTATGTCATGATTTATTTTTAATATTTCACCAGGCATGCGAGAGATGGGAGCGTGATTGCATGAACATTATTCTTAAACTGTTTCAGGAAAACAAATCGATTTGTTGGTTGATTCATAGTAATAACGGGGAGGGTTGTAGTGGGACCTGATAGTATTTTTGTTTGTTTGTTTTTTTTTGTAAAAGAAGAATTTGAATGAATCTTGTTTGACATGCAAAGTAGAACTAAAATTTCATTATTTGTGTCTTTGAACCTGTACTTTTGGATAGATAATCAGTTCCTCTTCTTACATAGTCGCTACCAGTTTGGTGTCTTGCTGATAAAAGACTCAAAGCGAGAAAAATAAAAAGTTGAATTATAGAAACACAGTAGTTTGGGAATATTTTAAAATATAATTTTGTGTTAGCACTTTGCTTATGATGTCAGTCATGGACAATGGATAAAATATTATTAGAATTTAGTGAATCAAAGAAATTTCTAAGGTACATTTTTTAGTTTCTTAGAAAATTTAAAACAATAGCAAACTGTATTTGCAAAAATATCTTAACCATAATTAATACAAAGAACGTATAAAGTAACACCTGATGCAACTAATAAAATTAATTACATGAAAGAGAAAAGAAGACTCAGTTCCAAAGAACCTGCCGAAAAGTTTATTAACGCATGTAGATAATGGCTGACAGATGTTGGCATGTAGTTGATGCCTTTGTTCAGTCTTAAGAGACAATGGATACCCCTGTAAGAGTAGCTGCGCATGTAATTGTTAGTTTTCTTTTTAGATTTCTGTGGTGTCATGTATGTAATTACGATGTTATTAATAATGAACAAAACATGCCTAAATTGGGTAACAAAGAAACTGATGAGCATGTTATAGATAGGTTTTCGAATTTGAAAACACTTTAATTAGTATTGTGTTATGGTGGATATTTTTACTTCCACATTGACTCCCTCTCCCCTCAACCGTTTTTGCTTTTTCTCTTAATTTTTTGTAAGAAAATATTTACATCTTCAGAAAGATAATTCATTGAAGAAATATGTCATTAAAAGTAAATCTGTTTTGCAATAAAATTGATGGGATGTCTTACAAAATGTTGAAATTTAAATCCCATAAATACTTTCTAGCTTGTAAATCACTAGCAGGGCTACCCGGCATTGCCCGGGCCATATAGATATATATAAAAAAAACGAAAGAAAAGTTGCAGTTAACTATACTGGCTATTTTTAGGGTTGAAAAACTTGTTAAAATAGTATAAAAAATATATTAATGTTGCTCATCCTGGACAATGCAGCTTTTTAACATGCCAGCTCTATCAAGGATATTGATATTGCACTCTTACGACTTCCAATAAGGCCCTATAAAACACTGTGTCATTGTTTTCTTTGGGGCGGGGGCGATATGGCCTTTAAACATATTGCTCTACCCAGGATATTGAACACTATGGATTGACTAACTTATATTCGTTAAACATATATGATAATGTACTATTCTTATGTTACCTTGCAAAGATTTTGTCTAGTATGGAAAAAACGGACTCCCAACAAAAACTGATCCAATTAACCCTCACTGAATGAATATGAACATTTTATTTTAAATACCCTTCTTAAAAACAAAAGTTTTAAGCGCTTACGATTAAAAAAAAAAGTATAAGTAATAGCATGACGTTGCAAATTTCTGCATTTAAGGTAAGCGAGAGATGAAGGCAATTCATGCATGCACGTTGAGATAATAATATCCAAGATGAGAACAGTAGTCCAAATAATATAAAGAATCAAACCTCATCTAAAAAAAAGTCCAAACATGGTTTTATGATGTTTGAGGATGTGACACCTATTTATATATACCTTGTGGTTTGTATTATTATTTGGATTAATCGGACTAATATTTTTATCTTGAGTGTTATACAAACAACGTTTCAGTTAATGTAACCTCTGACCTTCTTCAGGTGTATCTGGTCGAGCTGTACTTAATTTTGAATGAAACCCTTTATTTAATCCACAGAGGTAGCATGTTCTTGTTCCATTAGGTAGAAGTCTTAAATAATTCCCAATTGTATTCTTAGTATCTATCGTTCTGACCAATTTTTGGAAGAGCGTCACTTATTAAATTTTATTTGGTTATTTATTCATTGTGCTATGGGTTTTTGAAAATTAAGACTTCTACCTGGTCATGGCCGAGAGAACAAAAGCATGCTACCCCAATGGATTAAATAAAGGGTTCTTTTTGAAATTTGCTGCTGACTCGCCACTTTGACAAGATACATCTTAAGAAGATCGGAAGTTATATTGAGCAAAACGTTGTGAAAATAGCATTTAAGATGGGAACACTAGCTCAAATGATACAATCCTAATCACAAAACTTTAGAAACATACCTGTAGTAGTAGTAGTAGTAGTAGTAGTAGTAGTAGTAAGTAAGTAATTCACGTCTAGAAGAATTTCTTGTTCACTGACCGAGGACAGAAAAGCTGAAGTGTAACACCACACTTTTCTCCTAGCCAAAGGTCCTTCTAGCCAAACTGTCACAAACTCTATCCAAAGTTGATATTTTTTGCTGATTTAATGTATTTACTTGGGAATTCAGTGAACACAACGGGTGTCAACTTGTGTCTAGTTTTCTTGCCGATTTCAAATATGGTCTTTCTTTTTCTCTAAAACGTTTCCTTCCTGGGATAAAGCCAGTTTTCACCTAGGTGAGCAAATACAGAAAGCCAAATCTCTATCTTTATAAAGATGGATACGTTTATCAATTTGTGTGTACAAGATTCACTCCTAAACTAATTAGATGACCATTATGAATTTTGAAACACGGCTGCCAGGCGTAAGGGATCCAAATGTAAGCTATATTTAGTTTCATTTCATGCAAAGAGAGTAAAATAAATGCCAGTGGCATTCACCCTAGGAAGCTTGAACTGGTTTCCTCTAAAGGAGGAAATGTCAAAGGAATATTAAATTCACAAGCGATCTCCAGTTGCATGTATATTCCAATTCAGATGATGATGTTAGATTTTTGCAGTTCTTACAGGAAAGTGTCAACATCTTCCTAAATACAGCTTGGTATTTGCAAATGGTCTTCTATCTGGTACTGACATTGCTTAACTTCGGTAATCTAACAAGAACCCATATGCCAATGTGATTATGCCGTGATTATGAGGATAAAAATTCCAAGAACTCTGATTTTTATGAAATTTTAACTGTAGATATTTATACATTAATTTATAAGTATTTGCTAAATTTCAGTTTCCGTGAGGTATCTTAAAGGGATTTAAGGGCGCATAATACGAGCACATCGTCTAATCTGAAATTTCACATATTTGCATTGGATTTTGATCCATTCTATGTTGATTTTGATCTTTGTAAGGAGGCATAAAAGTGGTGCAAAATTGTTCTGTTTGCAGAATTAATTTTACCATGTCTAAATATAACTGGCATCGATGCAGGAATTTTATTTTCGAAACAATAATTTTACACTCTTGTGGTCATTATCATATGCTGTTGCAGGGTAGATGTTATCATACAAATTTGATGGCCTGATGATTGAATGGGTTTAAAGCTGTTACCGTAAACATTTAAATATTGTGTGTGTGTGTGTGATGTTCAGCAATGTGCCTTCAGGATGCAACAAAAAGTCTCTAACCTAATAGGTCCCACACTGTCTTCCAAGCTCCAGTCCCTGTCGCATCACCAGTGTTGCATCCTTGTTTATTTTTACTTCTACTGATGAACTTTCTGCACTTGTTACACGCTCTCAAAAAAAAAAAAATGCATCCGACCAACCCAACTAGCAGCAAAATCCCACCTTTTCACTGTAGAGGTCCTTAGATGTTGAAAAATATTCTACTATTAATAGCTTCTTTCCTTGGATCACTTGCCTTTGGAATTTCCTCCCTGATTTCCGTTTTCCAGACTACCAACATGCAGAAATTTAAACGGAATATGATCAAAGCTATTGCTACCCAATTCCATAGCCTTTCACCTATCAGTGGTAATATGTCGACAATTCAGAAGAATAGATGACTTGAAGTCCGACAGAACCAGTGTCAGATAAAAACTTTGCATTTATATAACAATGTCCAGTTTACTTAACTGTTTTAATTAAAAATAATTAATCAGATTATCATAAAAGAAAATGTGTAAAAGTTTTGTGCACATTTTTATTTTTAAAAATACCTTTTACAAAAATAATTAATACTTGATTATTTTTATTTTATTTTTTTGCATAAAATAATAAAATGTGATTGTTTCACTGTTTTGAATTTGTTTTTAGTATTTTAAAAATATTTTACTTTATGAAATATTTATTGATTTCTTTATTTGTTTTTAGTATTAAAAAAAATGTTATTTTATGAAATATTTATTGATTTTTTTTATTTGTTTTTGGAAAAATAAGATTCTTCTTTTAGAAAAATAGAATAAAATGTTTTTGTATTCAAATTTCTACTATTATATAAAAAGAATGTGTGTGTGTGCGAGTTAGTTCTCTATTGACTCGAAAACGGCTGGGCCGATTTTTATGAAATTTAAAACAAAGGTACTTTATGTACCTGGCAGTGTTCTTAGATATGTTTTGTATCGGAATCCATCCAATAAGTATCGGTAACCGACAATCGAAATAACTGTATGAAAGAAGGTACAGGCGATTTTGACCAAAGTTAACACCTTACACAGTTTAACATCACAAGTGCATTTCAGAAGTTTTATTGCTACACAAGCAGAAAGGATCGGCATATAAAATCAACAGTGGGTTCTTTGATATGACAGGGGCGTGTTCAAAATGAATGTTTGTGTTTAAAGCACGTGCACCATGATATTTGATTCTTTCATTTTAAACCTAAATTCAAGCTATTATCACCGTATAAGCAGTAAAGCCAGGTACATAAAATCAACAGTAGGGGCTTTGATATTTGTTATTGGAAAAATAGAATAAAATATTTGTTGCATTAATAAAGTATACTTTTTGAAAAATAAAGCTCTTAACAAACATTTAAAGTATTAATTATTTTGTAAAAGATATTTTTTAAAATAAAAATGTGCACAAAACTTTTATATATTTTTTCTTTCATGCTAATTTGATTAATTAATTTTAACTAAAACAGGAAATTCGGTTTAGTAGGTGAACATTTCTATATCAATGCAAAGTTTTTATCCGACGCCACTTTCGGTGAACTTCAAGTCGCCTATTCTTCTTTCACCTGGCAAATTTCATTTTTTTTAAATTTTCACACTTTTGCACCAGTATGTTTGGGATGAATGAAAAGTAAAAATAAATTGGGTTACTTTATAATGAAAACATTAAGAAAAGTCTTTTTTGGGGTATCTTGTCAACATTGAGAATCTTTCTGTCAAAGTCAAAAAAACTGTATGGACTTTCAGATGGAGCTCTTTATTCCATGTCTGTTCCTAAGTTCGACAGAAAGCTTCGCAAGTTCTGGAAGATACAAGAAGGATGGAGATCACATCGGCTGAAACATTGTGAAAATAACATTCAATTGATAATTGCAACACTTCAAACGCTGTAAACGACCAAGTTGTCTCTGATTCTCTCTCCTCTGATCTGGATTACGTGGTGCAATGGGGAAAGAGGTGGATGGTTAATTTTAATGCATCTAAAACGAAACTTCTATCTTTTCATCATCAATGTGGTGATCTCCGTCTAGCATCAATTGAAATGAATGGTTTTCGTCTTGGGGAGGCTCCATGTTTTGACAAGCTTCTAGGTCTGACCTTTACTCCTGATCTGAAATGGAACACGTACATAAAATCCAAGGCTGTTGCGAAAATGGTGGGATCGGTCTTCCACTTTAGTAGATATTTCACTGCTGATGCAATTCTTTACCTTCATAAAGAGCCAATTACGTCCAAGGATGAAGTACTGTTGCCACATCAGGAGCTGTTAGAAGCAGCTTATCCTGCCCTGACAAAGTTCAAAATAGACTTTGTAGTCTAGTGGGGAATGCACTTTTCTCTTCTCTGCAACCACTTTCCCACAGAAGAGATGTTGCAAGCCTGTCTCTGCTTTATCATTATTTTCATGGCAAGTGCCCGTTTGAGCTCCAATCTATGGTACCCCCCTCGCCTGACTTTTACAAAAAATACTCATCTAGCTGTTCCGTTTTCCTGCTTTCCAACTGACTACAATATGGTTGTCTTCAAGTCCGTGAACAAGTTGTTGATGAGCCATCCTCTTAAGTAATCCAGTTTACCTAATTCCCACCACTAATAAATACTACAACATTTTCCCATTAACTACTGTAAACCCATTAATCCTTATCCTCAGGTGGCCTCCGGACCTTAATAAGTGGTGACTCCTTTGTAAAAAAAAAAAAGAGTTTGAATAATGCAAATTAGCAACCATCATCTGAAAACTTCCGAAACGAAGAAAGAAATTGCATAAATATCTGAATATTTCCAAATCGCTAATGAAATCAACAAATATGAATGCATTTATCACATTAATTGCATAATTGTGCACTCAACGTACAAAACAAATTTGTCTGGTGATGGCTAAATCTAGTTAAGCAGTAAAACTTTTAGCAGAAAATTGAATTTGTCTTATTTCAGATTCTGCTTGTATTGTATCTGCATACACACACACACACACACACACTCACACACATACACACACATACACACTCACACACACACACACACACTCACACACACACACACACTCACACACACACACACACATACATATATCCAACATATATAGTTATTTTCTTGGATTTTAAAAGACAGGCTCGAACAGCATTTAAGGTGACGAATCAAACCTTGTCTCTGACTAGCCGATTTTCATTTATTATTGTTGTACCATGTTATTGGCAGTAAAATAATATACTTTATTACAATTTATTTTTAAAATTACCTACTCTGGCACAGACAACTGCTAACATGAAGCATTTATAATCACTTACAAATAAAAAAAAAATCCGCAAGGGGGATAAGATATTTTGAAGTGAAGAATATTATAGTTGTCTATCTTAAGCCTAAAAATATGCAAAAAACGTTTAAAAGTAGGCAATGCTGGGTGCATTTATTTACTGCCTCTGCAGAAGGTTAAGTACGAGGGCAAATAGGTTTTGAAAAGCCAACACATTAGATGAAGTGCGCTCTGGCCTACAAAACATGCCCAGGCAGCTCTGTTGGCATTCCTCAGTAGGGGGGGGGGGCTTCAGATGACCTCTTAACAGCCAAATGTTTGGCCGAAAACGACTTACAAAGATTTTCCCAAATCTCACTACCCTGTATATCAAAGTTATTGTGTAGGGAAATGTATATACACAGACACACAGACACGTTCACTTTTATAGATATATAGATATGTATAGCATAATCACATTGATATACTGGTTCTCATCAGATCACCTAAGTTCAGCAACAATGAGCCTGACTAGTACCAGATGGGTGACCATTTGGAAATAGCAGGTGCTGTATGTGCTCTCCGCTTATCTCTGTATTGTTTCCAGTCATCCTGAAATTTCTACGTGCCACTGATATTTTACAATGTCGACTCAGAAAAGGTGTTGTTGGAGATTGCACAACTCATGCCACAAAAATTTTATACTTAAGTCACGCCATCATCAATGATGTTTTGCGGTATTGATTGAAATTGATAAATGGACATGATATATATATATATTCCTAGTTCTAGCGAAATATATACGGCATAATCATGTTGAGACACTGGTTCCCATCAGATCACTGAAGTTAAGCAACGTTGAGTCTGGTCATTACTAAAATTGGGTGACCAATTTCGGAAGTCCAAGTGCTGTATGTAGGAGGACGTCAACACCTCCCTGCAAAAAGTTGCAAAAACCTAACGTCGTCATCTCCCCTAACGGTGATATACATGCGACTGGGGACTGCTTGTGAATTTCATACTCCCATGAAACTTCCTCCTTCGGGTTGGTGCTGACTGCACACACACACAGTTCTAGCGAATGTAGGCTTAGCAATAGCTTGATTTGCCAAGTTCAAGTCCTTTTGGGTCCATTGCATCACTTTTATTAATATTCTTAGGAAATATCGTTTCATACCTTTCCCATCTCCACCTCTGAATTAAATAGTAGGGTAAACTGGACTATTAAACCTTAGTTTGTGAAACTAGTTTAAGAGAAGAAAAACTCCCAATTAATATCTGTCTTTTTCTGCTTATTTTATCATGTTCAAATTTGAAATAGCATTTCTGTTAGTCTGTTATGTTTCTAAATTTTTAGGATGAGGATTCATAATTCATATTACTTGGATTATTTGGACTACTGCTCTCATCTTCAGAGGTATTTTCATAATGTATTATTTGATGTAACCTTTGATCTTCTTCAAGTGTATTTCGTTGGACTCAGGAAATCTTTCTGTTGAACTCTGGAATCTGCACAGAATTTCGAATGGAACCCTTTATTTAATCCATGCGAGTAGCATGCTCTCTTTCCATCAACCATGGCTGAAAAGAAATCCTAAGTAATTCGGAATTGTATTTTGAGTATCGCCAACACTGACCAGTGGTGTAATGGATAAAGTACTTTGTAAAATTCAGTGATACTCCTCTGGAGGTTGACTGAACGAGAGCAAGGTACTCCCATGGATTAAATAAAATGTTCTGTTCAAAAAATTTGTGCAGATTCTGGAGTTCAAGAGAAAGATTACTGAGTTTAACAAGATACATGTGATAAAGATCGGAGTTACACTCACGAGGAGAACAGTAGTCCAGATGATGATGATGATGATGATTAAGGGTGAATTAACATTTTTCTTTGTAAATGTACAAATTTTAAGAATATCCATTCTTGCCTTTCCTTTTGTAATTGTTTTGCCCATTCTTAGTTATAAATTAGTTTCAATTCATTAATGCTTCTTGAATCCGCTGAGGAATCCTTTAGGCAATGCCATGAATTTTCAATTGGATTCACTTAAGAAGATTGATTTTGGCAAAACATTTTTACATTTTCCTCAATCGCTTGTGAATTTTTCTTTATTATTCTTTCATGGTTGTAACTTTTTTCAAATATCTAACCTTCATCGCAACTCCAGTGTTATACTGAAGAGAAAGTTGCTTCTAAAATACTCAAATTCCACTCATAATATTCGATTTTGAATTAAAATGAAAATATTAAGAGAAAAATAATATATATATATATATATATATATATATATATATATATATATATAAACGTGAAATGTAGAATAAAATTAAATTCATTTATGCATATTCATTTCATATTAATCTCTGCCAAGTAGGTTATATTTTCAGCTTTGTTTTTGAATAGCCAAGTGTCCACATCGCTTGAGCAATTGTGACCAAGCTTTTGAAAATATCTGTCATCGTTATTTTCATGACAAAGTGTTCGTCTGAGCTTCAATCTATCGTCTGCCTTGCAAAACATTCACAACAAGCACTCGTCTCGCTACAATCACAGTCAACAATTTCCCCTATATCTGTGCTTAAAACCAAATGAACAAAGTTTCTTTCCTTAAAGTGCCCACCTGTGGAATTCTATACTGTATGGCTGCTTTCTAGCTGATTACAGCATGGTCGCTCTCAAGTTCAATGTAAACAAGTTGTAGTTGAGCCATCCTAATCAAATTCTGCCACCACTACCTATCATTACAGTATTGTCTGACAAACACCCTGATACTCATTAACCATTATCATTTAGCCTTGATGAGCTTGACTACTTTGTAAAAAAAAAAAAAAAAATTCCAATACTCAAGGTCAAAGAAAACATCATATATTTGCCGATAATTTTAGTTCTGTTCTTTGTAGAGGCTCACAACTTGGCCCATATTGTAGATGATGAAATCCTACATCCCATAAGATTTTGGTCTTCAATATGGGAAAGTTTAGTCATGATCAAAATGTTAATAGAATTTCCAAATTTGATGTATGGCTCTGATACTTTTTCATAATAATAGCCACCAGACAATTCTTGAACAGTTTTTGAGTTATGTTTCTGAAGTTTTGAGATTAGTATTGATAATTCATATTACATATTTGGATTCTTCGGACTACTGATTGTTATTTGCATGTTTTGGTAGATGTAACCTCCGATCATCTTGATGTGCATCATGTTGAACTCAAGAATCTGCATGGAATTTAAAACAAAAAACTTTATTTAATCCACGGGGGTAGCATGCTCTCATTCCATTAGCTATGACTAAGAAGTTCTAATATTTTGAATATCACCCACACTGAGGATTGAACCTTCAACCTCCAGAAGAGTGTAAATTTCAACTGAATTTTACCAAGATCTTTATCGTCTATACTACAGGTCCTTAAATAGAGAGATCCGTTCAAAATTCTATGCAGATTCCCGAGTTCAACAGAAAGATTCTCAAATTAGATCAGATACATCTTAAGATCAGACGTTACATCGACCAAAACGTTGTGTGAATACCACTTAAGTTTTTGAGATATCAACGTTTTCATATAGCTTCAGGAATACTTCAAACAGTATAAAGAAGTCAAGCCCAGATTAGACATCAGTCCATTCTTACTTTTAAAGATGAGGGTATATAATCTCACAGTTCTTTTTTTGTTTTTTATTCACGTAACACCCATTTGGACATTACGGTCTACTATTTGGGACCATGCCTAGGAAAGATTTACAAGATGTTGGTTTACATTGCATTTAAAGTTCTGCATATCAGTACAGCCAGGGTAGCAGGAAGGAAATTCTAAAGTCTGGCTGCTCAAGAAAAGAAACTATTAAAGAGAGAACGCTTTCTGGCATTTAGGGACCTCAAGAGTCAAGGGGTGTGATTTTGTTACTAAGCAGGTTTTCAGAGATATGTGTGTCGAGGGAGCTCAAGTGCAATGAGTTTATCAGAGCAAATTTCATTAAACTATTTGTAAAACAAGCACAAGGATGCAACATTGCGGCGATGAGACAGGGGTTGGAGCTTAGTTGACAAAGCTGGGCCTATTAGATTGGAGACTCTTTTTTTAATTCTATCCAAGAGGGAGAGGCTAATGGTAGATGCACCAGCCCAGATGTGGCAACAATACTCCATGCATAGACAAATGGTGGCCTTGCCAAGGTACAAGATGCTCTCGGGAGTGAGTAGTCTTTTAGCACAATAGAGGGAACTCATCTTCCTTGCAGTAGCCTTTGCAATGTCCTCAATGTATTTGTTCCAGTCCATAGTTCTTGTGAATGTTAAGCCGAGATGTTTGAAGGAAGAATTCTCAGGTAAAATGTTATTTGTCATGGATATCGGTGGTTGGAGAGGCTTCTTGTAACTGTTAAAGGAGAGCAGCTTAGTCTTACTAACATTTAATGTTACCATCCATTTACGGCCCAATTCCACGATGATCTGGAAGTCATTTTCTAAGGATTCTGCCATTGTCTTAGATTTGTGTGCATCCGTTCTTCCCTCATGCATGTTATAGAGCATTGTATCATCAGCAAATATACCTACCTTGGACACAATATTATCAGGGACGTCGTTGATGCATATCAGAAAAAATAGTGGTCCAAGGATCGACCCCTGAAGCATAATGTTGTGCTGTTTTGA
This sequence comes from Euprymna scolopes, assembly GCF_053919585.1. Taxonomy (NCBI): domain Eukaryota; kingdom Metazoa; phylum Mollusca; class Cephalopoda; order Sepiida; family Sepiolidae; genus Euprymna; species Euprymna scolopes. The sequence continues at coordinate 76,074,308 of NC_136492.1, forward strand.
TGTATTTAAAAAAAATTTTTTTTATTTTTACATAGGCGTCACCACTTATCAAGGCCGAGAGCCACTCAAGGATAAGGGTTAAAGAGTGTACAGTAGTCAAAAGGACAATATAGTAATCGAGAGTAATGGAAGTTCGGTAAATTTGTTAACTCAAGTGTAATGGCTCACCAGAAACTTGTTCACGTTAGACTTAAAGACAACCATATTATAGACAGCTGGAAAGTTGGAAAACGGAAGACAATTCCACAGGCGTGCAGTTCTAAGAAAGGAGTTTTGATCATGGAATCTATGTTTAGGCTAAGGCACAGATAAAGAGTGGGGGGAATTATTGATAATGTTTTCTGCTAGACGGGTGTTTCTTGTGAAAGTTTGGCAAGGGGGGGGACCATAGATTGAAGGTCAGTTGAACACTTTCCATGAAAATAATGATAAAGCGGGGACAAACTCGCAACATCTCTTCTGTGAGATAGAGGTTGCAGCGAAGAGAAAAGGACATCTCCCACAAGGCCACGAAGTCTATTTTGAACCCTATCAAGGCAGGACAAGTCCTTTCTACCAGCTCCTGCCCAGATATGGCAACAGTATTCCATCCTTGGACGTACCTGGCTCTTATATAGATAGAGAATTGCATCAGCAGTGAGATATCTACTGGATCGATAGAAGGATCCGACCATTTTTCCAGCGGCCTTGGCAACAGATTTGATGTACGTATTCCATTTAAGATCAGGAGTATAGGTCAAGCCCAGAAGCTTGTCGAAACGTGAGGCCTCCCCAAGACGAGAGGAATTCATTTTACTTGATGCCAGATGGGGATCAGAACGTTGATGATGTAAAGATAGAAGCTTGGTTTTAGATGCATTAAAAGTAACCAGCCACTCCTTTTCCCATTGTACAACATGATCGAGATCAGAGGAGAGAGAATCGGAGAGAACTTGGTCGTTTACTGTCTTAGATGTGCTACCATAGATGGTAGTGTCATCAGCATAAATGTCTACAAATGATGTAAGGATGTGATTTGGAAGATCATTAATGTAGATCAGGAAAAGAGTTGGGCCCAGGATGGACCCATGAGGAACTCCAGCATTAATACTGTGAGCTTCTGATTTTTGCCCATTAACTACTACTCTTATGAACATATCAGAGAGAAATGAGTTAATAATTGAGAAGACATTTCCAGCTATACCATAGCTGGAGATCTTGTGAAGTAAACTTTTATGCCATACCCTATCAAAGGCCTTAGATATGTCAAGAGCAATTGCCCTAGAAAGGTTGCCTCTATCGAGAGATTCGCTAATCCTATGAGATATAACTGTAAGAACATCTGCTGTAGATCTATCAGAACGGAAACCATATTGTGTGTCACTAAGAAGGTTATTTTTGCTGAGATGGTTGATTACTTCTCTATTTAACAGATTCCAGCAACTTACTCATGACGCACAGGAGACTTATTGGCCTGTACTGAGAAGGGGATGAACAATCATCTGAATTCTTAAATACGGGGCATACTGATAAGATTTTCCAGGGTGATGGGAAGCAATTCTCCTTAAGACAACGTTTAAAAAGTTTTGTAAGTATGGGCGCTAGTTCTGGTTGAAGTTTTTTGAGTACTAAATTTGGAATACCGTCAGGGCCGGTTGCTTTACTGGAGTCAAGGTTTTTGATTAGCTTGGCAGCATCACACACAGACATTTGTATATCACATAGCGAGTTTTCTGATACAGGAGGAAATATTGGGAGTTGGTGGCCTTGGTCGCAAAGGGTGAAATTAGCTGCAAAGTTCTTGGCAAAGAGTTTGGCTTTGTCTGATGCTGACAAGATTAACTCAGGTCCATTGATGATGGTTGGAATAGAGCACACGCTTCTGTTCAGGATTCTGTTTGCAATTTGCTAAAACTGGTGGGAACCAAGCTGCTGCTCAGCTACTTTGGACTTGACAGACTGAGCATATAACTCTCTTGCGTTCCTTATTACTTTCTTACAATAGTTGCTGGTAGTCCTGAAAGCAGCTTTAGTTTCCATACATCTATTATGTTGGAAGCAGTGGAAAAAGTGATTTCTGTGCGCAATAGCAGCAGCACATTCTGGAGAAAACCATGGCTGGCTGGCTGTTAGGTTTTTGCTGGAACTTTTTCGAGGGTATGAAACAGTCTATACCTATGATTAACCATTCGGTCAGGTCTGATACTATAGAGGACACATCCTATTTAAACATGGAACGCAGATGTACGTCCATTAATGTCAACCTAGATGGTCCTTTTGTCTAAGAAAGATCTAATTATATTTAGTATTTGTCCAGTTATACTATACAATTTAATTTTCATTAGTAGCCCTTCATACCAGACTTTGTCAAAGGCCTAGGGTACATCAAGGGCTATAGCTCTCTTTCTTCACCTGCCTTATTTAGTGTATGATATATGCATTCAGAGATGACTGTTAAAATATCTGCAGTAGAATGACATTGCCTAAATCCATACTGTTTGTTGAGAAAAGATTAGTTTTTATGAGGTAGTGGACTAGTGTTTAATTGATTATGGTCTCAAAAATTTTAGTACAGATGGGGAGGAAACTGATAGGGCAATAATTGAGAGGATAAGTTCTCCCACACCAGAATTCTTGTACACTGGTACCATAAAGGCCATCTTCCAGCTATTACGGAAGCAATTTTCAACAAGGTATTTGTTGTAGAGTTTGGAAAGTATGAGGGTAGCTCAGCTAAGCATTTCTTGATTAGTTTAGTAGGGATGACAACAAGCCCAGATGCCTTGGAGGTGTCTAAGTTTTTTATAATATCGCGGACATGAGAAGAGGTGATTTTCAGATCATAGTCCCGTTTTAACTTTTAATTTATTCTCCTCAGGATTTGAAATTCTTACTATTTTTTTTTATCTCCCAGGAGAGCAAATCAGTATTTTTATTTTGTGTCACCAATATTTGATTCCTATAAATAACCATTAATTTTTATTAATGAACCATTGTCCAGACCAAAGAAGGTGGCCTCCCTCTATCATGCTAGACAAATACTCACACCGGAGTACATCCTCTATATCTACAAAGCTACCATTCGCTCATGTATGGAATATTTTTGCCACGTATGGGCCGATGCATCAGAATCCAAAGAAAAGTTTCCAATCTAATAGGTCCCAAATTGTTGGCCATGCTTGATCCCTGTCCCATCACTGTGATGTTGCATCCTGGTACTTGTTTTACAAGTACTTTAATGGAATGTGCTTCAACAAACTCATAGCACTGGTGACCCTTTGATAAATATCCCTGACTCGATAAGCAGTATAATTCCACACCTGCATTGTAGAGGTTCCCCAATGTCAGAGATCTTTCTACTCTGAAAGTTTCTTCTCTCAAATGTATAGACTTTGAAATTCCTTCCCTGTGTCTTGCTTCCCTTCTGTGCTAACATGCCGAAATATAAGTTTGATATGAAGACACCTCGCTACTCAACTCCCTACTTAAAGTGTCTCTGCAGGCATTGTTCTTAACTTACAATAGCCTTTTATGTCTCAATGCTTAGGGTGAATTTGAGTGTTTAAAAAAATCATTAATTAAACCATTTATTGGATTGTTAGATAATATTAATAAAGAGAATTTTAGATATTTACAAAATTAACTGTCCATTTTGGGGCAAAGAGTTTTTGTAGGATTTTGTAAGTAAAGAGTGTTTTACTAAAAATCCAACCCAATCAGATTTCTGTATTCATGATCATATGATTTAATGCAAATTTTTTCGAAAAGTGAATGAACCAATCAGACGACTAACAGACAATGACGAAAACATTTTTTCTTGATTAACATTGGTAACCAAAAAGAAGCTCATTCAACTATCTCATTGTAATACAGCTTCCTATTCCAGTGGCTTCTTTCCAAGAACTGCAAACCTGTGAAACTCTTTTCCTGCTCATCGTTTTTCTCCTACCTATAAACTTGGGCTCTTCAGGTCTAAGATATCTGCTGTCTTTGCGATAATCAGCTTTCATTCTTGTTAGTTTCTTACATCAAGCGGCATCACATTTTGTCTGGAGGAATTTCCCTAAAAAAATAGCTCTGACAAAAACTTTTCTAATAAAAGAATGAAATGACCAATTTTTTATGCATACTCACATTTAAGTGTTCAAAATGGATTGAGAAAAGTGGTTTCCTGTTTACACACAAAACAGTGTTATAAATTAACTAGCCTGGGTGCCCGGCATTACCCAGGTGTTTGGAGGTGTGTGTTGAGCAAAAAACAAAAAGTGGTAGTAGGCAGGAGGCTCTAACCCGTACTGCAAAAGAGGAAAAGAACGTGGAAAAAAAAAGTGACGTCTTAGCCGATGTCTCCATTGTCCAATCGGAAGTTCGGAACGTTGAAATTAAATGTAGTCAATCGAAAAGAAGATGATTTGCTAAAATGTCAGCAAAAAAAGCGACCTCTCCTTGTAGAAAAGTGGCCAGTTGAGAGTGAAGGAATTAATGTATTTGGCCAATGTTTTTATATTTGTCGTCCAAAGGGTCGAGCTTCAAAATGATACTGATCTTGTGAAAATCTGTCCCCTCTGTCGAAAGTTTTAGGCAGACATACAAACATACATTCATACATACATTTAAACAGACAGGTGATATTTATATTGTAGAAGATGGTAGAAACCTTGTGTTTGTGTGTAGTGTCTGATTAAAAGTCAGTTACTACACAAGACACACTTCAGTTTACATCATCAGATTTAGTGTGACCTTGGCATGGTTATTGTAAGCATAAATGCTGTAATATTCATTCTATTGGATTCACTAAGAAACTAATTAATGCAGGTGGCAGAGAGAAGGTAAAATATATAAGTTTTTGTCATTCTTATTGGTATCAAAAACAATATGCAAACTTAAAATACATAAAATTATCATCGCTAATAGTTCCTCAAAATCTAATTAATGCTAGAAAAGTGATTTGAATTAGTGATTGGTTAATTAGAATGGTTAATTATAATTGATGGTTATTTGAGGAATCAATAAGCCAGTTAACTTTTTCTTACTTCCTTTCTATTGAATCAGTTGCCAGTAAGAGATAGAGAGATACCATAGAGAGAGTGGAGGGTTGGGTAGTCAGAAAGAGAGAGTGAGGAATTTCAGATTTTTTTAATCATTCTATTTTGTTATCCATTCTTCTTTTGGCAATGACATGTAGTTCTGCAAGTCTTATATAAGTTTGGTAATCTGAGATGTAATTTTCTATATCCCACCGGATGTGGACTGACGTCATAATGTGTCGCATTCACTTAAAAAAATATCATTGAATAACAACAACAGTGTTTACGTCTTACAAGGACTGTTTATTTACAGTTCTTTTCTATTCTTTCCATTTGAAGAGACGAACAGTAGGAGGAATATATTGATCTGAACAAATTACGATAAATCATACAACAAACATAAATTTTCTTTATTATTACTCTAAGATGTCCTTTTTAGTCTGTTTTGTTCTGTATTAAGCTGTATAATTAAATATTCGCAGGTCACTTTCTCCACACATAAAAGTCGTATTTTACAACGTCGTATTTTCACGTTTCGATTGATGTAACTTCCGACCTTCTTCAGGTGTATCTTGTTGGGAATGTTTCTGTCAGAATCAGGAATTTGGGCGGAATTTAAAACGGAACCCTTTATTTACTTTTTTTTTTTTTTTTTATCAATTTTCACTCCAAACAAGGCATAGTGCCACTTTGAAGTAGGGGGCTACTATCGGGGACATAAGTTGCAGGGATATTATGAAGGGGGGTGAGTAGGAAGATGTTTGTTCACATTACACTTGAACTTCTGCATGTCAGTACAGTTTGGAAAGCAGAATCCCGGAAGGGAATTCCAAAGTCTAGCAGTTCTGGGGAAGAAACTATTGGAGTAAAAGGCTTTCTTACACCTAGCGATTTCTACTGTGAAGGGGTGGGATTTAGCTGCTTGTCGGGTTTGTCGGGGGTAGTCACGTCGAGGGGGTACAAGTGCTTGTAGGTCGTCAGAGCACGCACCATTAAAGTACTTGTAGAACAGGCAGAGGGATGCAACATTTCATCGGTGGGACAGAGGCTGAAGCTTAGATGACAGTTCAGGACCTATCAGGTTGGCGACTCTCTTTTGAACCCTGTCCAGGAGTGAAAGACAAGCAGCAGATGCACCAGCCCAAATGTGACAACAGTACTCCATACATGGGCGAATGGTTGCCTTATAGAGGTACAGGATACTTTCAGGCGTAGGTATTTTCTAGCACGGTAGAGAGAGCCCACCTTCTTTGCAGCAGCCTTGGCAATGCTCTCAATGTATCTATACCAGTTCATATTCCCTGTAAACGTTAGGCTGAGGAGCTTAAAGGACGTACTTTCAGGTAATGTGTTCTTGGCCATTGTTATTGGTGGTAGAGAAGCTTTATTGTAATTATTGAAGGAAACAAGCGTAGTCTTGGCAGCATTGAATGTGACCATCCATTTTTGTCCCCATTCCACTACAGATAGGAAGTCATCCTCTAGTGTTTCTGCCATTTCCTTAGATATGTGTTCATTTGTTTTCCCCTCATGCCTGTTATAAAGAGTGGTGTCATCAGCAAATATACCCATCTCCGAAACAATTTTATCAGGGAGCTCATTTATGAATATCAGGAATAATAAAGGTCCAAGGATAGACTCCTGAGGTACTCCCGCATTTATATCATATTGTTTAGATATACAACCGTCGAGGACAACTTGGATTTTTCTCTTACTTAAGAAGGATTTAATTATATTATGTATTCTTCCAGTGATACCATATGATCTAATTTTCCTTAGAAGACCATTGTGCCATACCCTATCAAAAGCCTTAGATATATCGAGGGCTACCACTCTACCCTCCCCTGTTTTGTCCAGTGAACGGTATATATTCATGGGGGCAGCATGCTCTTGTTTCACCAGCCATCACTGAATAGATGTCCTAAGTAATTTGCAATTGTATTTTTCGATCACCCACTCTGAGAATTGAACCTTCAACCTTCTGGTGACTATCATTTTTACAATTGATTTTTCCAAGTACTCAAACCCTTTGTGGACAAGGACCCATAACGTAGTGGTTAGAGTACTTGGAAAAATCAAGTGTAAAAGTGATATTCACCTGAAAGTTGAAGGTTCAATTCTCAGAGTGGGTAATCGAAAAATACAATTGCAAATTACTTAGGACCTCTATTCAGTGATGGCTGATAGAACAAGAGCATGCTGCCCCCGTGAAGTAAATAAAGGATTCCGTTCGAAATTCCATTCAAATTCCCGAGTTTAACAGAAACATTCCGGAGTTCAACAAGATACACTGAAGAAGGACGGAAGTTAAATCGGACAAAACATTGTGAAAATCACACTCAAGATGAGAACAGTAGTCCAATGAATCCAACTAATATGAATAACCAATCCTCATCTCAAAAATTCAGAAATCTCTTCTCGTGTGTTGCCAACAAAACTTCATGTGGCTAAGCTTCTTCCATACATCTATTCAAAACCCATGTAACTGTGCCTCTTCTGGTAAGCGTCTATATGAAAGCCATGTGCCTATGCATATTTTAGTATATGCCTATGCCACGTCTATGTGGGTATACATGTTTTGGCTTGTGCCTATGCAAAATCCATGTGAATATGTTTCTCCCAGCCTACATCTACACAAACCTCATATAGCTCTGCCTCTTCAAGCATGGGGCATATGCAACCTCATATGACCATACCTTCTCCGGCATTTATCTACACACCCATGCATTTCCGTAGGACATCTGTGTATCTTATTTCAACACATGGAAGCATTTCTTGTTTAAGTTATTCCCAGTTTGATTAAAATCGACGTCTCTCTCAACTGATAACCTACATCCATTACATTTTGGAAGACATTTTGCTAAAAGAAAATAATTTTGGGAATAATTTTGTTGGTTTACGTTGAGGGAGCTGGGGATAATGTAGAACCCCAGGAATGAGAATAAGTATGAATGGGCATCACACGTGACGATGGTGAATCATCCTTCTTATCTGCACGTGACGGCTTTTTCTTTTCATAGACTACCTCACCTGATGATGAGTGAGGTGTAGATATAAAGATGTCTGCGATCCTCTACCTCCATCCATGAATTCAGGCTTCTCCTGACATGTGTGCATTTAAGAGAAGTAGACCAGCCAGAACACATGGGAACCACATTTTAAGATAGTGGATGAGTGAGCAACAATTGTGATAGTTGTGGGGATTGGTGGCATCAATAAGGCAAAAATGTGAAAAAAAAGGGTACTTATGCAGAATAGGGAGCATGTTATCATTGGCATATTTCAGGGGGGTTATGTAAACAGCCTGAAGGTGCCAACTGAAAACTTTGTTTTTAGTTGTTTTTTGTTTTTTTTGTATGTGTTTGTGTTTTTTTTTTGTTTTTTTTTTTGTGAAAATGCTGGCCAAAAGTTTGTTTTTTTTTTACCGAAAACGGTGGCCAATGTTTAAAACGCCAGTAAACAGTTAAAAATTAAGGGAAAAACATAATTATAATTGAAAGCAGTCATTGCAAAGTAATTTCGATGAAAAAGTTACTTGTGCAGTTTACAAACCTTGCTGAAATAATAAAATTATTATTTAGAAAGCCATTCTTAACATTGGGAGAGTAGAGTGCTTTTTAACTATTCTGTATTTTCACCTAATAATTTAATAAACAAAAGATACCGTTAAAAATTTTCAATAAACATGATATTGTTTGCCAATTCTCAAATCAGGTGGTGGAGGAAATCTACACTCTTCAAGTGTGTTTGTTTTGTCTTTGTTTCATCTTGCCTGATGACAAAATCAAATGTGTACTGAATCTCTTTTACTTCAGAATAATATTACTTTTCAGTTGATCCCCTCATCCCCCTTCTTGAAGTGAGCAGAAGTGGGAAGAGTTCTCTGTCAAGATTATCTTGGCTGGTCTCTTATCTTGATCTTTCTATTTCATAGCTTTATTTTTAAAAGGTTGGGAAGTAATGCACTTGAGAACAGCTGACATTGTTATCTGCTTTGCGAAATGTGATTATTTAAAAATCGGTGAGAGAAAAGAAAAAGCACTGTCTGACTTGAGGTTGGCAGATGAGGATGTTGGAAGAATTGCAGGACGGCTGCATACTGTTTCCCACATTTTGCCCATGGAAATACATCAGCAAACAAACAAGTACTGAATGATTATCAATATTCACATAAAATTGTCATTTAAAAAATCTGAGCTATTATATATGGGTGATTATGGCATATATATATATATACATATGTGTATGTGTATATGTATATATATATGTGTGTGGGTGCATGTATATATATATGTGTGTATATATATATATATATATATATATATATATATATATATGTATGTGTGTATATATATATATATATATATATATATATATATATATATATATATATATATATAAGAGTAGGTAGTAGTTTGCTTGAAGCATTGTTGGTAAAGAAATATATATATATATATATTTTTTTTTAAGCCAAAAACAATGCGGAGGAAGACCGGAAAAGATGAATTAAAAAAGAAAAACAAACAGATGTAGACAAGTATGGTTGAGTAGAGGAGTGTCTAACCTTTATTTGACTATCATTCTTCACTTCAATGTATAATAAATTATTTAAAGTAAATCAGGTCACAACGTCATCTGACGCATGCGTAGAATCGGTCATTGTCACAAGAGGACCGTTTTGTTGCCCCCCCTCGAAAATTGTCGATTTCAAGGTGAAAAATTAATGAATTTTCGTCGCATCGGTCGAAAGTTTTTAGCAGACATCCAAACATACACACATACATACATACATACATACATTTTCGCTTTTATATATATAGATTATAACTAGCCTCGGGGCCCGGCATTGCCTGGGTGTTTGGAGGTGTGTATTGAGCAAAAAAAAAAAAAAATTTGGTAGTAGGCAAGCAGGCTCAAACCCATACCGCAAAGAAGGAAAAGAATGTGAAAAAAAGTGACGTCTGTGTTCTTGCATCCATCGCCAAACCGGATGTGACGTAGGTTTAAATTAAGGCTAGTCAATCGAAAAGAAGACGATGAAGTTTGAAAATATCAGCAAAAAAAGCGACCTCTTCCTGTAGAAAAGTGCTCAGTTGAGAATGAAAGAATTAATGTTTTTAGCCAGGTTTTTGATATTTGTTATCCGAAGGATCGAGCTTCAAAATGATACCGATCTCGTGAAAATCTGTCGCCTCTGTGGAAAGTTTAAGGCAAACATACATACATTTAAACAGACAAGAGAGATTTATAGATTATACTAGCGGGGGTACCCGGCATTGCCCGGGTGTTTGGAGGTGTTTGTGCTCGGGCGGGGGTGAGGGGTGTTAATCAAACCATAAGAATAAGCAAAGTAAATATTTAAAAAAAAACACAAAAAAAAACTAACGTAAGGCAAAAGAACGATGTTAAATGTAAAAATCGGAAAAACGAAAAAAGAAAACAGAAAAACGAACGTTAAAACTCCTTTAAAAAATCTGAAAAATAAACCTCCCCCCAAAAAAAACATGTGAAAAATGGCTTCGGGGGTACCCGGCGTTGCCCGGGTGTTTTTGAGTGTGTGTGGTCGGGCGGGGGTGGGGGGTGTTAATGAAAACCTAAAACAGAAAAACGAACGTTAAAACATCTGAAAAATGCGTGAAAAATGGCTTAAATAACCCTGTTTCAATATTAAAATTTAAAAAATAAAAAAAAAGACATCTCACACCACGATTCGAACCCAAAATGTTTAGATAATGAGGCCGCGCTCTAAGCAACTGAACTAAGACGACGTTGCCGAAATTGTGTCAGTTTTTCAAATATTTAAGGTAAATCAGGTTAGGACGTCGTATGATGCATGCGTAGAAGCGAATTCGTCATGAGAGGAGGGTTTTTGCTGACCCCTCCCCCCCAGTAGAAAAGTGATTTCAGAGTGAAAAAATTAACGTTTTTGGCCAATTTTTCGATATTTGTCGGGCGAAGGTTGGAAGTTTAAAATGATACCGGTCTGCCGAAAATCCGTGACCCATGTGGAAAGTTTTTGCGAGACATACAAACACACATACATACATACATACACACATTTTCGCTTTTATATTTATAGAAGACTAGCGAGGGGTACACGGCATTGCCCGGGTGTTTGGAGGTGTGTGTGGTTTTGGGTAAATCAAAACTCTGAGGTGGGGGGGGGGTTAAAATAAAAAAAAAGTTTTGGTAGGTGAGTATGAGGATCGAACCCAAATCCTTGAGGTGAAGTTGGAAATTAAAGTGTGAAAAAAAAAATGTGCGACGTTAACCATTGGGCCACTGATAGATACTAACAGAAACACGTTTGAATTTATTTAATTACTTAGATTTGGCAGGTGCACGTTTTAATGACTTAATGAGGTCAACTTTGACTGTGGGATAGTATTTCATTTACTGCGGGAACGCCTTTTTTATTTTTATTTTCTATGTGATATAAAAAGTTTTAAGAAGTTGCGAGCCGACCGACCGCTTCTCTGAAAAAAGCCTTTCTTGGACATACACAAAAAGCGAACATACATACACACATTTTCGCTTTTATATATATAGAAGAAGATGGGACCTAGTCCTCAAGATTGAATAAATTATTTAATAGAATTACTCTTTTTAATCTGACTAAAATTTCATTCTCTTCTCAAAATTTTCACTAATAGCTGCAAGTTTTTACATTCTTTCTTTTCATAACTCGATCTTAATTATGAAAACTGTAATAATTTATGTTTTTGTGTCATAAGGTTTTTGAATTTTTTGTGTTTGCATTTTTGGTTGTCACATCTGTTTTTTGTTGATGTCAACTTGATGTGAAGTAGCAAGTCGTCATGATTAGCACAAAACTAATGAGGATGAGGATGGCTACAAGAATCAGACATTTAATGACTGGCAAATTAGTCTTAGGTGATTAATTTCAAGAAGTTGGTTTTTCATCTGCCACCTGCCAACATGATTAACAAATCAATTTGTTAGGTTACATCCCTTTCTCTCTTCCTCCATTTTTGACTCTCCCTTTCTCTCAATATTTACGTCTCTTTCACCCTTCTCTTTGGCCTTCTCTCTTTCTCTCTGTCTGTCTGTCTGTCTGTCTGTCTGTCTCTCTCTCTCTCCTCAATCTTGTCTTTTATTCTCCAATCCTGTTGCTTGCTCTCTCTTTAATTTCATTTTTGTCCCTCCCCTTTTCTCATTCTTCACTTTCTTTTTCACCTTATCTCTGCTAATATTGTCTCCCTCTCTTTGTTAATATTGTTGTCCCTTGCTCTCTCTCTCTCCTTAAATCTTCTATCTCTCTCCCGTTTTTAATCTTCTCTCCTTCTCTTTTTCAATGTTGACTCTTTCTCTCTGTCTCTATTTTAGCTTCTTCCTCTCTCTTTTTTAACCTCTCTTTCTCTTCTTTAACCTGTATCTCTCACTCTTTTTTAACCTTTCTCCTTCTCTTTTTTAACCTTTCTTTTTTAACCTGTATCTCTCACCCTTTTTTAACCTTTCGCCTTCTCTTTATTAACCTTTCGCCTTCTCTTTATTAACCTTTCGCCTCCTCTTTTTTAACCTTTTGCCTCCTCTTTTTTAACTTTTTGCCTTCTCTTTTTTAACCTTTTGCCTCCTCTTTTTTAACCTTTTGCCTCCTCTTTTTTAACCTTTTGCCTCCTCTTTTTTAACCTTTTGCCTCCTCTTTTTTAACCTTTTGCCTCCTCTTTTTTAACCTTTTGCCTCCTCTTTTTTAACCTTTCGCCTCCTCTTTTTTAACCTTTCGCCTTCTCTTTATTAACCTTTCGCCTTCTCTTTATTAACCTTTCGCCTCCTCTTTTTTAACCTTTCTCCTTCTCTTTATTAACCTTTCGCCTTCTCTTTATTAACCTTTCGCCTTCTCTTTATTAACCTTTCGCCTTCTCTTTATTAACCTTTCGCCTTCTCTTTTTTAACCTTTCGCCTCCTCTTTTTAAACCTTTCTCCTTCTCTTTATTAACCTTTCGCCTTCTCTTTATTAACCTTTCGCCTTCTCTTTATTAACCTTTCGCCTTCTCTTTTTTAACCTTTCGCCTTCTCTTTATTAACCTTTCGCCTTCTCTTTTTTAACCTTTCGCCTCCTCTTTATTAACCTTTCTCCTTCTCTTTATTAACCTTTCTCCTTCTCTTTATTAACCTTTCTCCTTCTCTTTTTAAACCTTTCTCCTTCTCTTTTTAAACCTTTCTCCTTCTCTTTTTAAACCTTTCTCCTTCTCTTTTTAAACCTTTCTCCTTCTCTTTTTAAACCTTTCTCCTTCTCTTTTTTTAACCTTTCTTTTTCTCTTTTTTAGCCCCTCTCTTCTTTAACGTCTCTATCTCTCTTCTTTAACCCCTCTCCTCTTTTTTAACTCGTCTTCCTCTCTTTTTTAACTCGTCTTCCTCTCTTTTTTTAACTCGTCTTCCTCTCTTTTTTAACTCGTCTTCCTCTCTTTTTTAACTCGTCTTCCTCTCTTTTTTAACTCGTCTTCCTCTCTTTTTTAACTCGTCTTCCTCTCTTTTTTTAACTCGTCTTCCTCTCTTTTTTAACTCGTCTTCCTCTCTTTTTTTAACTCGTCTTCCTATTTTTTTTAACTCGTCTTCCTATTTTTTTTAACTCGTCTTCCTATTTTTTTTAACTCGTCTTCCTCTCTTTTTTAACTCGTCTTCCTCTCTTTTTTAACTCGTCTTCCTCTCTTTTTTAACTCGTCTTCCTCTCTTTTTTTAACTCGTCTTCCTCTCTTTTTTAACTCGTCTTCCTCTTTTTTTTAACTCGTCTTCCTCTCTTTTTTAACTCATCTTCCTCTCTTTTTTAACTCGTCTTCCTCTCTTTTTTTAACTCGTCTTCCTCTCTTTTTTAACTCGTCTTCCTATTTTTTTTAACTCGTCTTCCTCTCTTTTTTAACTCGTCTTCCTATTTTTTTTAACTCGTCTTCCTCTCTTTTTTAACTCGTCTTCCTCTCTTTTTTAACTCGTCTTCCTCTCTTTTTTAACTCGTCTTCCTCTCTTTTTTTAACTCGTCTTCCTCTCTTTTTTAACTCGTCTTCCTCTCTTTTTTAACTCGTCTTCCTCTCTTTTTTAACTCATCTTCCTCTCTTTTTTAACTCGTCTTCCTCTCTTTTTTAACTCATCTTCCTCTCTTTTTTAACTCGTCTTCCTCTCTTTTTTTAACTCGTCTTCCTCTCTTTTTTTAACTCGTCTTCCTCTCTTTTTTAACTCGTCTTCCTCTCTTTTTTAACTCGTCTTCCTCTCTTTTTTAACTCGTCTTCCTCTCTTTTTTAACTCATCTTCCTCTCTTTTTTAACTCGTCTTCCTCTCTTTTTTTAACTCGTCTTCCTCTCTTTTTTAACTCGTCTTCCTCTCTTTTTTTAACTCGCCTTCCTCTCTTTTTTAACTCGTCTTCCTCTCTTTTTTAACTCGTCTTCCTCTCTTTTTTAACTCGTCTTCCTCTCTTTTTTAACTCGTCTTCCTCTCTTTTTTTAACTCGTCTTCCTCTCTTTTTTAACTCGTCTTCCTCTCTTTTTTAACTCGTCTTCCTCTCTTTTTTAACTCGTCTTCCTCTCTTTTTTAACTCGTCTTCCTCTCTTTTTTTAACTCGTCTTCCTCTCTTTTTTAACTCGTCTTCCTCTCTTTTTTTAACTCGTCTTCCTATTTTTTTTAACTCGTCTTCCTCTCTTTTTTAACTCGTCTTCCTCTCTTTTGTAACTCGTCTTCCTCTCTTTTTTAACTCATCTTCCTCTCTTTTTTAACTCGTCTTCCTATTTTTTTTAACTCGTCTTCCTATTTTTTTTAACTCGTCTTCCTATTTTTTTTAACTCGTCTTCCTCTCTTTTGTAACTCGTCTTCCTCTCTTTTGTAACTCGTCTTCCTCTCTTTTTTAACTCGTCTTCCTCTCTTTTTTAACTCGTCTTCCTCTCTTTTTTAACTCGTCTTCCTCTCTTTTTTAACTCGTCTTCCTCTCTTTTTTAACTCATCTTCCTCTCTTTTTTAACTCGTCTTCCTCTCTTTTTTAACTCGTCTTCCTCTCTTTTTTTAACTTGTCTTCCTATTTTTTTTAACTCGTCTTCCTCTCTTTTTTAACTCGTCTTCCTCTCTTTTTTAACTCGTCTTCCTCTCTTTTTTAACTCATCTTCCTCTCTTTTTTAACTCGTCTTCCTCTCTTTTTTAACTCGTCTTCCTCTCTTTTTTAACTCGTCTTCCTCTCTTTTTTAACTCGTCTTCCTCTCTTTTTTAACTCGTCTTCCTCTCTTTTTTAACTCGTCTTCCTCTCTTTTTTAACTCATCTTCCTCTCTTTTTTAACTCGTCTTCCTCTCTTTTTTAACTCGTCTTCCTCTCTTTTTTAACTCGTCTTCCTCTCTTTTTTTAACTCGTCTTCCTATTTTTTTTAACTCGTCTTCCTATTTTTTTTAACTCGTCTTCCTATTTTTTTTAACTCGTCTTCCTCTCTTTTTTAACTCGTCTTCCTCTCTTTTTTAACTCGTCTTCCTCTCTTTTTAAACTCGTCTTCCTCTCTTTTTTTAACTCGTCTTCCTATTTTTTTTAACTCGTCTTCCTATTTGTTTTAACTCGTCTTCCTATTTTTTTTAACTCGTCTTCCTCTCTTTTTTAACTCGTCTTCCTCTCTTTTTTAACTCATCTTCCTCTCTTTTTTAACTCGTCTTCCTCTCTTTTTTAACTCGTCTTCCTCTCTTTTTTAACTCGTCTTCCTCTCTTTTTTTAACTCGTCTTCCTCTCTTTTTTAACTCGTCTTCCTCTCTTTTTTAACTCGTCTTCCTCTCTTTTTTAACTCATCTTCATCTCTTTTTTAACTCGTCTTCCTCTCTTTTTTTAACTCGTCTTCCTATTTTTTTTAACTCGTCTTCCTATTTTTTTTAACTCGTCTTCCTCTCTTTTTTAACTCGTCTTCCTCTCTTTTGTAACTCGTCTTCCTCTCTTTTTTAACTCGTCTTCCTCTCTTTTTTTAACTCGTCTTCCTCTCTTTTTTAACTCATCTTCCTCTCTTTTTTAACTCGTCTTCCTATTTTTTTTAACTCGTCTTCCTCTCTTTTTTAACTCATCTTCCTCTCTTTTTTAACTCGTCTTCCTATTTTTTTTAACTCGTCTTCCTATTTTTTTTAACTCGTCTTCCTATTTTTTTTAACTCGTCTTCCTCTCTTTTTTAACTCGTCTTCCTCTCTTTTGTAACTCGTCTTCCTCTCTTTTTTAACTCGTCTTCCTCTCTTTTTTAACTCGTCTTCCTCTCTTTTTTAACTCGTCTTCCTCTCTTTTTTAACTCGTCTTCCTCTCTTTTGTAACTCGTCTTCCTCTCTTTTTTAACTCATCTTCCTCTCTTTTTTAACTCGTCTTCCTATTTTTTTTAACTCGTCTTCCTATTTTTTTTAACTCGTCTTCCTATTTTTTTTAACTCGTCTTCCTATTTTTTTTAACTCGTCTTCCTCTCTTTTGTAACTCGTCTTCCTCTCTTTTTTAACTCGTCTTCCTCTCTTTTTTAACTCGTCTTCCTCTCTTTTTTAACTCGTCTTCCTCTCTTTTTTAACTCGTCTTCCTCTCTTTTTTAACTCGTCTTCCTCTCTTTTTTAACTCGTCTTCCTCTCTTTTTTAACTCGTCTTCCTCTCTTTTTTAACTCATCTTCCTCTCTTTTTTAACTCGTCTTCCTCTCTTTTTTAACTCGTCTTCCTCTCTTTTTTTAACTCGTCTTCCTATTTTTTTAACTCGTCTTCCTCTCTTTTTTAACTCGTCTTCCTCTCTTTTTTAACTCATCTTCCTCTCTTTTTTAACTCGTCTTCCTCTCTTTTTTAACTCGTCTTCCTCTCTTTTTTAACTCGTCTTCCTCTCTTTTTTAACTCGTCTTCCTCTCTTTTTTAACTCGTCTTCCTCTCTTTTTTAACTCGTCTTCCTCTCTTTTTTAACTCGTCTTCCTCTCTTTTTTAACTCGTCTTCCTCTCTTTTTTAACTCGTCTTCCTCTCTTTTTTAACTCGTCTTCCTCTCTTTTTTAACTCGTCTTCCTATTTTTTTTAACTCGTCTTCCTCTCTTTTTTAACTCGTCTTCCTCTCTTTTTTAACTCGTCTTCCTCTCTTTTTTAACTCGTCTTCCTCTCTTTTTTAACTCGTCTTCCTCTCTTTTTTAACTCGTCTTCCTCTCTTTTTTAACTCGTCTTCCTCTCTTTTTTAACTCATCTTCCTCTCTTTTTTAACTCGTCTTCCTCTCTTTTTTAACTCGTCTTCCTCTCTTTTTTTAACTCGTCTTCCTATTTTTTTAACTCGTCTTCCTCTCTTTTTTAACTCGTCTTCCTCTCTTTTTTAACTCGTCTTCCTCTCTTTTTTAACTCATCTTCCTCTCTTTTTTAACTCGTCTTCCTCTCTTTTTTAACTCGTCTTCCTATTTTTTTTAACTCATCTTCCTATTTTTTTAAACTCGTCTTCCTCTCTTTTTTAACTCGTCTTCCTATTTTTTTAACTCGTCTTCCTCTCTTTTTTAACTCGTCTTCCTATTTTTTTTAACTCGTCTTCCTCTCTTTTTTAACTCGTCTTCCTCTCTTTTTTAACTCGTCTTCCTCTCTTTTTTAACTCGTCTTCCTCTCTTTTTTTAACTCGTCTTCCTATTTTTTTAACTCGTCTTCCTCTCTTTTTTAACTCGTCTTCCTCTCTTTTTTAACTCATCTTCCTCTCTTTTTTAACTCGTCTTCCTCTCTTTTTTAACTCGTCTTCCTCTCTTTTTTAACTCGTCTTCCTCTCTTTTTTAACTCGTCTTCCTCTCTTTTTTAACTCGTCTTCCTCTCTTTTTTAACTCGTCTTCCTCTCTTTTTTAACTCGTCTTCCTCTCTTTTTTAACTCGTCTTCCTCTCTTTTTTAACTCGTCTTCCTATTTTTTTTAACTCGTCTTCCTCTCTTTTTTAACTCGTCTTCCTCTCTTTTTTAACTCGTCTTCCTCTCTTTTTTAACTCGTCTTCCTCTCTTTTTTAACTCGTCTTCCTCTCTTTTTTAACTCGTCTTCCTCTCTTTTTTAACTCGTCTTCCTCTCTTTTTTAACTCGTCTTTCTCTCTTTTTTAACTCGTCTTTCTCTCTTTTTTAACTCGTCTTCCTCTCTTTTTTAACTCGTCTTCCTCTCTTTTTTAACTCGTCTTCCTCTCTTTTTTAACTCATCTTCCTCTCTTTTTTAACTCGTCTTCCTCTCTTTTTTAACTCGTCTTCCTCTCTTTTTTAACTCGTCTTCCTCTCTTTTTTAACTCGTCTTCCTATTTTTTTTAACTCGTCTTCCTCTCTTTTTTAACTCGTCTTCCTCTCTTTTTTAACTCGTCTTCCTCTCTTTTTTAACTCGTCTTCCTCTCTTTTTTAACTCGTCTTCCTCTCTTTTTTAACTCGTCTTCCTCTCTTTTTTAACTCGTCTTCCTCTCTTTTTTAACTCATCTTCCTCTCTTTTTTAACTCGTCTTCCTCTCTTTTTTAACTCGTCTTCCTCTCTTTTTTAACTCATCTTCCTCTCTTTTTTAACTCGTCTTCCTCTCTTTTTTAACTCATCTTCCTCTCTTCTTTAACTCAATATTGTCCCTCTTCTTTTCTTTAACATATCTCCTCAACCTCTAACTCTATATATCTATCTATCTATCTATCTATCTATCTATCTATCTATCTATCTATCGTCCTCATTTCAAATGTTTTAAATATATGTTTAAACCAGGAATTCAAGTTGGTTTTTAAAGTAACTTTGTTAAATATTCTAATATTTGCATGACAGAAACCATAGTCGTCTCATCTCTAAAAGCAACAGTGATTGAGACTTTCACCTTAGTAACGAGAAATTGTTCTAATTCCAACTCCTGTCAAACCAAATAGACAAATATTCCCTTCTTTGAGTGTAGAAATATGGGTTTCTAAGTAATATGCAATGCTCTCTGTTAAAAAGAAGTACATTTTTTGCATTCAATTTATTCCTAATAACTTAAATCATTCCCTGCTAGAATATTGTTTGTTTTCCGTGGCATTATTGTGTGTGTGTTTCCATTTCTCTTTGTAGATTTCCCTGTTGAAAATAATAGATTTTATCCAATCTTCTGTGTCATTGTTGTTTCTTCAGCTGGTTAATTGAATTTTTTAATGAAACCGAAAACAAACTGCTTAGATAGTTTTGTTAATTTCATTTAAATTCGAAAATGAATTGTTTATATCAGAGAAAATGTGTCTTCTGGTATGACACATTACACACGTTTATGATTCTGTGTAGCTGGAGTTGTTTCTCCAGGACACAAACCTAGGCTTTGGTATGGAAAAGTTGAGTTGCTTAAGCATCAATATCCCCACTCTGATCTCAATGATGTACTCCAGAGGAATGGTGGGACCAGTACGTTTGGGAGCAGCTTGACTGCATTAGCCACTAAACAGTTGGAAGTGCCACACTGATCTGCCTGCGGGGCTACACTCCAAATTTTCTATAGGGGCTGTTTCCCCTGGCCTTCGCTGAGCCAACAGCTAACCACAAGGCAATAGCGCCTCCTCACACGGTTTAGCTTGCCTGCTGAAGCAAGGAACTAGGATCTGGCAACATGGAACCACACGGGAAAGATTGGGAGATAGCCCAGTGACATTCATCCACCCCCGGAGGATGCAGCAGCCGAGCTACAAAGGTGCTACCTCTTCCAGAACCCCCTAAACTATATATATATATATATATATATATATATAATGCTAGGCTGTAAAGGACACAAAAAAACTTTCCAGATTATAAATGCATCAGACTGTCTGAGAAGAGGGAATATCCCTGTATCAATGTGATTTTTTTGTTGTTTTATGTTTATGTATATTCTTAGCACTGATGAACCGCTTGTACTGAAATAAAAATAAAAATATATATGCTGAGAACTATGTATAAAAATATCAGTACAGGACGAAGCAATTGTACGTTTGTATAGTAAATAAACCGAACCTTTTTTTTATTTGGATGAGCATAAAAATGAGTGAAGCAGTATAATATAAAAAGTATATATAGCTCTAGTAGTGCACTATTGAGCTATCAAAATGAACTTTGTGTTATTAATATTTATTTTTAAATATAAAATTGAAAAAGTTTATTTTAATATATCTAATATATAAACGGCTACATGTCTGTCTGTTTGTCTGTCTCCATATTTTCAAACTATATCTCTGCTGAAACTAAAAGTCGCAGAGTGGTGCTAGGGGCCTCAAATGATTGGATTTTTTTACGGACCAATTTTTTTATGAGTCTTTAGTCTCAATGGGTCAAAATTGAAAAAATCGTTAAACATTTTGTACATTCATCTTAGTTTAACATTTTGTACATTCATCTTAGTTTTAAGAAAAAATCGTTAAACATTTTGTACATTCATCTTAGTTTATTTTTAATTTTTAATCGGTTTATATACTTGTCACATTGGTACAGTGGTAACATCACTAGTTTGGAATGCTGCAGTTTCGATTCTAGCCGATGGCACCTAAATACTTTTATTTTTATTTTGGAAATCATTACTCTACAATAATATATACGAAATCTGGACAAATTAAAATATAATATTTAAGTGTATTTTACGCTCGGGCAAAGCCGCCCCCTCCCCCACTAGTATGAATATATTTCATTATATATATATATATATATATATATATATATATATATATATATATATATATATATCTGTATATATAATTTACAGATCGTACTGTTGAATTCATTAATGATTATTGTCTACTTAAAACGTTCACCCTAGTTTGTCAGTACCATATCTAAATGTGTCTATATTTTTTTTTTGATTTTAGGTCTCTACATGGGAAGGCACCTATGACCCAGATACAGAAAGGAACAAGGTAAAGTATATTGAAACAAACATTTTTCTTTCCATTTTTCAAATTAATTTAATAGATTTAAAATAAACATGTCGCTAATTCTAGTAATAATAATAATGAATTACCTGCCAGGTAGGAGATTTTTTAAAGCTATACTAAGATAAATATACTTAAAAACCATGCTGGTTCAATATGTATTTTAATATCTACTTTAATACAACTCGTATCTCTCTATGATCTCTGCTTATAACAACATTAAATCAATATATTCTTTTAATATAAATTAAATATGGGTAGTCTCTATATAAAAAAATTATTACCTCCTCTATTTTACATTTTAGAAAATTTTCTTTTCATTATAATTCCAAAATACAATAAAATTCAGTATAATTATTAATAACTGAATCTTCATAAGTCTTTACAAATATATAGATGGTACACAATTGTCCCTGTTTCCATCTTTTTATGATATCTTAGAATTATCTCCCTTTGAATGATAAAAATTATTGGCATTTGTCTTATGTCCTTTCCATAAAATTTGTTTTTGTTTATTTTTTGTTTGTTTTCATTTAAAGAAAATAGGAGCTGGTTGTTTAACTATTTTCACTAGAAGAAAAATGGTTAAAGAAACAAATAGTTAACATAAATAAGCAAGAAAAGTGGAGGAGAAAGGAGGAGGAACAAAATTTAGTACCAGTCAGGCAAAATATTAACCCCCCTCGCCCATATATATATATATATATATATATATATATATATATAAGAGGGAGTATTAATCTGAAAAGGATAAAGCAATTTCTGTAGGAAATATTGAGTGTAAGAACTTAATCTGAAGCAGAGCATGCATTAGAGATAAAGAAAAAACAACAAAAACTGAGTTTAATCTCATTTTATAAGTCAGATGCTAACCTGACTACTTCTCCTCATTTGAAAAGACCTGTATGACTAAGACTATATTTTTTAAATTTCACATATATATAAGTAATATATATATATATATATATATATATTATTACTTAGATATAAAAGGCAATTTGTGTGTGTGGGTTCGTCCTCTATGAACTCAGATATAGCTGGGTCAACATTTTATGAAATTTCACACAAATATGTGAAACTTCATGTGTCTGGCAGTGTTCTTATATAGATTTTATATCAAAATGGCCCCCGATAAGTATCAAAACTCCATAATCGAAAAAAATCTGATCAAAGAAGGAACAGTCCGATTTTGTCCAAAGTTAACATTCTGATATAGCCTAACATCACAAGTGCATTTTAGAAATTTTATCACTGTACAAGGAGAACGGCCCAGTGTATAAAATCAATGGTAGTTTCTTGATAAGACAGAGGCGTGTTCGAAATGAATGTTTCTGTTTAGAGCAAAGTTGAACGATGCTAGTTTTTGCATTTGAAAATTTAATTCCAGCTATTATATAAAAATAATTTTATAAAATCAACCGTAGGTTCTCTGCAGTGTAATGTAGACCACAATGTATTGTGAATTAAGTCACTGCAAGAACGTATGTGAAACTTCCTCCCAGTACAAATAACAAAAGTCAATTTGAATACAAAGTAAAACTCAAATCGACTGTTTTGTTTATTGAATTCGTCCAGAATTTTTTGGCTTTCATAATTACTAGATTATTACATTAACAGTTTTTTCTTTGTTCTTTATTTTCGTTTTTTAGCAAATGATGATAAGAATTACTGAAAACATTTTACCTTGCCCCCCACCCCTCTTTATTTTAATTAATTATTTCTTCCATATATATATATATATATATATACTCTTCATAATAAAATCTTTGATCTGAAATTTGAGCTGCCAGAAATATTGATATCCTCTCACATACAGCGCCTGATATTCTCAAATGGTCACCCATCTAGTAATGATCAGGCTCAATTTTGCTTAACTTTGATGATTTAACAAGAACCAGTACATAAACATGATTATGCCATATATATATATATATATATATAGAGAGAGAGAGAGAGATGACCAGATTTAGGGGCATCATGAACATTGGCGGTGTTTTGGTGCTTTTGCACAGTCATTCGTACCGTTTTCTAATCACATTTCAATCTGCGTCCAATTTCTCGATTGGATAAACCAGAAAGCTGGAAATTAATGAGCTTCTGACGATCACTAAAAGAAAGTTGAGGCATATGGACTAAATGTTACGTTGTATAACCTGAAACAACAACAATTACGATTAGAGATGCTTTATTGCCTAAAAGGTCGATATTTTAAGCTGGTTTTAAGCTCATTTGTTGCTGTGGAGTTGTTGGGGTTTTTTTTGCCTTCTCGATTTGAAGTTAATTTTTTAAATTGACGTGCACACCAGGATACTTCAATTAAAAGTCAAATATAAACAGGTAAAATTATAGAGCAATAAAAGGCGAATCAAATGAGGTATAAGTTGTTTAAACGTTTAAATGTTTGCGGTTTTTGAAAAACATGAAAAGTGCAGGCTTTTTTACTTTTGGCGCCACTATATATATATATATATATATATATATATATATATATATATATATATAAACTAATAAATGAGTGTATTATAAATACATCTTTGTTTGGAAATATTTACTTCCGATATATATATATATATATATATATCAAAGAGAGATAATGTTATGTATAGCACTGTTTTTTATGGACACTCGTTTGCACCAAAATTAATGAAATACCTCGCTTATCTGCAGGGCTGAGAACAAAAAATCCACAAATAAAAAAATAAATAAAATGGGAGCTGAACAGAATTCGAATCCGTGTCTATAATGAGGAGCACAGATAAATTAACTGTTTAAATTAATAAATAAAACTAACCCACACAAATGTGAATGTCCATTTATAAAGCCATGATACACATCGTATGTGTTGGAAATATTATATTTCATTGTTTACTTTCATTATATACAAACAAATATGTAATCAGTAGTCAGGATGTAAAACTCCAACTTTCGTGATCTTATACCAAACTTAACCAAAATGCAATCTTGGATGAACTATAAAATTGACTGTCAGGAAAGACTATTTTTCCTTCAACCATTAAATAACAAAAAATTTAAATTACAAAAAGTTTATGTGAATTTCTAAAGAGAAAATTATCAAAAAATAAAAATTAATGGACATTTTTTTTCTTTTATGAATTGATAATGTCACTGAATACTTCTCTTATGAATAACAATTCATTTTTATAAAGAATATATTTTTTTTTAAGTCTGACCTTTTATTCATCTTTTCAATACTTATGCATTTCACAGATCCAACATTGCAATATGGAGACGAAATTACGTATAAACTTTTACAAAAATTTACCTTTGAACTTATCGTGTCTGTTCAGCAACATTTATTTCTACTGACATCCTTAGTACTCACCTTGATTTTGCCGGTCAACAGTGAGTCATTAGTGAGTACAATGAGTCAGTTTTTTAAGTATAGATCTCTCACCTCTCAGTCTATGCTAAAATTCAACCCTTTTATGATCACACCTAACTCCGCAAAATTTATGTGTTTGTTTCTCACCTCAGCTAGCATGCGTCTTTAATCGTGACCCCATGCTTTAAATAAGACGCATTTGGCTTGAGAACTTGTATCAACCTACAGGTCAAGCTCTTTCTTAATAACACAGCATTCTCTTTATGATAGGTTAGCCTTGCTTGATCTGTTAATGGTCTGCATTAGCATACGTATCTGTTGGATAGCGTTAATCCAGCTATCCTACCTTTCTGTTATCATGCTTGCCCTTCACTTAATAATGCTATTCATAGGTGTTTCTCACTGGGAGATGTCTAACGAGTTTACAACTGGCTTATCAGGGAGAAACAACCCCACGGACAACTTTTCATCAAGAGGTGCATGATTGGTTCCATGTATACAATCGATACTCATGTAATTGGTCATGCTAAGGTCAAATCCGATTGGCTCCAAGATACTTAACAATGACACAAAAAAGTCGGTGAACATTTTAGATAACTTCTTTATTTTTCAACTATGAGTGAAATAGTAAGGTAGACTGGATTCTCAATACGTGGTAGCGCAAGTAGTCTTGCCGAAGGGTAAATTCTTATGTGACCACATCAAGATGTCATGCTGCTGTCAACACAGGCCGCTCCATGGTAAAGTCATTGGCTACTATTAATCCCCTTCAGCAAACAGATGAGTAAGTAAATATAATTGACATTTGTGACTGGGAATCAAAATTTTGTTACAGATTTTATATTGTTTAAGTAATATATAGAATGTATGAAGGAAGAAATCGTCAATGTTTATATAGGAATGATGTATGTAGCAATTCGTGAGGGATTGTCTTTTTGACTCATAATGTTGCATACTGTTCAAAATACCTGAATCTGCTGATCTGATATTCCAATATGCTAAGAATGTTAAATATATGCATTCTGAATAAATTTAATACATTTTGTACTTTGATATTTCTATACCCGTGAAAATCGATTTTTAAAAAAGAAAATTAACTAGGTAAATTAATGTACTTAGCATGACCTGGCAATGTTATTATTATTATTATTATTATTATTATTATTATTATTATTATTATTATTATTTTAAAGTATGTCATATGGTTTGAAATTGTAACATGTAATGTACTAAAAACAAATAAACAGTAAAATATATGAATAATGTAAGCAACTGCTAATGAACAATTGTCTTATTGTCTGTTGATGCCAAATCATGTTTGCTAAATGATAATCTGCTAATCTGTTAGTCTATCAAGTAAGAATAAATGACAAAGAAAAGAAAGTGTAGGTAAAGGGATTGTCCGGTGTTCAAGTGGAAAAGTATCTCATATCCAATAACATGATCGAAATATGAAATAGGCTACAAACGTGTGTTATGAAGAAATCTTTGCAATGAACATAGATGGCAACGGTATATCTAAGCATAAGAGTGAAATTTGTTCTCTCTTCTTTTATCAATGACAAGAAAAAGATGTAAACATCGATAAAGGTAAACAAAAACATAATTCATTAAATGACGGAAATGGATTGCAAGGCATACTTTTATGTGCAGCTTTTGGGCATACAATTATACCCGTTAATGAAATGGAGGAAATAATTTTACTTTTAATGTTGATTAGTACGATTTCAATGTATACAATTCAAGAGTTTTCTATTGTATTTCTGTGACATCATCCAAAGTGATATGTCTTGTCTATTGCCAAGAATAAGCAAACCAATAATTTTGTGGGTGTTTTATTTGGAGCGGGGGGGGGGGTAGTGTTCAAACTGAAAAACATTTCACAAACATCTTGAATCACAATGTTATTTGAATTTAATAAGATCTTTATTCTGTTCTTATGCGATGATCAAATACCTTTTGTTTTTTTGTTTTTTTATAGCAAATGCTGAAAGAAGATATTAAACCTCTTCGTGGTTATCCATTCGTGTATCTGGCTGTCTCCATATTTCCTTTGATTAATCGGTGAGTTGATGATAACAATTGCATTTTCTTCCCCCTCCTCCGGTGGTGTTTGGTGTGTGTGTGGGGGGGCTAACCTTTTTAATTAGTGAGCACACACATGAACATATTGTATTAATATTATCTGACTTATGATTTTTTATACTAATTTTTTTTTATGGTTATTTTATCAATAATAGATAAGTGTTAATGAGATGGGATGGTTGTATACCGATGAAAATCGACCCTTTTAAAAAAGAAAGTTAACTAGGTAAATTTATGTAACTGGCATGACCCGGTAACATTATTATTTTATTTTATATATAATAAGTCGTATGGTTTTAAATTATAACATGTAATGTACAAAAAACAAATAGTAAAATATATGAATAACGTAAGACAACTTTTAATGAACAATTGTCTTGTTAACTGTTCATGCCAAATCATGTTTGCTAAACAATCAGAACCATCAATGCTACAAACTAATTTTTATCGATTATGAGGACAGTTTTTGACAAGTGATTATTGCAGTTGGATTCAAAGATGGCCATGTTGTAATCTTCAGGGTAACAGTCCTGTGGCTCCATAGATGGGAAGCCATTGCAAAAAAAAAGCTCTTTCCATGGGAATTCTTAGATGCAATTACTCCCAGATTCACTCCTTAGTCTTCAGACTAGAAACAAAATTTAGTATCTGTTCTGATACTGCCTTTCATCTTTTTCTTCAATCAGTGAAGAAAAAATTCATTAGACTGAAGCAATTCTAATATTTGTCCTAATACAGAGTTCCTTTTTTTTTGGGGGGGGGGTCACATTAAAAACCCGATCTTTTTGTTTTTTACACAGGAGTCATTACTTATCAAGGCCCAGAGGCTACTTGAGGATAAGGGTTAATGAGTGTACATTAGTCAATGGGACAATATCATAGTAATCGTTAGTAGTGGAAATTTATTACTTAAAGGGATGACTCATCAAGAACTTGTTTATGTTGAACTTGAAGACAACCAAATTGTAGTCAGCTGGGAAGCAGGCAAATGGAAGAATGTTCCACAGGTGTGCAGTTCTAAGAAAGGAGCTTTGTTCATGGAATCTACGTTTAGGTTTAGGCACAGATAAAGAGTGGAGGAAAGTAAATAAATTGGAACTCTGATTTAGAATGATAGTACATGCCAGGTTCTCACCAAGTATTAAATAGAGTTTTTCCTGAGTATGACATGAAATTGCATCTAATATGAACATTACTTGCACTAGGTAAATAACACTAGTTAAAGCAACCACCATGAATTAATATTTGGATATACAGGGTGCGGCAGAAATATCTCCTACATTTTCACATGCGACCTTCCGAATCATGCTCGTGCAGTTTCTTAGCCATCATTAATTTGTATGGATGGAACTACATATCAGTATGTACAATTCTTCTGACTATTTGATCAGACAATCTGAAGGCCAAAGCATGTTTGCAAGCTGAACGTGTAGGAGACTGAATAACAGAGAGTCTCACAGCTCGAAATACTATCTGGTGATTGAGCGCTTTGAGGCCTTCCGGGTGGCTTCTTTTAAGTCCCGAACCTATAGCTGTATTGATTTTCTATCTGGAACTGCATCATGCCGTCCTAACTTGTAATGAACTTGGAAAGCTCTCTGTGTTGCAGTTACAGATTTCTTCAAAAACATTTTTACAGTAAAAGCATGATGTGCACTAGTCGAAACCATATTGCTTGATGAGGGTACCTGAAAAAAGAAATGGCGAGTTATTAACTAAATGAAAACATCATTGGTACTTGCATGAATTCAAAAGCAGCATATAGTTGAAAGTTTAAAATGTGGGAGATATTTCTGCTGCACTCTGTATTAAGAATTTAAAGCATAAAAACCTTTAATAAAATGACTCGTTTCAGAAGTAAACAACTGAAAAGGGTTGATATGCTGTAAAAAAAAAAAAAAAAAAAATTTCCATTGATAAACATTTTGCTTTCATAACAATTATTAAATGTTTTGCAAACAAAAATTCTAATTTTTTTTTTTTTTTACTGAAAATTACTCCAGCCACTTGATTTAAGGCAGATTAAAGTAAAAAAAAAAAATATTGCATCAAAGTAAAATAAAATTTGCGAATGATAAGTGATAGATGAATAGATTTCGACCCAGAAAGCAGCAATTCTTCCCTCTTTGTCAGAAACATTCGTTCATTGAATGAGAAGATTAAAGACAAAATAGGGGAAACAAGAGTTATAAGGCTACCGAAAGTAAACCCAAGGTTTGCTATTTGCAAATGTATTTTTAATATCAGAAACTGTCAACGATTACTTAAGGCGAATCACTGTCTTTCATTTTGTTGAAAGAAACTTTATAATCTTAATTAGATGCATCCAAAAATCTCCATAAAAGGCTCTGTTTGTCCGTCTATTGATCTGTCATGAAATAAGTATGGAATAACCCCACCACCGTTTGATATGGAGATTGAATGGGTGTATCTTAAGTATATCCATTGTTATTTCTTTTCAATTCACATCCATGAAAATATTGTCATAAAAAAAGATTCAAATTATGAAATGTAATTTCTTTTTTTTTTTTCTTTTCAGAATTCAAAATGCTATCAGCACTGGTAACCCTGTTTTTTCCTTAGTCCTGCTTTCAGCCATCTCCAGTCCTTTGCATGGTATGTACACATGAATGAAATCTCTTTTTTTCCTCATTTCTTCCTTTTTTCGTTATCACTCTTTCTATACTGTCTTTCTCTCTCTCCTGTCTTTCTCTCGTCTTTTTCTCTCTTTCTTGTCTTTCTCTCTCTCTCGTTTTTCTCTCTCTTTCTTATCTTTCTCTCTCTCTCGTACACACACACACACATACATACACACACACATACAATTTTTTGAAAGTAGACACCAAAAACGTAATAAGAACGATACAAAACCAAAATGTTGTGTGACAAGTCATGAATATTATTTTTATTTTTTCCGGTTGGATATTATTTGATGGCTGATAGTTTTGTTTAATTTTTCTTTGCTTTTTCAAATCCAACAAATAATTGTATATGCTTTAGATGTTGCTTAATATATTTTTTTTTTTTATAATAATCAGATGCGACTTATTTCGATAATTTAATAGCATTTTTTTTCCTTCTGTCTTTCCCTATTTTAATCATATTTTCCAAGATGTCAGCATGTATTTCTCATCTTCAAATGACTTTTGCTTTCATTTTGTACTTCAACAAACTACAAAATAGATTTAGCATTGCACACATGCGAAACATTGAGAGGGTTTGATTAGATTCATGCAAGTCTTTAATATTATAACTACTACTACTACTCGCTAGGAGTTCTTACACAGCTTATCATTAGAGATTACTTATTGATAATAACTGGTGATGTTCCCTGGAGTCTGGGTGATAAGTTTCCCTGGATTGCCAATACCCTCCATTTTTTTTCAATAAACTTTGAAAATGACTTTGCATTATCACAACTGCTTACCATTGATTTCTCAGTTGCAATGACCATTAGTTTTCACTGGAATTTGGGTGGCAATAAACCTCCCTAAGATCCAAGTATTATTCGCACTCATCCAATGGAAGTCTGGTTAGTGCGCTCACTCCCTGGTCTTTCCATTTTCCTCGATGCTTCACAACTATTTTGTATGGTATCAGTCAAGGCTAATACCTTTTCCTTTAATGTGAAGGGAGTACAATTTATGATATTTTTTGCAGTTTCAGTTCCCTTGGGCTCATGTTCTTTTCTATCCTTTTGTTGTACTTCTGTTGTAGTCAGCATGTGACTGGTTAGCGTTTGTAGTATATATTGATTTATTATTATTATTTACTCACTAGGAGCAGTCACACAGGCCATCATCAAAGATTTACCTTTGAGAACAATTTGTGGTGTTCTTGGAGTCTGAGTGATAACAAATCTTCCCAGATTTCTAGAACTCTCCAGCTATTTTGATAGCCTTTGCAGATGAATTTGCATTATCGCAACGACCGCTTACCATTGATTTCTCGTTGGTAGTGACTACTGGTCTTCACTGGAATTTGGGTGATAATAAGCCACCCCAATGTCCCAGTCCTCTTTGCACTCATCCAGCGGAGGTTTGGCTAGTGCTTTCACTCCTTGGTCTTTCCAACCCCTTGACCCTCCTCACTTATTTGGTGTGGCGCCAGTTTATGGTCACACACGCACACAAAAAAAGAGGTGGGGTGGAAGACAGGAGTGTTAACTTACAATTATACAGTTTCAGTTTTTGTGATTTCATGTGATGTCCCTTTGTGTTTTACATCTTTAACAGTTTCTATATGTCCGGCTTATGCCTGTAGCTCATGTGTGTTAGTCTCCCCATTCTAGGGTTTTCCTTAATATTTCAGTTGTTTTCATTATTGTTATCCGTTGTATCTTCTCAGCCATCCCTCTGATTCCAATCTCACCCATTCTTTTTTCAAAGGTTTTTGGTATTGTTCCTAGTGCTCCTACTATTAGTGGTGCTATCTTGACTTTCTCCATCTTCCATATTCCTTTGAGCTCTCTGGCTAGTTCTGTATATTTGCTCTGCTTCTCTGTCTTATTATTATCATCATTATTATGATCTTTGAATAAATGTAGGTATGATATTATGACGTTATGGAAAAAGGAATAAAAGCCTGTAACCTTTTAAGAAAATTTTCCATGTATCGTCCTCATTTTCAGAGGACTTCTTCAGGAAATGATAGAGTAATAAAACAAAATATACCATGATGAGCAGGAAGATCATTTTTTGGAAAGCGAAGGGGTCTGTTTATCATGTCTCTCTTTTCGCAAGTCACGCATGCATATTAAAGTTAAATGCTTATTTTACAATGTTATGACGTCATAAGCACTTATCCATGTCATGTGGGAAAAAGAGTTTGTAAGTTTTTTGCTTTCTTCTCCTCTTTCACGCTTGAGCACGACCACTGGAGCTGATTTTTTTTCTTTTTTTTTTTTTTCAATCGCATAGGCACTTTCTGCTATTTTGATTGAAAGAAAACTTGTTTTTATTTATTTGAGGGAAGCAGGGGTTCCAGTGCAAGGGCCACAAAAAGTGCTCAATATCTGGGGAATAACTTCTCTTCTTATCCCTTTTGGCCAAATATCTGGTGGGGAGGTTGTTATGTACTTTTTTTTTTTTTTTTTGAGTGATTAAATTTTTCTGTTTTTATCCGTTTTTAAGAAAGATTACCATATCTTTTATTTTTGAAATTGTTGTGGGGGTATCGACGATGCCCACGATGGAGTTGACATATAATAATGAAAAAGTGCTCAATACCCTTAGTATAGCAGGTGTGTCCAAATTGAACTTCATGTGGACCCAGACAACGCCCTGTATCCATGCTAGTCTATTATATAAATGGCAGTTGTGTGTATGCATGTTTGTATGTCTGGCTAAAACTAAAACCAAACACACACAAAGTTGGCATTTTCTTGATCAGCATTACCCCAGATGAATAATATCTACAATTTAGGAAAAAATACTGGTGTGGATTTTGTCAGGAGAGGGTTCGGTTTTCCAGCCATTTGATGTACTAACTAAAGGGAGATAACTTTGATTATTTAATCAAGAAGTTAATTCCTTTATGCAGACTTATTCCTCAAGTAATCTATAAAAACACGATGCTTGCATGTATGTATGTTTATCCAGAGAGAGAGGAATGGGCTGGGCAGAGAAGAAAGGGAGGGGAAAGAAGGAGATGTAGAAGTTTTAATAGAAATCTATTACACTTTTGCCTCAGGTGATGCGAATTAGCCCTGCTAGTTGAAGTACAGTAGAACCCCAGGATACATTAAAAATTAGTAACAAAATATAGTACAGTATATAAGACACATGTATAGAATCAAATAACATTATAAATAATATCGTAACACCTAGCAAACACTGTAACCAGGGACCGGAAAAACATTGTATTCCACATCGTAACCTGAAAAAAACATATCATAGGGTCACCGTACCCCAGGGTTCTATTGTATATAGCAAAAATAAAAATGACCGTTGATTAACTCGTATTTAGTGTAATATATTCTTGTGTACAGCTTGCAAGTTTGTTCAGGTAACAACTAAGCCATTTATCATGGCCAAAGGCAGGTTAATTTCATCGTTGTGAGAGATGAATGCAGGATCTTCAAAAGCCAATGTAAACCTTTGAAATATCTCTCAAATTACATGCAATCCCATTTCAATGGCTGAGATGTGAAAAGTCTTCATTTTATTAAATTATAAAATAAATGTAATCTTGGCAGATTCATTTTTTTTTAATTCCTAAAACAAAATTGTGTAACCCCCACCCCTTTCTGAAGACTTGCAAGCCATAAAATAATTATTCCTCATTTCCATATATTTCCTTATAAGTTTTTGTTTGTTTGTTTATCTGCAGGTGCTTTGAACGCCATTGTATTTGGAATGGACAGAAATATCTTTGAACAACTCACACCCACCCGAATTAAGGTAAGAAAATATTTTTCTATCCTGTTTTTTTTTTTTGTTTTGTTTTGTTTTTGTTTTTTTTTGTGCGTGCATTTTAACGTGGCCTGACATTTTTTTTTTTCAATTTGTTCGTCTTTTGCATGAAATTTTATTTTTATTTAAAAACAGAATGGGAAATAACTTTTTAAAAAAAAGTTTCTTTGAATTTTGTTTCCTGATTTACCAAGTTTCTGTTGTTATTCATATTCTTTGGAGTCTTTGGAAATTCGTTCTCATCTTGAGTATTATTTTCAGTGTTTCGGTTGATGTAACCTCCAACCTTCTTCGAGTTTATCTTGTTGAAATCAGGAATTTTTCTGTCAAAGACTGGAATCTGCAGAGGATTTTAAATAGGACTCTTTATTTAATCCACAGGTGTAGCATGCTTTAGTTTCATCAGCCATAGAAGTCGTAAATAATTTGCAATTATATTTTGAGTGTTGCCCACACTACAGATTAAACCTTCAACTTCCAGAAGAGTGTAACTTACAACTGAATTTTACCAAGTACTTTATCCACTATGCCACAGATCCTCGCATGAAGAAGGTCAGAGATTACATTGACTGAAACATTGTGAAAAATAGCACTCAAGATGAGAACAGTAGTCTGAAGAATTCAGATAATATGAATAATTTATCCTCATCTCAAAAATTCCAAATCATACTAAGTTATTGTCATTTTTGTTTGCATAATCCCATAGACATCTTTGCACACTTTCCTTTCGTGTCTGTCTACAGCAGAGATCTCCAACCAACATCCACGTGAATCTGACAACGTCGCTCACGAAATCGTTTTATACATTTCATTTCTATTTATCTTTTGTTTATTAGGAGATATACATTTATTTTTTGAAACTTTAACCTAAAAACAAATATTTAATCTTTAAAAAAAAAAAAAAATGTGCATGTATGGGGTTCAAAGATAAGATAGCTTTCGAGGTCCACAAGTAAAATAAGATTGAGAACCACTGGTCTATAGCGTTTCGGTCCAGCATTAGCAACCTGATTTCTATATTCCTGTATTTGGTCCATCCATAGGTGCCGTAAAAAGATTCTAGAGATAAAATGGCATGATCGGACTATCAACCAAAAAGTCAGAAATCACACTAACCAACAAGTAGTATAGTTAATAATCTGCAAACAACATCTAGACTGGCTCAGACTTCCCTAAGATTGGCTCCCTAAGAGAATTGCTAACCAAGTGCTCCAATGGATCTCTGATGGAGGAAGACCAAAAATGAACTGGATAATCAAGAAAGGTTTGATTGCAATGGGGGGAAAAATGGAGGGATGTTGTGAATCTGGCTGCAGATCGAAAACAATGATCTATTTTGACTGCCTCATGTGTCACAGGAGGCAGGAGTCTTAAATCTAAGTCTAATGTTTAGGTGTTCTTCTAGGACAGGGGTCTCCAAACTATGGTACATAGGCGAAATACAGCCCACCAAAGTCTTTAATCTGGCCTGCAGAGCTCGTACGGAAAATGTAAAAATACTCATGAAAAATTGAAAAAATGGTAATGTGTGAAAATAATGTTCTGGTTTTTCTTTATGTTCATAAAATAAACCAGTTTCAGCAAATGAGCAAAACAGTAAAAAAAAAAACGGCCAGGTATTTTTTATTTTATGTTGGTCCGTGTAGCTTTAGAAGTCAGTAATATGGCTCCCTGTTTGAAAACTTTGGAGACCTCAGTTCTAGGAAGTCTTTGCTAATATCAGCTATTTTCATAAGACTTAGCACTTCACTTCTGAACATATGTCTAGATTAGTTCAATCTTAGTCTTTTTACTGCATTGAGTATATACATGCTGTGTTGAGTATATACAGTTTCACTTCCAGTCTCTTCTATTAGCGATCTTCATTTCCATTTCCATTCTTCTCAATTAATTGTTCTACTTAAATGTTTTTTTAATTAAGCAAGCAAACGGTCTCCCTGAAAAAGCAATTTTCCTATTTTTCTTAAATAAGGGAATTTTGTAGATTTTGTATTAACTGTGGCACTGTAGATAATTTCAATCTGACAAACGACAAGTTTAATATAAAAATTTTTTTTTTTTTTTTAGAAAATAATTTCCTTTCTATCAAAAGAAAGAATAATTGTTATTTTATTTCTCCTTTCCAAGAGATTAGACACAATATAAATATCTAATCAAGCATGGGTTTGATCAAAGAGTGTCTGAGGAATGAACTTGATTCAAACTTGGCACAGCTAGGTTTTCAGCCTGCATCGTTAACCACTTGGCCACTATGTCATGTATGGAATGTTTGTTTTTTTTACTAGGAGGAGGAGATCGCCGCTTATCAAGGCCCGAAGGCCACTTGAGGATAAGGATTAATGAGTGTCAGATAGATGGTGAAACAGCGCCATGATAATTCGTAATGGTAGAACTTGGGTAGTGTTTGATTATTTAAGAGAGTGGCTCAACATTGAACTTATTTATATTAAACTTGAAAACGACCATGTTATAGTCAGTTGGGAGCATCCCCACGGTATTGACAGTTCTAGGAAAGAAACTTTACTCATGGAATTTTCGATTAGCTTTATGCACAGATAGAGAGTAAGGGAAATAATTAAGAGTGGTTGTAGTGAGACGAGTATTTATTGCAAATGTTTTGCTGGATGTGGGTAGGGGGAATATATTGAATCTCAGTCGAGTACCTGCCATGAAAATCACGAAAAAGCAGAACGTTTTCTTCATTTAGGTTTTCTTCATTATGGGTACCGTTTTCATGTAATTCCAACCATTTTCTGCCTTACTTTATTCATGTGACTATTTTTATAGTCAGTAAACTTTTATCAACTTTGAAGTAAACTCTCTATTTAATCCATCCTTAGAGTAGATTGCTCCCATTTTGCATTCTCCACTTTTTGGAATATTAGTATTTTTTTTCATTTCATTAACTCAGGATAAAAAATATTTCAAGATTTGAACAAATAGTTTTAAAGTTTATAATCATATGAAACTGCACACTTAAAACTGAAATCGCCAGTGAAATGAGGAATAATTTCTCCCCATTCTTCAAAATGATGAAGGATAAAGACTGATCCCTCCAGCTCTCTATTACCCACGCTGCTCCAGCCAATGATAAATGGTTCAGTTATAACGTAACAAAAACACGAGTATAGTGAACCGAATGCATAAGAAAAACAATTGCACTTAAAGAGATCGCTTAAATTCTAAAAAGATCTTTTAAGTCTGAGTTTCTGGAAAATAGCAGATGAATCTCTGACGTCTGATAAGATGCTCCGTTTCCGTTAAAAACAAAGAGAAAAAATTTGAAAAATGCAAAGATAATATTATTTACATATTTCAAGTTAATCATGTATGAAGACACTGAACACACAACTTCTATGTAAACGCCTTTTTCCTTTAGGCCTTGTGTCAACTAGTCTAGGAAAAATTTACTTAGTTAAATATCTAAAATGGTATAAAATGTTGAATGAGAGCAGTTTACACAAAGGTATCCAATTTGAAATTTCCAGATAATTACTGACTATAAGAAAGGATCCCTGGAGAGTATTGGACTATATAACAGTCCAAACTTTGTTTATATAAGAATGATCAAGGAAAACCAACTAAATGAACATGCTTTATCTCAGAAATATTGCTAAACATTTAAACATACCAACCAGAATCGGATCGCTTGAAGAATGTTGAAGAGTATAATGGCAAAAAATTGTAAAACTGCTAACAACCAAAATATTCCACAAGGATCTGTGGTGCAGTTGATAAAAGTACTAAATAATAAGCAATTTCAAATTACAATCTTCTGGAGGTTGAAGATTCAATCCTTAGTACAGACAATATGAAAAATACAATTACTTAAGACTGCTACCCAGCCGTGGTTGACAGAACGAAAGCAAGCTACCGTCATGAATTAAATAAATGATTCTGTACCAAATTCCGTACAAACGGCCTGAAGAAGGTCGGAGACTACATCGGCCAAAATCTTGTGAACCAAGATGAAGACAACGGTCTGAAGCATGTTAATCATATTTCTAAGGAAATTCCGTATTCTTTTCCTGTTGTTTTTGGATGAACAAAAGATGAAAAAGAAAAAACCAAAATTGTTTTGTCCGTGAAGAAACGTCACATCAGTCGACAGACATTTTCTATTCTTTCTTCTGTGGAAACATCAAAAGAAAATATCGGCTGGTTAATCGTTGCAATGTTGTAAATAGGTTCTTAGTCTATCACGGTGAAGGGTGCCCAGTGTGGAGTAAACTCAAAATGAACTTGCATGATGCATCTTTTGTCAAGAAGTATGGATATCTTTCCACCTGTATATGAGGAGGGGGGATCTCGAACTCTGTGACATACTTTAAATACAAATTCCATTTGATACAAAAAAAAATTGAATTTTATACAACTCCCTCTCTTACTGGATCTTGGATATGACCTTAAATGATATTCAGTGATGTACCAGGTCCACTTTGGCTTGGAGTGATAATACCAAACAGGGAATCTGGTGCTTCCAAATTTGACTGTCTGAAGATACTAGCTTCCTGGCCCCAAAATCAATCAAACATTCATGTTATGTTTGTTTCTTTCCAGTTATACCCTGCAAAGTCATAAACATTTTACTTCAACAAAACAAACCAAACACCATAAATATTTAATCTCAAGATATAAAGAACTTGAAGTATAAAAACTTTTTCTAAAATTACTGGATTCAGCATCAAATAACCCAAAAAGGGTTGATATGCCATAAAACAGAACAACCACAAACCAAATCAAAATGAAATTGCATGATGCTTGTTACATATCGAGAAAAATTGACATGTTTGTATATGTGTGCATGAGAGGGATGAGGGTCTAGAACACTTTAAGATACTTTAAATACGAATTCCATTGGATGCCAAAAATTAGAATTTCAAAACTCTCACTCTTACCTTTTCGTTGCATTTGATGAAAATCATTTCCATTTTTCTTTGTCTTTTTTATGCTCTTTTTGATTAATCACTGAATTTTTTTTTTTTTACTCCAAACAAGGCGTATTGTTACTTGCATGTAAGGAGCTAATTATCGGGATCATGTCTACGTGTGGGAGAGTTGAGCTGCAAGATGTCTGTTCGCATGACATTTAAACTTCTACAGGTTTGTACAATCATGGAAGCGAGGAGCAGGAAGGGAATTCCAAAGTTTAACAGTCCATGGGAAGAAACTATTAGAGTAGAAGGCTTTATGGCATTTAGGGATGTTAACAGTGAAGAGGTGGGGTTTTGTTGCTTCTTTTGGTCAGTAGTATGTATGCTGGGGGACATAAGTTGTCCGAGTTCATTAGAGCACGTTTCATTAAAGTAGTTGTAAAACAGGGATGCAATATTGATTGGATGAGAACAAGGTTAGAGCTCTATTAGATTTGAGATTGTTTTTTTACTCTGCTTAAAAGATTGGAACAAAAGTTTACTTGTCAAACAGCCTTTGTTCATGTTCTATTAAATATTTTATAACTATTAAATAACTCATATATAATAGTATTTAATAGTTTTAAAATACTGTTATGTATTGGTTGTGATGCAAAATAAAGAAGTTAATGGCAAGGCTTGAAGTATATATAAGTTTTATAGAATAAGGCAACACCAAAATTTTAAGACGTTGACTTGAAAAGGAATGCGTTGTTTGGAATGGACAAAGCTCCCATAAATGAAAAATAATTCAAAGAATATTTATCTTTTTGGAGATGATTGTACAAGTCAATTGAGAAACTGATATTTTTTCTATCCAGCAGTGTAATCTTCAACTATGTGGTTAAAGTGATGACTGGTAGAGTTCGAAGATGTACACATGTACATATATATATATATATATATATATATATATATATATATATATATGGCATAATCACGTTGACACACCAGTCCCCGTCAGCTCACCCAAGTTAAGCAACATTGAGCTTGGTCAGTACTAGATGGGTGACTATTTGGGAATTCTAGGCACTATGTGTGATCTCCGCTTATCTAGGCATTTGTTTCCAGTTGGCCTGTACATACGCTTCATTTGCCACTAGTATTTAACAATATCGGCACAGGAAAGGTCTGGTTGAAGATTGCGCACCTCCTGCCACAAAATTTCACGTGATTACCCCTTCATAGGTATCCATAGTCTGTCAACGATTGAAGGATCCTTCTTATATATGATTTCCAGAATAAAATGTTTTCTCTCTATTAAAATGTGATTTTATTAATTCCAGCACGTTTGAGTTAATGATGGTGAGAATAGATGGAATATTATAACCTGAAAATCTTTAAGGGTGACCTTGCAGCAAACTTGCACTTTTTATCATAGGATGAAAACTGAAAATGTTTTAATCAAACTTGTAGATATGAGAAAAGTGATCAGTGTTTCTGATAGGTTTCTGACTAGGGCATTGGGTCACATTCAAAATTCCTGTTACTGTTTTATAACTGAGAATTCGGGAAGTTCTTGGTAATCAAGTGAGACATGGTGATACTAAAATGGTTTTGATTTCACGTTTCACACCTGCATGAAAAGATTCAAACATGAGTCCTTTACAGTTTTATGAAGAAAAAAAAAAACATTGTCTTCCGGTTATGCAGTTAAGCCTTTTATTTTACTAATGACGTAAAGGAAATGGATATTTTCAATATTTACGAAAACGAAAAGAAATAAACATTTACGAATGAAGTGAAATTTAATTAAAACTAACAAAAATCTAATATTTATAAACTAGAGGGGGGGGGGTCCTGCCCAGTCGTAAGATACACTTAAACATATTTTAATTTGTGCAGATTTCGTATTATTACAGAGCCAATTGTCTCTCATACACATACACACTCCAGCCACATACCCTATCGTTTGGGCTATCAACAGATGAGAAAATTTTTTAATTAAACCACTTCAAATTACCTTTGAATTTGTGCATACGCACAAGTAATTGAAGTTGAAATGAACAATTTCACTTCTTATAAACCGTCCTTAGTGTATGATTGCTATTTCCTATTAGTTTCAGTGTTATGTAACAAGTAGTTTGAGTTTATCGGTTAAATATTTTCAGACGCACATGCACAAATACATTTAATATTTTATTTATATAGATTAGCTCCCCCTCCCCATTACAATAACTATTTAATAATAACAATATATAGCTTAATGCTTCTATGTGA
Organism: Euprymna scolopes; assembly: GCF_053919585.1. NCBI lineage: Eukaryota > Metazoa > Mollusca > Cephalopoda > Sepiida > Sepiolidae > Euprymna > Euprymna scolopes. The sequence goes on from NC_136492.1 coordinate 76,114,092, forward strand.
GAATGAAACGTGGGCTCCTATGTGTAGATTAATTACCATAGATATATTTTCATACTTATATGTATATATAGGTAACTATCTGATAATATATATATATATATATATATATATATATATATATATATATATATATATATATAGTCTTTGAAGTTTTTAACATTTGAAACCACACAAAAAATTATTTTTTATCATTCATTAAAAAAACATCTAGTCAGTAAGTCATTTAATCACCTGCAATCACTGCATCAACTCTCAAATTTACTATAATACCAATTTTTATATTTTTTAAGGGATCTTCAGTTGTTTACCATGAAACACTGTTTCGGGGATTTAAAAACAAAACAGTGTATTACATCATGGCTCCCCAGCAGTGTTGATCAAACACCACCACCCTTAATCTTAGGAAGAAGACAAGTTACAAAATTTTTTTCCCCAATTTCCTATTCTTAATTGTAATTACTAACCTTTTCATAGTATAAAAATGAATTTCTTACCTGTGCGATTCATCAATTTTCATCATATATATTAGTGTTGGGACGATTAATCGGAATCGAGAATCAGAAAAATCGGAATATTATCGAATGCGAAAAATTTGTACCGATTTTCCGATGCCAAAACGATTCTTTTAATTATCTTTTTTATTTGATTTTTTTTTTTTAAAGCAAAATCTTCCATTGGTGGTAATAATGATAAAATAATGAATATTTATTGATTTTAAACGACCAGTGAAGCTACAATCAAGACATAGGAAAATATCTGCACATTTAACATGTGTGTTTTTATGGTAATTGGAGAAAAAATACAACTAGTTTAATATTTAGAGATTTATAAATAATCGGAATTGGTAATTGTATCAGAATCAAGAATTTAGTACAGAACCGGTAATTGCAGCAGAATTGGGGAAAATATTGGGATCGTTCCACCACTAATATCATCATCATCCACAATCACTCGTGATGATTGCTCTCCCGTCAGTGAGATTAGGTCTGGTCATTTGTGGGTCCTCAGATGGCTGTGGAAGCCGATCCTTAACCCACAGACTTTATTGCAGTGGGGACATGTGTGGGTGGTCGTTTGGATAGTGAAAGAGGCAAAAGGAGCTGTGTTGGTAGTAGATCTCTCCTTTCTTTGCTTCCTCCTATTTTCTGCGGTTCTGTGGAAGTCCTTTTCTGAATGAATCGTGCCTTCATGGACCATCTTGCTCCACATGCCCCTCTGAAGAGCAGCATCCTCCAAACTGGTGAGGCTGAAGTGACACTGTCTCAGATGGGTCTTTATGTTGTCCTTATATCTCTTTTTCTGTCCTCCTTGGGACTGCTTTCCCTCTTTTTAGCTGACTGTAGAGCATTTGCTTTGGAAGGCGGTTGTCAGGCATGCGCATAACATGGCCCGTCCATCGCAGCTGATGTCGGATGATGGTTGTGGTGATGGAAGGTATATTGGCCTCCTTCAGGACGCTTACATTTTTTCTTTTGATCCTTCCATCCAATCCTAAGGATCCTGCGGACACAACGCTGGTGATACTGCTCCAGGGCCTTCAGATGTCTTCTGTAGGTGGTTCAGCTGTCGGACCCATAGAGAAGAGTGGGCAAGACAACTGCTTTATAGACAATCAGTTTGACCCTGCTCTGTATGTCCCGATTTTCAAACACCCATTTCTATAGCCTGGCAAATGCTGCACTGCTGCATCCGATGTGGTGGTGAATCTCTACGTCAATGATACATCTTGTGGAGAAAAGACTGCTAAGGTAGGCAAATTGATCCACATTTTCTAAGGTGTTGCCTTCTATAGAGATTGTGGGCGGCTGTGGGTGTGTGCCAGGAGTTGGTTGATGTAGGATCTGGGTCTTTTTGATGTTAAGGTCAAGTCCCAGGAGCCGATAGGCTTTCCAAAGACATCCAAGATGTTCTGGAGGTCCGCTTCTGAGTGAGCAACCATCGCATTGTTTGTCTATCCTTGGATTGGAGAGGGTTAGGCTCTGATAGATGGGCCTATACACAGCTTTAGTGACATTAAAGAAACTCCTCGTGTCTCCTAAGTCAGCGAGCCTCTGGATTTCCAGGGCTTTCTCCATCCACCATTTATTCTTCAACTCTCTTACTCTAGTCTGGACGAGTGCCTTTGCCTTGGATGGGGCCTGCCTTTTGGCCATACAGTTGATGTCATTTTGCCACGTACAGAAGGCTTTTCTCTTGGCATCAATAAGATGTTGTATTTCGATTTCGTTGTCATTGAACTAGTCTTGATGTTTCCTTGTCTTATAGCCAATGGTGTCTTTGCTGGTCTCATGAAGTATGGTCTTAAGAACTTCCCAGTGTTCCTCCATGCTCTCTGGATATTCTTCAGGGAGCTTCTCATGCAGGGTGTTTTCAAATTGTTGCACCCTGTTTGTGTCCCCCAGACTGTCGATGTTGCATTTGGGGTGGAGCTGTTTCCTTTGTGTCCTCCTCCTCCACCTCAGCTTGATGCTCATGGTAGAGTGGATGAGGCAGTGGTCAGTCCAGGATTCGTCCTCACTGATCATGGCCTTGTTGACGTCTCTGCAATCTCAGGCCCTGACAATCACATAGTCGATGAGATGCCAGTGCTCTGATTGGGGATGTATCCGGGAGGTTTTGTGTTGGTTTCTCTGATGCAACAAGGTGTTTGTGATCACAAGCTCATGTTCTGCACATTTAGACATTAGGAGGAGTCTGTTGGTATTGACATTCCCCACATCCTCCCTGCCCAGTGTGCCTTTCCAGAGGTTGTGATCCCTGCCAACCCTGGTTTTGAAATCCCCGAGTAGAAGGAGTTTGTCTTCCTTTGGGATGTTTGATAGCACCTGGTCAAGGGTTTCATAAAAGGTCTCCTTTTCCTCATCCTATGAGTCCAAGTTGGAGTATAGGCACTCACAGCCATGGCCATCTGGTTGTTTGAGAGACTCAGTCATAGAGTCATGAGACGATCATTAATGCCTACTGGAGATTCGGAAAGTTGGGAAATGAGTTGGTTCTTGATGGCAAACCCCACACCATGGGTTCTGGGTTTAATAGCTGCTTTTCCTTTCCAGAAGAAAGTGTATCCACTTTTCTCCCCTTTTAGTTGTCCCTCCTCTGCCAGGCAGGTCTCTGACAGGGTGGTGATGTCGATTTTGAACTGCTTCAGCTCCCTGGCAATGACTGTAGTTTTTCTTTCAGGACAATTGCTGGATGCACTATCCATAGGTGTCATTATATTCCATACTCCAAAGTTCATTTTTTTCCCGTTTTCGACTGCCAAGAGGTGAACCCACTGGATGCGGTATTCCAGTCAGCTGAAAATAAAGCATCCTATTTTTAGGGTGCCTTTTCTAGCCCCTTCCCGATGTGAGGTGAGCAGAGCGGATCCTAAATAGGACTGCTCAGACATGGGTGCCGCTGCCGAGATCTCTTTCTGCCTTGGCCCATCTCTTGGCTAGAATCTCCCAGGCCTCACTGCCCTGCTCCCATCACCATTTCCATCATTACATCACTAATATATATGTGCAGATCATCATATAATGATTAGATCACTCTAGCAGAAGTTAAAAACATTTAAAAATAAAGGTTTAAATTTTAACAGTATTTCTCATGGTTAACGGTGGCCGAATGGATTGGGTCCTTACTAATGAAGCTAGAGATGGCTTCTGTTGCTGGGTTTGAATCTATAAACCGATGTTAATCATGACACTTTGCACTAATTCCTGAAAGGATGAAACACGAGTGCCTGTGGGTATTTAATAATTATTATAGTAAATAATTATATATATGTTACATGTGTGTGTCTGTTAGTTTTGTATGTATAACTATATTCAACTTTGATTCGAATCCAGTCCATTCCACAGAAACACTTTCATCAAACCCATACTTGACCTTATGTCTAACTTCCTTGGAAGGAGGTAAATAAAATAACTATATTCAACGGTGACATCTTAGGGCAAAAAAGTAATTAAGAAGAATAAATTATGTTAAAGATTAAATTGTTGCAACCATCTCCATTTCTTCCATGTGTGACTAAGCCTTGTTCTAGCCGCTGAGATTATATCACTAACTATGGGGACTGGCATGTATAAAAACCCGAGCACACTAAATAATGCAAATAATAAGTGACACAAAGAATCCATTAAAAGAAATCGCAATATTTTGGAGCCATTCTATTTTCTTTAACCTTTTTTTTTCTCAACGCTGCTATAAATTGTTGCAACCCCCTTTCACTCTTATTCTCCGACCCCCCCCCCCAAGCCCCCAGACTTTTGCCAATCCCAACCAATCAATTTCTTTCTTTCAAAAATCTCAGTCAATTGCAGCTTTTGAAACTTGCTATGCCTGCCATGGTTGATGGTTTAATGAAAACCTGATTCAATTTAACCCATTAGGGGATATGGGGAGGGTGAATTTCTTTTTCTTTGTCTTGAGCTTCTAAATTTGATTTTTTTTATTTATATTTTCAGTTCTCTAAATTGCTTGAGAAAAATTGAAAAATGAGATCTTAGCCGTAACCAGTAATTTTGTTTCTCTTTCTCTATCCGCCTTCCCTAATTCTATTGGAAAATGTATTCGCCTTCTGAATTATAAATCTCTCAGATATCTTTAATATAATGTGTTGCCTTTATTTCAATATCTATATGTATGAATAACTATTTTCTTGCTTGTAACCCCAAGCGAGATAATTCAGTATATCTTCAAGAAGTATTTGTAAACAATACAAAGACGTTTTTTTTTATCAATTGAATTTAAAAACTGCATTCAAGATAGGAACTAATGAAAAACTATTTCCTGATTTGTGTGTATATTTAAAAATATATATATATATATATATATATATATATATATATATATATATATATCTGTATATATTAAGAAAAATAGGAAAGTTGTCTGTGTATTAGTGTGTGTGTTTTATGTCTTCTAAAAACTTTTGTCAGTGGCATCAAACAGTCACAAACCTGACATCGTTAGAAAGATCAAAGTCTCGGATGAAAAATATGCAAAAATTTGCCAAAAAGATTCATTTTATAACGGTCAACTGGGCAGGTTTTTGCAAGGGAGATACCTTTCTCCCGAATTACATAATTTTAACAAAAGTCAATGTATTTCTCTATTTACGTTTGGAAACATGTTGACTCATGTTACCAGAAATGACGTCATCTCTCTTTAATGGGGTTTATTATTACTTTATTGCACAATAAAATTGAGTGGTTATACACTATGAAGCCGAATAAAATACTGAGTTTCAAGCAAAAATAATGGTACCTATGTAATTGTCATGTGTCAAATAGTAAAATATCCAAGAATCACAAAAACTAATTAGGCAGAAAAAATTATTCAGAAAAATATGTCCCAATAAGCAGAAAAAAACAAACAGTTGACATGTTTTCAAAACAAATCAGTGTATTTGTGTAGAAATTGAAAAATGCTGAGTAATTTTACCGGAAATGATGTCATTTCTCTTTAACTAAACAGGCCATTTATATCAGTCTATTATTGTTTATATTGAGATTACCAAATCTTCATTTTTTTAGACACAGGTAGTGGGGAATTGTGTCCGTTTTGTTGTCACAAGGAAATTCCCCCAAGCATTACCCTCACGTTTTTTTTTGTTTGATATTAGTTAAAATATGATATCTGTCCTCTGTTTATGGGGTGGGGATGAGTTATGTTCTGGAAATGGCGTCATTTCTCTTAAAATCATAGAGGAGGGTAAGTGGTGTACGTTTTGTTGTCACAACATTTTGCTAAGTATTCTATTTTGATTTAATCCATATTATGTTAATGGCAGATTATCAAAATTTTTTTTGAGGGGGGGGGATAAGTTCGCTAGAATGCTGAGAACAGATACTACACTTTGATCTTAGCCAAAATGGCAAATAAATTCCTCCCATGCATTATCTCCATTTTTGTTTAGTATTAGTTAACATTAAGTATCCGTTACTCACTCCAATGTCTTGATTAGTCTATGAGCTGTGTTCATGTTCCGTTCTATCTCCTCTGGGATCCTCTGACCACTCTGTTGTAGGAGTTAAGATAAAAATGAAATATAATAAGTCTTCAGACGTACCTCTCCACCGTACTGTATATTGATACTCTATTGCTGACTGGGATAGCTTCCGTACATTCATATCTTACATACCTCTGCATTCCATGTTTAAAAAGAATGTGTCCTCTATAGTATCAGACCTGACCGAATGGTTAATTATAAGCATAGACTGATTCATACCATCCAAAAAATTCCAACAAAAACATAACAGCCAGCTATGGTTCTCCCCTGAATGTGCTGCTGCCAGCGCGTACAGAAATCACTTTTTCCATAGCTACCAACGTAATAGATGTACTGAGACTAAAGCTGCTTTCAGGACTGCCAGCAACCACTGTAAAAGAGTTATAAAAAGTGCAAGAGAGCTATATGCTCAGTCCGTTATATCCAAAGTAGCTGATCAGTGGCTTGGTTCCCACCAGTTCTGGCAAATAGCAAACAGGATCTTGAACAGAAGTGAGCATTCTATCTCAACTATCATCAATAGACCTGAGGTCATCTGGTTAGCATCAGACAAGGCCAGACTATTTGCAAAGAACTTTGCAGCTAATTCTACCCTATGCAACAATGGCCATCAACTCCCCGTATTTCCTCCTATAACAGACAACACGCTATGCAACATACAAATATCTGTGCATGAGGTTGCCAAGCTAATCAAGAACCTTGATTCCAGTAAAGCAACTGGCCCTGATAGCATTCCAGTTATAGTGCTGAAAAAGCTCCAACTAGAACTTGCCCCCATACTTAAAAAACTGTTTAAGCGTTACCTTAAGGAGAAGTGCTTTCCAACACCCTGGAGAACCTCATCAGTATGCCCTGTATTTAAGAATTCAGGTGAAAAGTCATCTCCCTCTCAGTACAGACCAATAAGTCTCCTGTGTGTCATGAGTAAGTTGTTGGAATCCATATTAAATAGAGAAATAGTCAACCACCTCAACAGAAATAACCTTCTTAGTGACATGCAATATGGTTTCCGCTCTGCCAGATCTACAGCAGATGTGCTAACGGTTATATCTCATAGGATTAGTGTATCTCTTGACAAAAGTTTCCTTTCCAGGGTAATTGCTCTTGACATATCGAAGGCCTTCGATAAGGTATGGCATAAGGGCCTACTTCACAAGATTTCCAGCTACGGTATTACTGGAAATGTTTTCTCAATCATTAAATCATTTCTCTCTGATAGGTTCATAAGAGTAGTGGTTGATGGGAAGAAATCAGAGGCCCACAGTATTAATGCTGGAGTCCCCCAAGGGTCCATCCTGAGCCCAACTCTCTTCCTGATCTACATCAATGATCTCCCAAAACACATACTTAAATCATTCGTGGACATCTATGCTGATGACACGACCATCTATGGCAACACATCAAAGGCCATAAATGACAAAGTTCTCTCTAATTCTCTCTTCTCTGATCTTGAGCGCGTGGTACAATGGGGGAAGAGATGGCTGGTCACTTTTAATGCATCCAAAACCAAGCTTCCATCTTTACATCATCAACGCTCTGATCCCCATCTGGCATCAATTAAAATGAATGGCTCTCGTCTTGGAAAGGCTCCATGTTTTGACAAGCTTCTGGGTTTGACCTTTACTCCTGATCTGAAATGGAACACGTACATCAAATCTGTTGCCAAGGACGCTGGGAAAATGGTGGGATCCTTCTACCACTCCAGAAGATATCTTACTACTGATGCAATTCTCTATCTGTATAAAAGCCAAGTACGTCCAAGGATGGAGTACTGCTGTCACATCTGAGCAGGAGCTGCTAAAAACAGCTTGTCCTACCTTGACAGAGTACAAAATAGACTTTGTGGTTTAGTGGGTGATACCCTTTTCTCTTCCCTGCAACCTCTCTCCCACAGAAGAGACGTTGCGAGCCTGTCTTTGTTTTATCGTTATTTCCATGGCAAGTGCTCATCTGAACTCCAATCCCTCGTCCCCCCTCGCCAATCTTTCATGAGAAACACCCGTCTGGCTGAAACTACTGTCAATAATTTTCCCCACTCTTTATCTGTGCCTAAATCCAAACGTAGATTCCCATGAGCAAAGCTCCTTTCTTAGAACTGCACGCCAGTGGAACTCTCTGCTGCTTGCCTGTTTCCCACCTGACTACAACTTGGATGTCTTCAAATCCATCATAAACAAATTCCTGACGAACTGCCCCCTTAAGTAAGACACTCTATCAAATCTCCAATACTAATGATTAATACAATACTATCTCATTGATTACTGTACACGCAATAACCCTTATCCCTGAGTGGCCTCCGGGCCTTGATAAGTGGTGACCCCCCTGTAAAAAAAATAAAAAATAATAAAACAAATGTTACAAAATCACTAACAGCCTTTTGAAATAATTATTTGTTGATTAATATCTTTTAAATAAGACGCTTCTACAGTATAGTAACTCTTTAAAAAAATATATGACGACAGTACAATCTAAAAATAAGCTTAAACCAGGCTTAGGGACAAACAAATTCAACTTGCCTCCTCCCTGGAGGCTCGCATTCACAAATGTCCGTGGGCTTAGAACTAATTTAGCTGATGTTGAAGCATTTCTCTTAACAAATACCCCGGATATCTTAGCACTAAGTGAGACTAACCTACACTCCTCCATCCCTTCTAACCAGACATATGCACGGACTTGAAGTTTACATTCGTAATACCCTCCCCCTGACTAAAGAAACAAACCTAGAAACAGATGATCAAGCCTTTATGTGCTTTAGACTAAACATGCAACACAATATTAGCTACTATTATTTTCTCTACCGCTCTCCCTCGACTCAGGACTGCACCATAATAAACAAAGTCTCAGACAGCATAGACACGGCACTGTCCCTCGACACTAGCGCACAAATACATGTATTTGGTGACTTTAATGTCCATCACAAAAACTGGCTTGGATTCTCTACTTACACAGATGCAGCAGGCAGCACAACTCATAGCTTCACTATATCTCACTCCCTATCACAAATTGTTACATTTCCAACCCGTTTCCCTGACCAGGAAGAACAACACGCATCACTTCTAGATCTGTTTTTGACCACAGTTCCCGATGACTGCATAACGAAGGCCCACAGCCCACTCGGGAATGCTGATCATGCAGTGATAATGGTTGAGATCGCCCTAAACTCTAGAGCCAAAACTGAAGAGCCAGTGCTCAAAACAACGAGATATTATAAAAAGGCTGACTGGGAAGCCATCAGGGAACTAATCAGAGATGCCCCATGGAGAAATATTTTTTCTCTCCATGCTGAACAGTGTACAAACGAGACCACTGACTGGTTCAAAACTGCAATCGAAGCGCATGTTCCCATGCGGAAATTTTATAGTAAGCCCCACTCTCCCCAATGGTTTACGTCGACTTGCGCAACTGCCATTGCTCAAAAGCAGCATGCATACCGTAGGTTTAATCGACATAAGTCCAGTTCAAACAGACTGAAGTATATAGAAGCTAGAAATAATATTAAGAAAGAAATAGCGACAGCTAAGGGAGAATTTACGGAAACCACTAAAAAGCGCATCGAAGCACAAAAACTAGGAACTCGAGACTTCTGGAAAATCTACAACAGTGTAGTAAATAATGGGCAATCAACAATTCCCCCACTAACCACAATCACGAGGTTTTCTCCTCAGCAACTGACAAGGCTAACAATCTTGCCAGTCGGTTTGCCTCAAACTCCACACTGGACCCTTCTAACCACCCCCTACCTGACTTTCCTATGCGGACAGACGCCACGCTAGACGATCTGAAAACCACCCCTGCTCAGGTGCATGCTATCATAAAAAACCTTGACACTTCAAAAGCATGTGGAACCGATCTTATCTCAGCTGTGCTATTAAAAAAGTGCTCAGCCGAAGTAGCTCCAGTTATCTCCAAACTCTACAACAAATGCCTTAATGAAGCTTGCTTTCCGGACTGTTGGAAAACTGCTTCTGTTGTACCAGTATTCAAGAATTCTGGCAAAAGGACTGACCCATCAAATTATCGCCCCATTAGCCTCCTCCCGCTTTTTGCCAAAATATTTGAGACCTTAATTAACCATGCTCTAGTCCATCATCTTACAGATGCTAAACTTCTGACTGACAAACAATATGGATTTAGACAAGCCCGTTCCACAGCAGACATCCTAACTGTGATCTCTGAACGTATATACAATTCACCAGACAAAGCAGGAGAGGGCAGAGCGGTAGCTCTAGATATATCTAAGGCTTTTGACAGGGTATGGCATCAGGAAAATTAGATCATACGGTATCACTGGTAGAATACTTACCATAATTAAATCCTTCTTAGATAAGAGAAAAATCCAGGTTGTCCTCGACGGTCGTACATCTAAACAATATGGTATAAATACGGGGGTGCCCCAGGGTTCTATCGACGAAATGTTGCATCCCTCTGCCTGTTCTACAAGTATTTTAATGATGAATGCTCTTGTGAACTTCAATCACTTGTGCCCCCACGACGTGAGCACCCTTGACAAACCCGACAGGCTGCTAAATCCCACCCCCACACTGTAGAGATCCCTAGATGTAAAAGATCTTTTTACTCCAATAGTTTCTTCCCCAGAACCGCTAGACTCTGGAATTCCATTCCAGGTCCCTGCTTCCCCAACAGTACTGACGTGCAGAAGTTCAAGTGTAACGTGAACCGACATCTTGCTGCCTAAATCCCTACATAATACCCCAGTAGTTGTTGCCCCTGATAGTAGCCCCCTACACCAAAGTGGCAATTTGCCTTGTTTGGGGTGAAAATGTAATTAAAAAAAAATGCAATAAAAAAAAAAAAAGTATAGTAACATACAAAAAATACAAACAATTTATAATGAAACAATGTATTTCGAAAAAGTGCAGTCATTTTCCAAAAGTGACGTCATTTGTCTTAAAACTATAGTGTTGATGAGGATGGTGGTGTGGAGAACAAGCATGATTATGCTGCTATTAAAAGTACTCTGGGGGCCTCCAGGTATTACCAGACCTTCCTATTTTAGGTAAGGGTGAGGTGTGGGGAATAAGTGTATGTTTTGTTGTCTCAAGGCAATTCTCCCAAACATTACCACCACTTTTTTGTTTAGTATTAGTTAAAATGTGATTTTCGTTCATACTGTCTTCATGGCAGTAATTGCCAAAACTCTTTTTAAGGGAAAGATGAAGTCACTGGAATGCTGAGAACAAATACTACACTTTGATCTAAGTGAAAAGACTAAATAACAGTATTATATAGCGTGGTTTTCTCCCAGGTATTATCTTCTATTAAAAAAGACATAAAAAATCTGTATGATGAATGACACCGAACATAGATGCCATATTTCAAAAATAATGTACAATGATCAATTAGTTGTTATGAACACCATGCGGAACAAAGGTGTCATATTCCAAAAATCACATACAATGATCAATTACATTTTTAATGTATTATGTATGAATTTGTAAAAACTACTGATTCCAAAATTCACAGAAATTGATCAAGAAATGCTGAGTGTTTATTTGCCACATTCCAAAAATAACATAAACAGATCGATTAATGCTGAGTACTTACTTGTCACATTCCGAAAATTATGTAAACTAATCAAGTAATGTTAAGTGCATATTTGTTACATTCCAAAAATCGCTTACATTAATTAAGTTATGTTGGTTTCTTATTTGTCACATTCTAGAAAGCGGGTAAATTGCTCAAGTAATGCGGAGTGCTTATTTGTCACATTTCAAAAATCATATAAATTGATAAAGTAATGCAGAGTGATTATTTTCTACATTCTAAAAGTCACATACATTGGTCAAGTAATGCTTAGTGCTTGTTTTTCACTTTCCAAAATTAATTTACATTGATCATTAATGCTAGGTGCTTGACACATTCCAAACATCACATACATTGATCAAATAATGCTGAGTGCATATTTGTCAAATTCCCAAAATTACGTACATTGATCAAGTAATAATGAATGCTTAATGTATTTAATTTATAAAAATCACATGAATTGATAAAGTAATGCTGAATGTTTATTTGTCACATAAAAAAAAAATCATGAACATTAATCAATGTTGAGTGCTTTTTATCACATTTCAAAAATCATGTAAATTGATCAAGTAATATTGAGTGCTTATTTGTCACATTCCAAAAATTACATACTTTGATCATTAATGCTGAGTGCTTATTTGTCACATTCCCAAAATCACATGGATTGATTAAGTAATGCTGAGTGATTACTTGTCTACTATATAAAAGAAAAGTCATCTGTGTGTGTGTGTGTGTGTGTGTGTGTGTGTGTGTGTGTGTGTGTGTGTGTGTGTGTCTTCTAAGAACTTTTGACAGCTGCATCAAACAGTGACAAACTTGGATATATTAAAAAGAGCAAAGTTTCGGATGAAAAATATGTAAAAATTGTCCAAAACATTAATTCTATGATGGTCAACGGAGCATGTTTTGCAAGGTGGGGGTATCTTTTTCCCCCGGATTTCAAATGTCATCATTATATAATTTTAAAAGAAATGTAATCATGTATTGAGTGAAAAAATGCTCACTCATGTTACTGGAAATGATGTCATCTCTCTTTAATGGTGTGTATTATTACACAATATAACTAAGTGGTTCTACATTCTAAAATCGAAGAAAATACTGATTTTCAAGTAAAACAAATGTATCTATGTAACTGTCGCATGTCAAATAGTAAAACATCCGAGAATCACGAAAAACGATCAGGTAGACAAAATTATTAATGAAAATATGTATTGTAAAGACAATAGAAAAGAGTTGAGATGTTTTCAAAACAAATCAATGTATTTAAGTATACATTGGAAAATTCTGAGTCATTTTATCGAAAATGGCGTAATTTCTCTTTAACTTAACTGGCTATTTACTATTGTTTGTATTGAAATTGCCAATCATCCATTTATAGGTGGAGGTAGGGAGGATAGTGTCTGTTTTGTTGTCACAAGGCAATTTTCCCAAGTATTACCCGCACTTTTTTGTTTATTATTAGTAAAAATATGCTACCCATATATATATATATATATATATATATATATATATATATATTATTTGATATAGAATAAAACAAATATATCAAACCAAAGACGATATTGATGAGGTGTGTACGCTATTTAAAGACATATTTTAATATATAATAAAAACAAATATATCTGACCAAAGAGGATATAGACCAGGTGCGTACGCTATTTCAGAACATATGTTGATATCTAATAAAACAAATATATAGACGAGGTTGGGTTTATATGGAGTCAGTCCCGGAAATGACTGAAGCAGTTTACAATCTCAAAATTACTTTATTTCATACATATTTTTAAGAGAAGGGTAGAAGGGAATATGAAGTTTGTCTCGGAAATGGTTGAAGCAGCTTACAATCTGAAAACTACTTTATTTTATGTATATTTTTAAGAGAAAGGTGGAGAATATGGAAGTCTTGGAAATGGCTGAAGCAATTTACGATCTTAAATTTAGTTTAGTTCATATATATTTTAAAGAGAGGTGGGGAGAGAATATGGAGTTTATCTCGGAAATGTCTGAAGCAGTTTATAATCTGAAAACTACTTTATTTCATATATATTTAAAATGTAAGGGGAGGATACAGAGTCAGTCCCCAAAATGGCTTAAGTAATTTACAATATCAAAATTACTTTATTTCATTTATATTTTTAAGATGGGGGTTATATGGAGTCGGTCCCGGAAACTGCTGAAGCAGCTTATGATCTCAAAATTATTTTATTTCATATATATTGTTAAGAGGGAGGGTATATGGAGTCGGTTTTGGAAATGACTGAAGCAGTTTACGATCTGAAAATTACTTCATTTCATATATATTTTTAAGAGAGCGGGGGACGTAATATGGAGTTTGTTTCAGAAATGTTTGAAGCAATTTGTGATCTTAAAATTACTTTTTTTCATATATATTTTTAAAAGTGGGGGAGGGGGATATGAAGTCAGTTCCGGAAATGGCTGAATCAGTTTACAATTTCAAAATTACTTTTTGAGTCAGTCCTGGAAATTGTTAAAGCAGTTTATGATCATAAAATTACTTTATTTCATAAATATTTTTAGAGTGGTGGGGATATAGAGTCTGTCCTGGAAATGGCTGAGGGAGTAATGTCTGTCTAAAGGTCAGAAAGCAATTTCCTACGATGTCACATTAAAAAATATAGAATATCTGCAGAATCATATATCTTACTAATATATTGTTGGTGGTGAGAAGGAAAGAACTACAATAATATTGAAATTTATGGTAAAGCAAAGATTGCATGATCACTATCCGTGTCAATGCATCTATTTGGAAAACCTGCTGAGTTCTGTTCAAGAAATAATCTATATAAATATAATACTCAAATGACCTTGTAACGGGTGTTGTAACCCAACATCCGGTTTAAGACTTCTGGCTGCGCATGCGTACATAAACAAATGATCAACACTACAATAAAACGCATTGTTTTACTGTGTACGTTTTCAACGTCCCAATTGTTTTATTTTCGCGTTTAAATTATTAAAATAAACAATTGTTAATATTTTATGCATTTTTTTTACATCATTCATTTCTGTATTACGTTTAAGTTATTTTAACACAATTTTCTTACAAATAAATCTACTTTAATCCGTTGACAACCATAAGAGCATTTTACTACAGCGATTTACCCACTGCCTTCCTTTTTTTTTAATTTATTCTCGATTTTTAATACACTTTTCTTAAAAAAAAAAAACATTCATACATTTTCTTCTACACTACCAACATAAATAAAATGTTTTTTTTATTTGCATCACAAATAAATAATCCATACGACAATAAAACATATTGTTTTACTGTGTACGTTTTCAGCGTCCCTATTGTTTTTTTGGTTTGTTTTTCATGTTTAAATTAAAAAATATATCAAAATTTGAATTAAACTTTAAGTATTATGGTATCTGTTCAGTGCACATTTACCTATAAGTATGGCAAACCACTTATAATTCAATGGATATAAGTTTTTTTTAAAAAAATAAACAATTATAAACAGAACGACTCATAGAAATCTATCTATATTCTTTTTTCATTTTAATATACTTTCATATAAATGTTTTTGTTCTGTCACAAAACACTATTTTCCTTACATCACAAGTGTCACGCCCGTACATTAATTCCATAGCTAGTATAACATACAGACCTAACGGTCACGGGTAGTCTAATATTTCCCTAAAAATGATGGTGTCAGTAGTCGAGAGGGGAAAAACACAGTAATGGCGAATTTTATAGTGAAGCAAAGTTTGCCTAATCCCTAAGATTCTTAATGTATTTATTTCATACTCTCATGGTACTTCTAACTTTACATAATTAATTTATTTTGATTCATACAAATATATATATATATATATATATATATATATATATATATATATATATACAAGATGGTGTAGAATTAGTGAACAACAAACACATTTAAAATCTGTTAAGAGAAGAAATAGATTAAACGTAAAAATAAAAAGTAATTATATAGAATTTGTGAAATGTATATAGAATATAGGCATTTAAACGCTTCATAAAGATATTAAATGAAGAGAAAAACAATATGGATATAACATTAAAGAGTTCACACACATAACATAACAAGTTAAACTATATATAGACTCTATTTACTTGCCTCCCCACGAGGGCAAAGTTCGACACAAAGTCGGTTTTTAATGTGGGGAAAGAAAAAAATGGTGCACTCTGGATTGGAACAAAAATCTTCTTAAAAAAAAGTCTATAACGATTCTTCTTTCACTGGTGGTGGGGGCAGAAAAGATAATGAGTAGTATCAGAACAGGTACTACACTTTGCTTTTAGCTAGAAGGCCAAGGGTGTCCCTATTTACTTGTCTCTTTATGGAGGTAGAATAAAACGCTAGCTCTATTTTTGATGTGGGAAAATCCAAATCTTCAAAAAGGGGCACCCTTGTTTAGGGTAAAAAAAAGACTTTATCCTTTACTAGACCGGATAAGATAAAGTGTAGCATCAGAACAGATACTACACTTTGCTTCTAAAAAGAGAGAGAAATAGATTATAAATGGTTGTTGTGTACCATCCATATAAACTATAATATTTGAATAGGCATATAGTGGAAGGAGGGTCATGCTAATTACTTGGTGGTAATTTTCTCTTATATCTCTATCTTTGCCATGCAAAAGGGACATCAAAACGACACTCTAACATGGCGTTCTTTTAGTGATTTCCTAATTAATCATACACTTTGCCTACCTCCATGTATATATTTACAGAAGAAAATGCTATTTGTGTCGTTCTTATGTGTAAATTAGTTTTTCGATTGTAAAATCGTAGAACTCCAGTAAACCTTCTCCTGTAATACTTCTGCAAACACGGTCACCTCTTTGTATACAATGCACTCAGTTTGACACCACCATGAAGCAGGTTGTCTACAATGTTCTTGCATGGATAGTTTTTTATTCCAAACGAAATCGTCATCAGGATATGGAAGTGCAATTGTTGTTGTCTATGTCCTGACTTTTTTGGCATCTTGTCAAAAGCTAGGAAACAAAATCAATGGTATGTTTACAGAAAGCACCATTCCGAATAATATGTTACCTGGAAGGAGTATTTTTGAAGCTAAAGCTAAGTGTATTATATTATCTCGTGTATATACAGTGATGATCATATTTATTGGCACGGTAAAATAAAAGTTAAATTTTGTCTAATAAATTCTAAAAAAGGGATTAAATTAAAGAAAATAACAAAGTATATTATGTATTTTTAACTGGCCTTTCCGATGCAGCAATCGGATTTTAGAAAAAATAAATAACAAAGAAACAACAAACATAATTGCAAAAAACCCTTGTTCAAAATTATTGGCACGGCTTTGTTTTTCTTTTAGTATCAGTATAATATCAATCAATTTCCTGTTTACGTGCTTTCTGAACTTTTTTATAGCCATATTATGCTTGTTTAACGCTAATTCAGTGAATAATTTTTTTCAGATAATTTTTAGATAGCGATTTATTTAAACTATTATAAGTGACTAAATTATAATTTTCAATCGCCATGGTTAAAACTAAGGAACACAGCGAAGACGTCAGGAAGCTTGTTGTAGCATGCCATACCAATGGGGAGGGCTATGATAAGATTTCAAAGAAGCTAAACCTTCCCAAATCCACTGTTAGAGCCATAATAAACAAGTTCAAATCGCAAGGCCACGTTATGAGTTTAGAGGGTAGAGGGAGAAAAAGGATTCTTTCCCCAAGAGATGAACGGAAAATTGTTCGACAAGTAAAACAAAACCCAAGGATCTCTGTTGGGGAGATTGTTGATGAACAGAGCACCTCTGGAGTGAATGTATCTCGACATACAGTTGGTAGAGTTTTGAAGAGAGCTGGTTTAAAAGCATGTCGTCCGAGAAAGACTCCCTTATTGAAGCCTATGCACCTGAAAGCAAGGCTAGCCTTTGCAAAACGTCATATTGATAAAGATGTTGCATTCTGGAAACGTGTTCTATGGACTGACGAAACGAAAATAGAGTTATTTGGCCATAATAAAGTGTCTTATATTTACAGAAAATCTGGCGAAGCTTTCCTGCCTAAGAACACCATACCCACAGTGAAGCACGGTGGAGGCAGTTTGATGTTTTGGGGATCCTTTGCTGCCTCTGAACCAGAGCGACTTGTTAAGGTCACAGGTAGCATAAAAAAGGAAGATTATGTTAAAATATTGGATGAAAACCTGAAAGACTCTGCTAAAGAGCTCTCACTTGGCCGTCGTTGGTGGTTCATGCAAGATAATGACCCAAAGCATTCGGCTAAACTGACTAAGAAATGGCTTGAGGACAATCATATTAATGTTTTGGAGTGGCCATCACAAAGCCCAGACCTTAATCCAATTGAAAATTTATGGAGAACATTTAAATTGAGGGTAATGCAAAGGAAGCCTAAGAATCTTATTCAATTGGAGGATTATTGTCAGGAAGAGTGGGCTAAAATTACTACTGAAGAGTGCAACAACTTGGTTGTAAACTATGAAAAGTGACTGAGGAAGGTAATCAAGGCGAAAGGCTATACAATTGATTATTAAATAAATCGTGCCAATAATTTTGAACAAGGGTTTTTTGCAATTATGTTTGTTGTTCCTTTGTTATTTATTTTTTCTAAAATCCGATTGCTGCATCGGAAAGGCCAGTTAAAAATACATAATATACTTTGTTATTTTCTTTAATTTAATCCCTTTTTTAGAATTTATTAGACAAAATTTAACTTTTATTTTACCGTGCCAATAAATATGATCATCACTGCATATATATATATATATATATATATATATATATATATATATATATATATATATATATATATATATATATATATGTATATGAACTTACAAGAATAAAAAAACTTGTGACATAATCAATATTATGTAATAATGTTCCAAAAAGCCAACATCAACAGAAATTTATTTATTTATTTGTTTTTTTACATGGGTGTCACCGCTTATCAAGGCCAAGAGGCCACTCGAGGATAAGAGTTAATAGGTATACATTAGTCATTGTGATTTTAGCATAGTAAACAGTGGGAATTTTGTGACTTGGATTACTTAGGGGGACGGTTCAATTAGAACTTGTTCACATTGGACTTTTTTTTTTTTTTTCATAGGCATCAACACATTATCAAGGTCAAGAGGCCACTCAAGGATAAGGGTTAAAGAGTGTATAGCAGAAATTGGACAATATAATAATCATTAGTAATGAAAATTTGTTAAATTTGATAACTTATATGGAACGGCTCATCAAGAACTTATTTACGTTAGACTTGAACACAACCATATTGTAGTCAGCCGGAAAGCAGGAAAACGGAAGACAATTCCACAGGCGTGCAGTTCTAAGAAAGAAGCTTTGATCATGGAATCTACGTTTAGGTTTAGACACAGATAAAGAGTGGGGGGAATTTTTGATAGTGTTTACAGCTAGACGAGTGTTTCTTGTGAAAGTTTGGCGAGGGGGACCATAGATTGAAGCTCAGTCAAACACTTTCCATGAAAATAACGATACATCAGAGACGGACTCGCAACATCTCTTCTGTGAGATAGAGGTTGCAAGGAAGAGAAAAGGACATCTCCTACGAGGCCACGAAGTCTATTTTGAACTCTATCAAGGCAGGACAAGTCCTTTCTAGCAGCTCCTGCTCAGATGTGGCAACAGTATTCCATCCTTGGACGTACCTGGCTCTTATATAGATAGAGAATTGCATCAGCAGTGAGATATCTACCGGATCGATAGAAAGATCCCACCATTTTTCCAGCGGCCTTGGCAACAGATTTGATGTACATGTTCCATTTAAGATCAGGAGTAATGGTCAAGCCCAGAAGTTTGTCAAAACTTGAGGCCTCCTGAAGACGAGAGCCATTCATTTCAATTGATGCCAGATGGGGATCAGAATGTTGATGATGTAAAGAGAGAAGCTTGGTTTTAGATGCATTAAAAGTAACCAGCCATTCTTTACCCCATTGTACTACGTGCTCAAGATCAGAGGAGAGAGAATTGGAGAGAACTTGGTCGTTTACTGTCTTAGATGTGCTACCATAAATGGTAGTGTCGTCAGCATAGATGTCTACAAATGATGTAAGGATGTGATTTGGAAGATCATTAATGTAGATCAGGAAAAGAGTTGGGCCCAGGATGGACCCCTGAGGTATACCGGCATTAATACTGTGAGCTTCTGATTTTTGCCCCTCAACTACTACTCTTATGAACCTATCAGAAAGAAATGATTTAATAATTGAGAAGACATTTCCAGCAATACCATAGCCAGAGATCTTATGAAGTAAACCTTTATGCCATACCCTATCAAAGGCTTTAGATATGTCAAGAGCAATTGCCCTAGAAAAGTTGCCTCCGTCGAGAGATTTGCTAATCCTATGAGATATAACTGTAAGCACATCTGCTGTAGATCTATCAGAACGGAAACCATATTGAGTGTCACTAAGAAGGTTATTTTTGTTGAGATGTTTGATTACTTCTGTATTTAACACACAACTTACTCATGACGCACAGGAGACTTATTGGCCTGTACTGAGAAGGGGATGAACGATCACCTGAATTCTTAAATACAGGGCATACTGATGAAATTTTCCAGGGAGATGGGAAACTATTCTCCTTAAGACAACGTTTAAACAGTTTTGTAAGTATGGGCGCTAGTTCTGGTTGAAGTTTTTTGAGTACTATAATTGGAATACCGTCAGGGCCAGTTGCTTTACTGGAATCAAGGTTTTTGATTAGTTTGGCAACATCACGTACAGATATACGTATATCACATAGCGTGTTTTCTGATACAGGAGGAAATATTGGGGGTTGGTGGCCTTGATCGCAAAGGGTAGAATTAGCTGCAAAGTTCTTGACAAAGAGTTTAGCTTTGTCTGATGCTGACGAGATTACCTCAGGTCCATTGATGATAGTTGGGATAGAGCACACGCTTCTGTTCAGAATTCTGTTTGCTATTTGCCAAAACTGGTGGGAACCAAGCCGCTGCTCAGCTACTTTGGACTTAACAGATTGAGCATACAACTCTCTTGCGTTCTTTATTACTTTCTTACAATGGTTACTGGCAGTCCTGAAAGCGGCTTTAGTTTCCATACATCTATTACGTTGGAAACAGTGGAAAAAGTGATTTCTGTGCGCAATGGCAGCAGCACATTCTGGAGAGAACCATGGCTGGCTGTTAGGTTTTTGCTGAAACTTTTTCGAGGGTATGAAACGGTCAATACCTACAATTAACCATTCCGTCAGGTCTAATACTATAGAGGACACATCCTTTTTAAACATGGAATGCAGAGGTAGATCAGTTATAAATGTACGGAAGCTATCCCAGTCAGCCTTAGTGTATCGATATACTGTACGATGGAGAGGTACATCTGGGGACTTATTACATTTCATTTTTATCTTAATTGATACAACAGAGTGGTCGGAAGATCCAAGAGGTGACAGAACAGAAACTAAACATAGTTCAGGGCAAGTTGTGAGAAAAAGGTCTAGTAGGCTCGCATACTGGCCGTCATTGTCGGGCACACGGGTGGGTTCCTGAACAATCTGAGTGAGGTCATAGGCAATGGAGAAATCATGACAGAACCTCCCCTCATCATCAGTCTTGTTTGAGTGGGTCAACCATTCGACGTTGTGAACATTGAAGTCTCCACATACGTGAATGTTAGCTGAAGGATAAGCAGATAGGACTTGGTCAATTTTCTCAGATATGCTTTTAAAGATAGTAACTACGCTGTTGTGGGGGCGATAGAGAATAAATATAAATGCAGTAGTGTGAAAAAAAAAAAAAGAAAAAAAAAAAGAAAACTACTTTAACAAGAAAAAATATTGTATTTTACACCAATATTAACAAAAAAAAATCTGAGATACATGGGTAAAAGTATTATTTTATTTAATTTAACGACCGGTGTTCTAAACTGACCACCCTGGTCAAATCAGAGAAAGTCCACTTTTTTTCTTTTTTTTTTAATCAGACGGAGAAAATGAAAGTAATAAAAAATTTGTATTTTTTCAACCAATATTAATGAAAAAAGTATGAGATATATGGGTAAAAGTATTATTTAATTTAACGACCGGTGTTCTAAACTGACCAGCCTGGGCAAATCAAAGAAAGTCTTTTTTTTTTTTTTTAATCAGACAGAGAAAATGGAAGTAATTTTTTTAAAAAAGTAAACAAAAAAAATCTTGTATTTTTCAACCAATATTAATCGAAACCTATTTACTTACTTTCTTTTTTGGGGGGAATTTGCAAATCAGAGAAAGTCTTTTTTATTGTTTTGTTAATCAGACGGAGAAAATGGAAGCATTTTTTTTTTTTTTTTAAGTAAAAAAAATCTTGTAATTTTCAACCAATATTAATCGTTGACTGCTGCTTCTACTCTCACCGATTTAATGCCTCTCACCACCACTTTGTCTAACGGCTGCTGATGCTACTCCCACCAATTTAACTCCTATCACCACTACTATTTTTGTCTCTGCTGCTACTCCCATCGATTAAACTCCTATCACCACTACTACTTTGCATTTCTTTTGCATTTCCGTACACCAAACATGGATATAAATACCACTAAAACATCTGCTGAGTCATAAGCTTCATTTTGGTACCTAAATTGCCTGGGTGGGTTGCCTGTAGGCTGACTCAAACCGCGTCACACACACACACACACACCCACAGATAGACAATACAGAAATTTATAATAGGATATGTTTAAAAAATTTTAATAAAAATTTCCTTTTCAGAACAAAATAACAAAAGAAAATTCCTTATTTCATTACAAATTCAGGTAAATAATAGAAGTGATAAATAACCACAAACATAAAATAAAATTATCCATCAACATTCAGAAGATATATATATTTATAAACTAAAAGCATACCCATCTCAGTCTTGGAAAAATTTATACTCCGAATGGAACAGTTTTGCACCACTTTTTTGTGGCTTATGAACATTAAAATCAAGATATAATGATACTAAGTCTTATATCTAGAATCCTTGATCCAATTCAGATTGAAATCCATTACATAATTTTGACTCTAAAGCATGTCCAAAAATCTTGCTTTACCTTCCTTTTCCTTTTTATGAAAACAGAAAATATTCATTTTGGGGTGAAGATTAAAATTCCAAACGATCCATGATTGGTCTAGGGAGGAGACTACTTTTGTTTTATCAAAGAATGACTTCCTGTTTTCCTTCCCTCCCCACCCCCACATGTTCACTTAGCGACGTTTTCTTAATTTTGACTTTAATATTTTATCGAGATTGATATTTCACTAATTAAATATTTTTCAAATTATTTTAAATGTTTTTGCTACATATCACATCATCCATTGTTTTTTAGTTTTTTTTTTCTTTTGTGCTGCTCCCTAAATACACACACACATTCATATCAATTTCAGGGTTAAAAAAAAAATTTTTGCTATTGGCTACTTAGATTTCTCTGGTGCTAGAAGATCAGGCTGTCTGAGGATACTGGTTTCCTAACCTAAAATCCACCAAATATTGATGTTATTATTTTTTTTTTATTTTTCTTTGCAAAATTCGGTTCTCACTATTGCTCTAAACACTAGCTCCCACCTAAGACTATTCTCTATCTCTACAAATCTGCTATCAGACCATGTATGGAGTATATTTAGGCTGGTGAATCGCTGTTCCATTTGAGGGCTTTTGATAAGGCTCAGAAGCATAGGTGTAATTTGGTTGGCAGTGAAGAAAGGATGTATCCTTTCACTGCAACCTCTCTTTCACAGACATGATGTTGCTTGTCTTGACAAAAATGCAACTCACGTGATGCATCCTTCAGAGGTTTGAATGAGCAGAAGTCTGACAGTGCCAGGTCAGGACTATATGCAGTAGATGAGACAGCACCATCCAGCTGAACTTTGTCACGCCTTCAAACTCGTGTGTAACCTGGTGTTGTCATGTTGCAAATGCAATGTTTCCCTTTTTTTTTTGGTCTTACACAGACAATCCGGGACTTCAGCTTTTCCAACGTTAACAGTCAACCCTAGTTCCGAGAAATTCAGAAAGATGGCGCCTTTTCTGTCTCAGAAGACTATGCACATCACTTTGCCTGCGAATGTCTGCACCTTCAACAGGCTGTCAAGTCTGTGACAATAAAGATGAGACCGATAGTTTATGTAAATCGATTTGTACTAAGGACCAATCTACATTATTTGGAATTATTTTTTTAGTCTTAATTCAAGGTTTTACGTTGTATAACATTTTCACCAGTTCATCATGTGACTTTCTGCAGTATACAAATACATAACAAAAAAGAGTAGGCATTGGACGTCGTGTTTATTTTATTTAATTGAAACTTTTGCTTCCTTTGTTTTGTCTTTTAGTTCTCACATTCCATGAGCAATGTTTCTTACAAAATAACAAGAATTGCTGTTTTCTGGGTTGGAATCTATCCATTTAACACATTGTTGGCTAGTTTTTTGACTTTCGGATTTTGCTGCAACTCTGTATATGTCATCTAAATGTTTGTCCAAGGTGTTTTTAAACTTGGATATGGTAGGCATCCTCACAACCTCTGGTATGGATTATGGAAATGGCTTCATACCTTGTCTGGGGTGATTTCCATAATTCATTTTTTTAAATAAATAAGTTTTTACATTTTCAATGTTTGCATTGATGTTATTTGGCCTATTTTTGTGGCATATTAACACATTTCAGAACATTACAGCCAATCCTTTCCAGAAATTATCAGTTCAGTGTGTGGTCTTCACTAGTAAGCATTACAGAAAACAGTGTGGAGAGATATAGTGAGTACAATAGTAAACTGTGAAAGAAGAAAGATAATGACTTGATATTTTACATTAATTCTCTAACTTTGACTTGCATAGCATTGCATCTTAAAAATTGGTATTTGATTCTGATTAACCAGTCATTTTTGGAAATCTTCAGTCTATGATTGTTTCATCTTTAATTAAGACACATAAAACGTTTCATGCAAGAAAGACACAAGGAGACTTTTGCTGAGTTTTCTTCGAGGTTTTATTTGATTAGAATCGATTTGAGAGAAACTAAAGTTATCTTCTAGTTAATTACTTCTTAATTCCCTAACTTACACTAACTTAAGAAATGAGTGACACATAAGCATCGATAACATTTTCAGAGATTATCAGTTTTCATCATTAGCATGTCTCGTTTGCATGCTTCTAATGGTGAGCCTGAACTGAAAACCTTTTTTTCTCTCACTCAAAAACGTTACATCATCATATCTTCATATCGGTCGAATATTTTTTATCTTTCAAGTTTGACTTCTTGCTCCTGTCTTATAATCCATCTTTAATTCGATTAACAGTTCTATTTTACAGATCTAGGTTATCCTGACATGCACTAAGAGCGACCCTCATCAGAATTTGCATTGGCTAACTGAATCGCTGCTTACTGGCATAGGGTTCCTACTATGTAATGTGAACTGTTCCAGTGTTAGACATGTCGGTTCTCAATATGGCATCTGTTATAATACTAACTCTTGTTCCAACTGTCATCGTCAAAGACCATTGTCTCTTTTTATTAGGGGTCATACGTGGTTCTATGAAAACCTGAAATGATTGTTTTTAAACCTTTAAAAACACTTTTTATCCATAATTCTTAAGAATTTAGTTTCTTAAAAAAAAAACAGCCATTCTTTCTTTCTTTGACACTGAAGAAGAAATTAGACTGATGCTAATGATGGCTCACAACATATCTTGAGAAAGCCACACTAACAAACAATAATCATATGAAGATCTATAACCAGTATCATTAAAAGTGTAACAAAGAAGGATGCGACTAGTAGGCTGTTGTATGCCGCATCATGAAGAGGAAGTCAGCATTTTTTCTCTGGATGCCTTCAGATGGTCATCCCGTTCAAGGTAGAAAAGTCACATTCATCAATAACCTACTACACAGGATTGGAGAGCATGCAGGTATTGCAAACAATTATGCAAGACGTAGAGTGCTGGAGGTGCCATGTCAACTTTGTGGCAAAGTGTCTTGAAAGATGACAGAGATGAGAGAAATTAAGATTCTTTCTTTAAAAAATTGTATTTTCCAAGAATATTTTTCATCTTTTTTTTTCTCATTTCATTTTCTTGAGATTTTTGTTGCATCATAAGATTATACTTTGGCGGTCTTTGTATATACTATGATAGCTTTACTGTTCTACCTCACCTCCCACCCCTGTCCAGTCGTAGAAAATCTGGTCAAATATTCTGAGGCAGATTATTTTCCAGATTGATATTGCTTGGAAAAATATATTCCTCTCCATTCCTTCTCTCTCTCTCTCCTTTTTTTTATAGCAGATTTATTTGAGACAACTATTTTAGTACTCCAAGTGGAGGATTATGGGAAATTTTCGATGCAAATTCTTTCATGTTATATAATGTTTCCATGTTGATAGAGGAAGGTATGACGGTGGTGATCAACTCAAAAATTTTTTCTGATTTTTTTTTACTTTTTTAGAAAATCAATTTCAGATCAATCAAAACAGTTTAAGGTAATTGATCAATATTTGTCCATTGCCCGATGATCGATTTTCAAACTGAATTTCATAAAAACCTGAATTTGAATTTTTCTTTCCAAAACTTTGTGCAAAGAAGGCTTTATTTTCAAAATTCAATATTGCCGAAATTTTGTTATATACACATTTTACATTTCTTTTAGTTGAAACTAGCGGGGGTACCCGGCATTGCCTGGGTGTTTTGAGGTGTGTGTTGAACAAAAAAAATTTTTTTAAGTGGTAGTAGGCAGGCAGGCAGGCATGCAGGCTCGAATCCGTAGCATGTAGGAGGAAACGAACATGAAAAAAAAGAATGTGACGTCTTTGCTGTTGTGTCCCTCTCCAAACCAAATGTGGGAAAGGTTTAAATTAAGGCTAGTCAATAGAAAAGAGGGGATGACTTTCGAAAATATCGGCAAAAAAAACGACCCCTCCCTGTAGAAAAGTGCCCAGTTGAGAGTGAAGGAATTAATGTTTTTAGCTAACTTTTCGATATTTGTCGTCCGAAGCGTCGTACTTCAACACGATACTGATCTTGTGAAAATCTTTCATCTCTGTCGAAAGTTTTAGGCAGACATACATATATATATATATAGAGAGAGAGATTTTGTTATTGTTGTTTTTTCAAGCGATACATACGGTTAATATTGGCTCCGCCTCGGAGCTCATTTTTTTATTCACTTAGAAAGTCGCTCTTTTTAATTTGGACGTATTTAACATTTTTATTTATTTATTATTTTTAAAAACAGTAATCTACGTACACGCGTGTTTCAAGGTCGTTACCTCTCGTCAGCGTAGTAAACTGTTTCTAGAGATCGAACCTCAGACCATGTTTACCACAGTCCGGTGCCTTAACCGTTAGGCCATAATCCCTAGATTAATTATACTGTTTATTTTTATCGCTTATAAATTTAGATTTTGTTATTGTTGTTTTTTTCAACATATACATACATATATTTAAATAGACAGGTGAGATTTATATTATAGAAGATTAGTGGAATGATCTAACGTTGCTTGAGATTGAATGAGGAACACTACTGTGTCCTTTGTTATGCTCAAAACATCATATTATATTTTTCTCTTTATAATTCCTACTTGTTTTGCTCTCTAATATAGTTGGAAGAAACTGAAATTTTGTAAAACTTTATGAATTAATGTCCTGTAAAGCTGGTTTAAATATCAATATCTGCTATACATATCTAAATTTTTCTAAGTTAAAAGAAGAAGACGAAGGAAAACATAGGAAGGAAGTGATTAAAATCGGCCTGAGAGAAAGAGGGATAATAAAGACCTGGTCAGATATCGGATATTTTCAAAATCAGTTTCTTAAAGCAATCCAATAATGCCAATATGTAAACAGATACTAATTATGATGATGGTAGTATCTGGCCCTATAGGGAACATGTAGAGAATCAGAACCACTTCCATTGTCTTCCCTGTAGAATTTTATATATACGATTCAAATTTCATAAAAATAGGATGTATTCGAAGCTCCCTTATGTGTACACTTAGAGATTCATTTCTATTGTCTTTCGTGGTAAATTTTATATAAGAAAACACTTTTAGATCTTATGTAGATTCTCTAACATTTCTTTCTATAGGGAACACACATACTCATATTGGCAAACATATACTATATATATATATAGAGAGAGAGATTTCGGTTTCCTCCTTTACCTAATTCATTGTATTTTAATCTCTGAACGATTTTCGCATTGCTATCAGTGTTATCAGTTATAAGTTAACTTCTTTGATGTGACAAACAAAAATTAAATCATTTTTTTTTATTGCATTGAAACTAGTGATGGGACGATTCCAATATTTTAGGATTCTGTTCTAAATTCTCGATTCGATATAATTACGGATTCCAATTCTTTTGAAACCTCTAAATATTTAGTTATTAATTTGTTTTTATTTTTATTTTTGGATTACTGCAAAAAAAAAAAAAACACGGAAATATGTTCCTATATTTTCGCAACCATAAAAACGATATACACTTGATATGGGAACTGGTTTATAGAATTTAATTTTACTGATAATTTAAAATCAATAAATAGTTATCGTTTTATCATGATTAACAACAATGGAATATTAAGTTTTAAACAAATAATTAAAAGAATTGCTCTTGGCATCGGAAAATATGCAAAGATTTTCCATATTCCAATGCTGCCAAAAGTTCTGGATTTCTCAGATTCCCAATTCTGATTCCGACTAATTAACCCAACACTAATGGAAACACATTTTAAAAGAATGGTAGCATCCTTTAGAAAGAAGTTACCAATTTTGCAAAATGAAGACAATGAGTGCAAAGAATGATGTTCAGATTTGGTTTCTGTAATGTGGTTTCTCATCTTGTATTTACCGACAGTTTAGCATAAGCTCTCATCTACTTACTCCTCATATAATTTCTCCTCCTTATTTTATCTGAAGTTATTTTCTCTTCTTTTGTCTATCTCTTTCTCTTGTGCTATCAGGCTGTCTGAAGATAGTGGCCTACTGACTTAAAATGCACCAATCATTGATGTTATTTTTATTCCTTTACCTTTGCAAAACTCAATCATGTTCGGAAAAACAAAAACAGCAATTTACCTCTCTCGCTTACTTTTTCTTTCTTTCTGTTTTTCCATTTTATTGGGAGCTAAGAATTTGCCATGGTTGGCAACCCATGATTCTTAAGGATAGAGTCCTGGTGACTAAGCAATACATAATCTGGGAAAGTAGATATGCACACTGCAACACTCCATTTTGGCCTTTACTTAGGCTTGACTGGTGGTCAGAGACCTAATCTGATCAATTGGCTGGTCACATCGAACCCCACCACATAAGACTTGCATCAACCTGCACGCAACAATTAATAATCCTATTCCAACCCCTACTAATACTTACTCCCCACAATATGGTGGAAAGCGGTAGTTATTGGTTATTGGAATGTAAAAAGAAGTGAAGTATAAACAGTTTTACCAAAGTGACCAGATTCGGCATTAAATAACCTCAAATTGGCTGATATGCTGTAAAACAAAACAACCAAACCAAACTCTATCTCTTTTCTTAATCTGATATTCCTTATTAAAGTACTGGTTATAATTCATCAAATTCCAAAGATAATTCCAGAAGAGAGTATGGGAGTATAACAACGTTACTTCTTAAACTGAAAAGAATTTCTTGAATTCCTTAAACAGCATTTTTCTCTTAAAATATTTTTTTTTCTTTTAATAATAATTGTGGTTGTCCCGGCCTCAGTTGGATAGTATGGATGTAATGCTGCCAGCATCAAAAGGGCAGTAACTCATTCAAGCTCGATGTTGTAGTAGTATGAATACAGCTTTCCTTATTTATATATGTAAAAAGGCAGAGGACAACTGATTTTCAGAATTAATTAGAAAACAAGCTTAAACTAGAAAAAGTATGAACCAAAATTTGTAAAAGTAAAAGGTATAAAAACAATAGAACATAGCTCTTCAAATTCAATGATTTTGTTTTTATTAAGTGAAATATTTTTGTATTGAAAAATATACTTACAAATAACTTTATTCAAAAAAGTTTAAAATAATATTTTCTTTGTAATTTTTACTATAAAATAACAAATATCAAAATATTTTTACATTTGTATTTGTATCTTTCATAAAACAAAATGTAATTTCAGTAAAGAGAAAATCCACTATGGAATTTTCATATTAATAAAGTGAAGATATTTGTGAGGGGACAAAAGGGTGTTATGAAACTCCCTTCATTAATGAGTGCATGCTTCTATAAAACTAATTCCTTTAAAACTTCATCGTTTTTGTGATTTTACATGAAACTGAAGTTGACTTTAAATTGATTTTGATTTTTTTTTTCTTTTTCAATTACAACCAGCACAACTAATTCGTTTGAAAGAATTCTCCGTAGATCTAAGAAGTTGAGGAATTCCAGGAAGTGTGTGGGGTGAGAGTGTTCTCAGCTAAATTTTACTCCTCTTATTCAAACTGGTTTAATTCAGATTTCAGACTTATTTGCAAAGATATAATAGACTCAGTAATAGTAACCAAGTAATTTGTTTTAAAATTAACTATTATCTGTTGAGAAACCATCATAGGATTTTAACAATTACGAAAAAGTAATCTACCTAGTGATGATTACTTTTTCACATCGTAGACGTGTCCCTATTCTTCCTGAGATTCCCATGGATAGCTCTGCTCTTGGGGAGAATTAGACTGTGAAACTTCTTGGTCTTTCTTTTTCATCCAATCTTTCTTGGATTTCGTGTATTAAATCCATTGCTCTTTCTGCTTTTCTTTATCGCTCTACGCACTTCCTCATATACCTGAAGATATTCTTCATCTCTACAAATCTACTATCAGCCCATGTATGTTATATTTCGAATAGTAAATCTTTGGCCCATTTGAGGGGTGCAGAAAGTATCTGTAATCAGATTGGAAAACCCACCCTTTCTTCTTCTCTGCACCCTCTCTCTCATATGTGATGTTGCTAGTCTCAGTCTTTTCCGTAAATACTATTATGGAATATGTTCTTTAGAATTGTATGATCTTTTCCCTGCTTCTTTTGTTGCAGTTCATTTGAGTTTCTATTAAAATCTTGGAGTTCTTATTTGGAAGCCATTGGTCTTTCTGCGTCTCATAAAGTCAGTTCTTTTTCTCACTCTAAACATTTTCTCACACCTGAGACTATTTTCTCGTTACAAATCTTCTATCAGACCATCTATTGAGTACTGTTGTTATATTTGGGTGTTTTTCCCCTCACTCTTTCTTCTCTCTATGAGTGATGGCAACTTAGTCTTCTTCAAGGATGTGTCTGTAATGAAATGAATACAAAGGCGTGTCGGATCTGCAGCACTACTTTCACTATGGAGGTTGGCAACCTTCATGTGATTCCTTTTGTGTGTGTGTGTGTGTGTGTGTGTGTGTGTGTGTGTGTATTCCCAAAAGAATCTGGGAAAATCAATGCTATTCTTCGATGTCTTTCCTCTTACACTGCAGTGATCTCAGCATCTTTTCAAAATTTCATGACAGTTTGTTATTTTAGGATTAACATCAGTTGCTTCATCAACCATTGAGGAACTGTTCATCAGATTAATATATGTAAGAAACCTTAACCATATACACAAATAATCAACAACAATCTTATTTAGACAATGAACCATACACCATTAAGAAGGCTGGAAGAGACATCGACCAAACTTAGCATAAATATCAACTGTGACTTGGACAATAATCTGAAAAGAAATAATGAAAAAAAGTAATATTTTATTTCTTGTACTTTGTATTTCATCTGTTATCAATTTTGATGATTGAATTCATTTATAAATAAAATATTTGACAATAGACTTTCTCATGCAATATTTGAAAATAGATTTGCTCCATGAAATATTTGACAACAGAACTTGCCTGAAATATTTGACAATAGACTTTCTCATAAAATATTTGACAATAGACTTTCTTATAAAATATTTGGAAATAAACTGTCAAATAAAATATTTGACAATAAATTTGCACCATGAAATATTTGACGATAGAATTTGACATGAAATATTTGACAATAGAATTTGACATGAAATATTTGACAATGGAATCTGACATGAAATATTTGACAATAGAATCTGACATGAAATATTTGACAATAGAATCTGGCATGAAATATTTGACAATAGAATCTGATATGAAATATTTGACAATAGAATCTGACATGAAATATTTGACAATAGAATCTGACATGAAATATTTGACAATAGAATTTGGCATGAAATATTTGACAATAGAATCTGACATGAAATATTTGACAATAGAATTTGGCATGAAATATTTGACAATAGACTTTGACATGAAATATTTGACAATAGACTTTGACATGAAATATTTGACAATAGACTTTTTGGTGAAATATTTGACAATAGACTTTTTGGTGAAATATTTGACAGACTTTTTGGTGAAATATTTGACAATAGACTTTTTGGTGAAATATTTGACAATAGACTTTTTGGTGAAATATTTGACAATAGACTTTTTGGTGAAATATTTGACAATAGACTTTTTGGTGAAATATTTGACAATAGACTTTTTGGTGAAATATTTGACAATAGACTTTTTGGTGAAATATTTGACAATAGACTTTTTGGTGAAATATTTGACAATAGACTTTTTGGGGAAATATTTGACAATAGACTTTTTGGGGAAATATTTGACAATAGACTTTTTGGGGAAATATTTGACAATAGACTTTTTGGTGAAATATTTGACAATAGACTTTTTGGTGAAATATTTGACAATAGACTTTTTGGTGAAATATTTGACAATAGACTTTTTGGTGAAATATTTGACAATAGACTTTTTGGTGAAATATTTGACAATAGACTTTTTGGTGAAATATTTGACAATAGACTTTTTGGGGAAATGTTTGACAATAGACTTTTTGGGGAAATGTTTGACAATAGACTTTTTGGGGAAATGTTTGACAATAGACTTTTTGGGGAAATGTTTGACAATAGACTTTTTGGGGAAATGTTTGACAATAGACTTTTTGGGGAAATGTTTGACAATAGACTTTTTGGGGAAATGTTTGACAATAGACTTTTTGGGGAAATATTTGACAATAGACTCTGACATGATATATAGACTTGTTGGTGAACAATAGGGCGACAAAAAAAGAGATGAGGTTGGAGGATAAAAAAAGAAATGGGAGGAAAACAGACAAAGAAGTGAAGAAGATGCAGAAGAGGTTCCCTTTTTTAATAAGAATATTGAGAATTTTAATAAGAATATAATTTCACTTTTAATTGCATTATTTTATTAATTACTTCTTAAAACAATGAATTACATATTTCATGAGGAATGCAAGTGTTCAAATTTAATAGTAGAGCGATTTTT
The DNA here is from genome assembly GCF_053919585.1 of Euprymna scolopes. NCBI lineage: Eukaryota > Metazoa > Mollusca > Cephalopoda > Sepiida > Sepiolidae > Euprymna > Euprymna scolopes. Next base: position 76,146,964 of record NC_136492.1, read on the forward strand.
TTAAGAGTGAAATTCTGAGAAAAAATGTAAATTTGAATTAGATTAATATGTGTGCAATAATATTTTAATATTACCCTTAAAATTTTCTCTATATAATTTTGTTTCCAACAGTTTAAGTAATGGGACAAAGAATATAACTCAGTAGGCCTCCAAATCATTTCTGAGATCACTCGATAGGTTTCTTCTAATCTGATTTGGGAGTAGGTAGTGGTGTGCAGAGAAGCAGGAGTAGAGGAGTCATTGTTTCCCACTACCATCACCGGACACCCAAATTAGAGGGTGTTGCATCTAATCATATTTAAACTGTCTCCCTTATATTTCTCAGTACTAGATATTTGAGGCATACAATTGAGGATTTGGCCTCAGGCATCACCAGGCCTCTACATGCTACTGGGTACAGGTGATATCATATATTCAAACTATCTCCCTTTTTCATAATATTTCTTAGAACTAGGACTTATAGTTAAGTCTTTGGAGCATACAATAAATGAGATAGCCCCGGGCATCATCAGATCTCTGCATACCACTGAAGATCAGTAACGTTGGTCATGGGACATATTGGTTTGATGTAAAAATCAGGACTTGTTTTTAAAAGCATTTTTCATAGCTGTTCCCAAGATTCCCCCCTCCCTCCCATCAATGTGTATTTCCTTTCTTTGGCTATAAGTATTGATTTATTTGCTAATCCAAAATCAGCAATTGATCTCTGAAATCGATATCCTATAAGAGTTCAGCTGAGATCAATTCTTTGATCTTTTTTTCATAAACAGATAGCCAATTCCTTTACCGATTCTGGCTTGAGAAATTCAATACTAATTGCAAAGCGTTCAATTTGCTCAAACGGTTGGATGGAGGCTCGTGCCAACCATTATCTGATGCTTATTTGATTGGCGCCTGGCCATTCTGGTTTCCAAATTGTTGGGCAATCACAATCGAAAATTTTATCCAAAGAATAGAAATGTTTACATGAACGTATTTAGTGTGTTTTTACAGCACGATTAACTTCATATTTCCAAAGGTTTTTTTTTAATCGCTTCATTCAACAACAACAAACAATCTTTGATTCTCTTCTGGAAGTCATGCGATTGATTATTCTGACAAAAGAAAAAACTCTAGCCAATATATTCGTTCAATCTTGTACAGCTGAATATGTGATCCATTTTGATCCGTTTTATAAAAAAATCCATGTAAGAAAACACAAAAGAGTTTAAAATAGTTTCACATAAACATAGGTTAGTATGATGCTTTCAAATTTTTTAGATGAAGATTGATAGTTGGTATTATTTGGACTACTATTCTCGCCTTGTATGTTATTTTCACAACATATGAACTGTTGTTTGGATGATTAATCAAAATCAGAAATTGGAAAAAACATAATTGGGGGGGGGTATCAGAATCTGAAAAAATTGGCCCTAATTTCTGATGCCAAAAATGATTCTTGTAACGATTCGTTTAAAATTTAATTTTGCATTGCTGGTAATAAAATGGTTAGCGGTTAATAAAACGATAAATATTTATTAGTTTTAAACTACCAGTAGAACTAAAATTTGTAGATCACCCCTCCCCACAAGTATATTTTTATGTTTGCAAAAATATATACACAGATTACATGGGCTTTTAACAATAATCCAAAAATAAATCAAACAAATAACTCTATAGCTAAATATTCAGAAATGGTAAAATAATCCAAATTCGGCAAGTGTATCGTAATTAGGAATTTAGAAAAGAATCGGTAATTGTATCGGAATCGGGGGAAATATTGGAATCGATCCACTACTAGTATGGATCTTCTTCAGGTTCATCTTGTTGAACTCAGAAATCGATATGGAATTTTGAACTGAACATTTCAATTCAGTGGGTAGATTGTTCTCGTTCCATCAGACATGACTGGGTGAAATCATTTTTATTTAATTTTAGTTAGTATCGTCTGTACTGCGGATTCGACCTTCAACCTCCAGAAGACTATCACTTAGAACGGATCTTTACTTAACACATTTGTTGTGTCACGTGTTCATGCAGTCAGAGATTACATCAGTCGTAACGCTGTGAATATCCAGGACCAAAATAGTAGACCAAATAATCCTAATAATACATAGATAAGTATTTAAATTTGATTAATTGATTTCATAATTCACAAAAATATCTATTACGCCAATCACGTACCCACTATATTTTTTTTATGAACGCCAAGGATAAAGTGTCTTTAAATATATTGTTGTCTTGAAATGTTTATAAGTAGTCGTATTTGTAGTTAGTACCTTTTTGGTCCCCTATGACACTGAATGGTAAATTTGAGGGAATTCTGAACAATTGTTTCGGAACCTATAGATGTTTGTATAAGTAGTATTAACCTTTGTATCCTCCTTTGATATACACCCATCACCTCAAGAATGTTTCATATCAAATTTAGTGCAATTCAGTTGGGTTGTTTTGGAATCTATAAGTTACATAGACAAAAAAAAGCTAAATTCTGAAATAGATTTGGTTTTATCTTAGAAGGATATTTTTTTTTTCGGTGGATGGTTAGTTTGTCTATTTTATGGTAACTCCTTGTTGTTTAGCGTCAGAATCACAATAAATTATCCATGATCAACTGAAAGCAAAAGCAAGTAATGTATTATTGGAAGTATTTGATGTTATTAGTTAAATTGTTGATAACAAATGGTGTCCATAAGATTTGCTTCTGATAATAAAGATGGCATCCGTCTGAAAAATAATCCTCGTCGGATAGCATTTTTAAAAAAATTTTTTAAGGAATCAAATTATATTTTATTGTTTTGAAGAACTTGCTGCCATGATTCACAAAAAGAACTGGCTATTCAGAATGAAGAATTTATTTTGTAGGAAGGAATGTATCAATGACAAAACTGGGCAAACTGGTTTTATTTTATTATATAGATATAGTATTGTTTCATGCTTATAAAATAATGTATTGTGCATATATTTTTTGTTTCAGTAGTTATTTCAACAGTGCTCAATATGAGTATAGCTTAAAAATGTACTTATGGCAAGTCAGTCTGTGCTTTTGTGACAGTATAAAATCTTAAACCTGTCTATTCCCTCCTGATTTTAGTCAAAACTGAGATTTTCTCTGCATGCAGTTGGATTATATTTGATTATAAAAGAAACGTTATTCATTCTTCATCTCCGAGCTAAAAAACGGCAAACATGACATTTTTTTGTGTTTAGTCATGGCAGTTTTAATCTATTTAAAATTTAAATTCAATTTCTAAGAAGCGACAAAATAAAATATCTGTAGGAATGTCTGCAATTGGATCTCACTTGAATATTTTTTCTTTGAATTCCATTAATTCATCAGATTGGATTCCAGCCCCCTCCCCCCAGACAAAAAAACAATCAGTTCAATTCCTTGCACTTATTTATTTTTATTACTCCGCCTTAGCCAAGAAAATGATGTCGTACTTGACATTTGTTTTAAAAGTAGAAATCCAGACTATTCATTCATTAGCATCCATCGATTATGTCTGATCTTGGTTCTGTGCCCTGAAGGAGGAAGCTGGCGGTGAGTGGTGCAATCGTTGTTTGCGTCTGGCTCACTTCTCCTGCCACAGCTGGCGGAGCTTATCCTCGCCTTTCTTTAGGCTGCTGGTGACCTGGTGCCTCTATAGTTGCACTGGTTAGTAAGTGTCTTCCAGCTTTCAAACTCTTTCATGTTTCTTTTGCAGCTACAGCATAATCACATTGACAAACCAGTCTCATTCTAACACTAGTTAAGCAACATTGAGCTTGGTCAGTACAAGATGGGTAACCATTTAATACTAGATGCTGTATGTAGGAAGACCTCAACACCTCTTTGGAAGAACTGCAAAAACTTAACATTATCATGTCCCCAAACCGAAATATCCATGAGACTGAGAACTGCCCGTGAACTTAATATTCCTATGACACTTCTTCCTAGGGTAAATACTGTGTCTTTTTTTTTTTTTTTTTAATGTACTAAATTATAATAATACCTGTCCCAGGATGAGTAAAATTAATTCTACGAGCAGAACAAGTTTGCACCACTTTAATGTCTCCTTATGAAGATGAAAATCAAAATATAATGATACTAAACCTCATGGCTAGAATCCTTATTCCAATTTCGATCAAAATCCATTACATGATTTTGATTTTAGCAAATACCTAAAATTTAATACTTAAGCATAAGGGATCAAAGAGAAACTAAAATTCAGATAATCTTGCTTGATTGTTAACCCTTTACTGTCAAATTGTAATTTCAATTCGCCTTTCAAAAAAAACAATATTTCTCAGTCTTATGGCTTGTCAACCTAACAAGTCTTCAAAGTACAGGTCTATACATAGTTCAGCAAGTGATTAAAGGGTTTGTTTATGTTTCTGCGTCAGTTGCACACTAACTTCTGTCATGTGTGGGTTTCATGATTAAAAAATGTATTTATTGCATAAAAAAATTCTTGTGATAAAAGGTTAATGCAAATCTGAAATATTTGAATGTTCAAATTGGTGGTTATGTCTCCTACAATCCGTTTAAAATCTCCCAAAGAAACTGAAATTTGGAGAATAGTTATTGATTGATGTCTAATGTCCATCGTTAAATTTATTTTACAAAAATTGGAGATCTCTTAATGTTGATAAAAGGCTTCTATCCCCTTTTGTATAAAACTAAATACACCCCCATCTTATGATCCCTCATGCCTCGCTGTTGTGTCCAAAATACATAACTATCAGTTAATTATTTTAGAAGTGAAACCTATGCACACAAACATATAAACAGATACTCATACCTAATTTAATATAAATGTACATATGTGTTAATCACCATTTGTTTCTCTAAGATATTTTCTTATATACTTTCATAAAACAAAATATATGCTCACATATATTTAGTTCTTAAATTGAGTTATATATTTACAAAAAAATATATATTCATCATTTTTAATTAGCTAAAGAAATAAGCGATGCCTTTTTCTTAGCTATGTATTTGTCTCATCTTTCACTCCATCTATTGATAAAAACAATCTTTAATATGTCTTAATGTGTTAAGCATTTACAAAAGGTCATCTAATTTACATATGTCTGCACATACCATAGTCAGGTAAGATGACAAAATAATAATTTTCTTTAATTCTGTATAAGAACTAGCAAGCTGCCTAGTGTTACTTGCTTGTAAAATATGCTTAAATATTACATTTTAATTTATGCAGATTTAGTATTTATTATTATAGAGCAAATTCTCTATTGATTATTATATTGTACCCAATATATATAGTAATCATTTCAAAAGTTAAAAAAAATGGCTTTAGTGCAATCAGTTGAAATCGAACACTTCAGCCTTAGTTGTTATTTGCCATTACCGTCCAAGATATCACTAAATGGATACAAAAAGGTTCCAAATTAAGTGCCTTCAAATCAAAAATATATATGTACACATGCTCAGAAGTTCTTCAATTTACTCCTGCCAATGGGTTTTTTTTTTCAAGTTTTACTCTTTAGCAGCTATTTTTACTGACTAAAAATCAAATCAAAAGTGTTCCCAAAGTCCAAATGCCCTATATATCAACTTTCAAGTATGTAGACTAAATATTCAGAGAGGAGTTTGGTAGAGAAGTTTCGCACACTCACAGACAAGGTCACTTATAGATATATATGTCCGTGTGCTAAAACGTTTTCATCCTTAATTCTGAAGAATTATGTACAATGTAAAAACTATGCATAAAAAGAATAAAGTAATTTAATGAAATCAGTCATCTAATAAGAAACCATAAAAAATGAATAATTAATGAACGCTTGTTTTTCAAAGGAATATGCAAATTAGTTAACCATCATGAAGTCGCTTGCATATCCATGACTGAGGGTATTAATAAGTTCGTTTTAATAATTTTTGAATAGAAAAAGTAGGCTTTTAACATCCATGTCAGAGTGATAAAAAAAATTCAGTTTTATAGGTGTATGGATATAGGTAACAAAAAATAGTATTTCTATGTAATGATGATGATGATATAGAATTCAGTAAGCTTCCTATTTTTAATTAGGCAAAAAAGAATATCTCCAAAACTGTATCGCAGTTTATGAAATCAAATTAGAATAAATAATGTTAGTTGGTGTCATTATGCACTGTGGAATCTATGCATCCAAATTAAGCTTGACATTAGCTTTATCATCAATATTGAGTGCCCTCTCTTAAAAAAAATACAATTTTATATATATATATATATATATATATATATATATATACATGGTTTTGTTTATTTTTTAAACGGTATTAAGGTTGATGTCTCCACCTCAGCAACTTTCTAAGAAAAACACCGGTTCTGTGAGGCAGAGCCATCAACCTTAATATCGTTTAAAAAATCAACAAAACCATGTAAACAGATGAACGATAAAAACGAAGCAGTAAAATCGTCTATGGCATCATAGCATAAGGGATTAGGGTGCTGGACTGAAATACATAAGGTCCAAGGTTCGAATCCTACCAACAGTCAAGCTATGCTGATGAGGAGTAGGGCTCCAAAACATGTGTGTCCATACTGTTTTTAAAATATATATATATATATATATATATATATATATATATATATATATATTATTCAAACGCTTTGAAACTTTTTTTTTTCGGCTAAAATAGCTGGATTATTCTTATTTTGAATTCTTAAACTGGATTACTATTGTATGTGAATATTGCCTATAAACTGGATTATTACTTATATGAAAATTGCTGCTTATGACCATTTTGTTTTGAGACCTGCCTGATCGCTACATATCCTTTTACCCTCATTTTTTTCATTTCTCTTCTATATTTTATTATGTTTTCTACTAACTTTTATTCATATATGATTAGTACCAGATGGGTGCAGTTTCAATTTATGCTAGTATCAGCAAAATTATAGCTTCGCTAAAACAATTATTTTACTAAAATCTTTCCACTGATGAAAAGAATGCATTCTTTGAAACTCCACAGATTAAGAAATTCTTAATGCTGTTTTCTGAGTTTCGTGTCGATAATAAATTCTTGTAAATTATAATTTACGGTCTTTAATTTTGTTCTAATATGTATATGTCAAAACATCGTTAATTCAGTACCCACACAGCATCAGCCATATAGCGTAATGGTGAGAAGCCTTGAATGTGATTTGGGCGGGCGGTTTTCGATCCTGGCTTGAGGCAGTTGTCTGTCTAGCTGCACTGATGAGCTGTGAAACAGCGAAATAATACTGCATGAAGATGACATATATATATATATATATATATATATATATATATATATATATATATATATCACTGTTGTCTTAAATTTTTCGTGTATACAAAATTTAAACCTTTCTTCAGAGACATAGTGAATATTTCTATCATATTAGTAAATTAGTTTTTTTGTTGTTCTCACGTTCTTTAGATATAATGATACGATGTGTTTAATCGAAACTTGATCAGATGGCATGCTAATAACCATAATAGAATGGGTAAGTTCCTAGAGGCACCATTTTTCTTTTTTTAATTTGAAAATCAAGTTTTAAAAAAATGTTGAAAGCCACTGATGAAATGCAAATAATTTTTTTTTTACTTTTGTCTTAAAATTTTTGGGTATAAGACTTTTTCTTAAAGACAGATTCTTTTCTTTTTTTAATTTTTTTTTTTTTTTACAACAACGTTCGTTAACACACTTGTTGTTTTCATGTTCCTTTGATATAGTCAAATGGTGTGTTTTGTACACCGTTAAGTTGTTTGGTTTATATCGAAATATCAAGATTTTGATTTAGTATTTAATAAAGATGAAAGATCCACTTTCAAATCAGAAATGAGAGAAGATAATTTCTTTCTGCAATTTCTTTTAACTTTTTCACTGCATATTAAATTTCATATTCATTCCTGAAATGATTTATTTTCTGCTTATGAAATCCTTTCTCATATCTCCTGTTGGTTAGGTTTTTATACCTACTATTAAACTTATTTGGTTCTTGTGTTATTAATTAATATTTGATGAAAAGAAAATCAGTGAAGAATGATGTCTTTCATAAATTATTAACAAAAATACCAGGTTATGATGTGTTTATCCACTTCTTGGTGTAAATTTGCAGGTAACATTTGGAGCAGATATCTCCACTTTCCACGGTAAAACTATTGAACTCTTTATATATAGGCGGAGGAGTTTGGTATAGTTTTCAAAGGTCAAATCATTGGACTTTGACCCCTTGACAGCCAAATTTCTGGCCGAAAATTGATTAAAAAGATTTTCCCATCTGTCAAATCTCGAGTCTGTGGACTGAAAATTTACAGAGTAGTTTGATAGGGAAATGTACACCCAGACAATTTCGCTTGTGTGTATATATATATATATATATATATATATATATATATATATATATATATAGTGAATTTAAAAAATATACATGGCACTCATGAGGATACATCAGGTTATGGCATGAAATTTATGTTGCTTCGTGTTTTATATGTGTTATTGGGTTTGTTAGTCAACCATGGAAATTCTGTGTAGCTTAATTGCCATATATATTTTCAAAACTTACTATCTAGCTCTAATTACGTATCGAGCACTGTTGAAGTAATTATTGAAAATATTTATATAAAATTTTATGTAAATACATAAAATGGTAGTAACAATAATATAGAGATATATAGTAATAATAATAATATAGAGATATATAGTAATAATAATAATAATATAGAGATATATAGTAATAATAATAATATAGAGATATATAGTAATAATATATAAAGATATATAGTAACAATAATAATATAAAGATATATAGTAACAATAATAATATAAAGATATATAGTAACAATAATAATATAAAGATATATAGTAATAATAATATAGAGATATATAATGACAATAATATAAAGATATATAGTAACAATAATATAGAGATATATAGTAATAATAATAATATAGAGATATATAGTAATAATAATATAGAGATATATAGTAATAATAATAATATAGAGATATATAGTAATAATAATAATATATAAAGATATATAGTAACAATAATATATATATATATATATATATATATATATATATATATATAGTAACAATAATATAGAGATATATAATGACAATAATATAAAGATATATAGTAACAATAATAATATTGAGATATATAGTAATAATAATAATATAGATATATAAACAAACCTTGTTAAAGACAATAGAGAGCTTCCATTTGATTAAAACTTTTTTTTAGTTTTTCAATTTTTCTGATATTTTTAGTGTGAATCGCAAGAATTCATATAAGTTCCATGTGTAGTTCGAAGTTGGCCGCGGTGTTGCTTTTCATCTTTCAAAGAAGACATCATCAGGAAGGCTGTGTGATTACACTGGTTTACAAAAATAACTTTTTGGTCTGAGGCAAGAATGGGGATCGTTGTTTTTTGTTAATTTGGGTGTGCTGAATTCAAACTTATAGTTTTGCTATATTACCTCTAGTTTTCTGGCTTTTAAATAATCTGATTTTAGTATAAACAGAATATATGTGAATGTTTCAAGAGGTGCAGCAACTTATAAAAGATAAATCAGGATAGATAAAGAACACCGATTGAATCAATATACTTGAATGACACAATTACACAATTCAAAGAACCACAGACAGTCAAAAGTGTGTTTTCTTAGAAGAGCTGGTGTATTTTGCCTCTGGGATATCACGCAAGATTATCCAACAGAAGTTTCCCGGGGTTCCATTTGCCTTGAAAGTTGCTCTCCATATTCGTAATGTCTTAGTGGAATCTTTCTCCATGCTCATCACTCATTGCTCCAAGGTATGGCAGGAAGAAATTGAAGTAGGAATGCAGAAAATGAATTTTTAGTGACATTCGGCACCCCATATCCTCATAAGACTTTAGCAACTTCTCAACACAGGCTTGGTAATCTGGTGCACGTGTGTTACCAAGGAGTTCACTACAGACCGACTTGAATGCTTCTCATGCTCTCAGTTCCTTTCCTGTAAATTACAAAGCTCCTCAAAATCAGCACTTCTCGGATCTGAGGTCCGACAAAGATGCCCTCTTTGAGCTTAGCACCACTAAGACCTGGGATCAAATTTTACAGTCAAAATAGTAAAAGTAGGCGGTTCTGAGAAGAGAAGTGATGGATTGACGCTGTACAACTGTTGTGAAGTCCCCATACACATAGCAGAAAGAATTGACCTTGTTGAGGCATCCTCAACGTTTTAACGTGCTTTAAGCCATTAGCGAATCTGAAAATATAACAAAGTAAAACTAAATCATATGCAAGGCAATAAAATGCGCATTTGAGCAACCCTAAAGATGTGTAACACAATAGTTTAGGGACACCCACCTCCAGCACCACCTGGGAGGGAGACAAAATCTTCCAGTGACTTTCAGAGCACTACTGAGTGTGGATTGAGACCTGCAGCCTTAACTGTCAAAATCCCTCTTGATATATATATATATAACTCCATGGGGATTAGGATCAGGCAATATTGAATGTCTCTGATATATAAATTATATCATATTTCTTCAGTTTTTTTTTATAATTCTTGCAGCATGAGGAGAGTTTTCTCCAAAACCATGCATTAAATATACTTTCCCAGTAATAATATTTTAAGTGAATATATTCACTCACAGCAGTAAAAAGGATTCAAGGTAAAAAAAATCGATCATCCACTTGATTTTTGTTTCTTTGTCCTTTCTAAAGTTTCCATGACAATGTTCATTTGAGTTAATCCTTCTGCGATTAGTTTTTGAGATGCAGATGGAAAAATAAGGAGATGAATAGGTATCACAGACCACCCAGTTTATCGTGCAAAAACTCGTTAATGTAGTGAAATTCTCTTCAATTACAACTAGTGATTTTGCGTGTTATTTTTATGAGATATGGTATGTTTATCGCCCTGCACATATACGGCACAATCACGTTGACACCCCTATTCTTGCCAGATCACTGAAGTAAAACGAGTAGCCTGGCCAGTACCAGATGGGTAACCATTTGGGAATGCTAAGCACTGTATGTGCTCTCTGCTTAACTCTGCATTGTTTTTAGTTGTCCTGAACTTATATATACTTGCAACTGGAATTAAAACAGTGCCGACTCAGGAGAGGTGTGGCAACTTTTGCCACAATAATTTTATATGCAGGCACTCTTCAGTGGGTATCCATAGTCTGATGAGACTGAACGGAGCCGTTTTTTTTTTCTCCCTTTTATGGCAAGAAGATGTGACACAAAATTAGGAAAGTGGTATTTTAAAAGCCAGTGCCCTAGAGGAAGAGCAGCCCTGACAGCATTCCCTGGTAGGGGCACCTCAAGCGATTAGCAATAAACTAACCCATACAGTATTATTATGTTCACGTTTGACAGAACAAATACTAGACTTTAATCCTAACCTAAGCCCAAGAAATTGTATTTTAGTTCACGTTCAACACAGCAGCAACATCAAATGAAATTTCAAGAATTACTTTTTTTCGCGTTGCATTGTTGGTGATTAGGCGATTACATCTTAAAAAAAAAAGGGTGGGAGACGAGGATGATAATATACATACAAACATCAAATTGCCTGAATGTATTATTATATAGATGAATACAACAGATTTAATAGGCAACAATCGTTAAAAGTTTCCCTCTGTCCCAAGTGACAATAGATACCCATCCACTAGAAGTTGTAAGAGTGCTTGTGTGAAATGTTTACAATCTAGCAAGGATTACGCAATCACAACTAAACCGACATTGTAATTCCAGTGGCAAAGAGAAGTCCAAAATCACCAGTAAAAAATAAAATGATTGAATGAGAAGAAAAAAGACCAGTGTTATTTCTGAGTTTTTCTTCTAGATTAGTTGTTCAAACAAGACGAGTCTTGTCTGCCCTACTCTCTAACTAACCTATAGGTTTGCAAATGATAATTATGAAAGTAATGCAGTAGCCCTGAAAGACCTTGAACCCAGCACACTCAGCACACAGTCCATGCAAGTAACCACTGCACCATGCCACTTCCATTGTATCATTAGGTGATTCATGCACTCATCCTATATGAAAGATTCAAGCACATACCAGTTTAAATGTAAAGTTGTGAATAATCAACACAAAATATGTTGCAATAATTCTATCATATCCGTTTCTTTAGTAAAGAAAAAGTGGTGCTTATATAGCATTAGTTACAAGTGAAAATCATATTGAAAGCAAAAACACTTTGATGTACTTATGTATTATGCAAAAATAAGTATCCTTACAAGAAATCAGTAAAGTGATTGAGTAGAAGATCGCCTAGAACTTTTTTATTAAATAGGAAAAATCATTTTGGTTGCATTTTTTCAACACACGATAAGAACGGAAGTACCGGTTGCCAAAATAAAACTGCATTACCTCCCTTGATCTAGAGTAATTTTCAATCTATCTATATATCTATAAAAGTGTGTGTGTGTGTGTGTGTGTGTACATTACCCTACCAAACTATTCTGTAAATTTTCAGTCTACAAACTCGAGATTTGACATAAGAGTTATTGAGATTAGGGAAAATCTTTTTAATCAGTTTTCGGCCCCAGACATTTGGCTGTCAAGGGGTCAAAGTTCAACGATTTGACCTTTGAAAACTGCCAATTGTGGATCTAAACACTTGAAATTTTAGATGTAGATGTGGGTTACTTGAACGCAGATCAAACTTTTTAATTTGATTTGAACTCAAAGCAGTAAATATTAAGAGGTCAAAATTAGGGTCAAAGTTTAAAAACATTTGACCTTTGCAGTCACTACCAAATTACTCAGCTAATTTTTGATCTAAACATTTGAAATTTTACATAAAGTGTATTACAACATAGGGCAAGCTTTTTAATAGGTTTTGGCCAAAAATTTAGCTTCCAAGAGGTCAAAGTTGAAAGATTTCACCTTTGCAGACTCTACCAAAACCCTCTGCCAATTTTAGATTTAAACACTTGAAATTTTAGATGTAGGTTACCTGGACATGAGTCAAACTTTTTAATATATATATATATATACATATGCGCATAAACTTATGAACAGTACATAGGGCCCGAGCAAAGCAGGGCTGAACTGCTAGCAGTACATAATACAATAAAATTGCAATTTATGATTAATTTGATTTTTACTTGTAATTAATTTATATCATTTTTGGTGAGGATATCTTTGCGATTTTCACTTGTAACTATATAAGCACTGAAAAAATCAATGAATTAAAAAAAATTCTTCATAAACAAACTTTCTTAAAAAATCATTTCATTTTAAAAAGTGAGCATCAAATGAGAGCAGAAAATTGTTTTAATCAAAGGATAATTTGTTTGGAAACCAGTTTTATCGATTAACATTCGTGAGATGTCTATGTCGTTTTTGAATATATAAAATTTGCTTATATATAATTAGTCAAATGTGACAAATTACATTTTAGGTAAAAACATTTTAATACACTTGCATATTATGAAGAATTATGTATCCTTCCAAAATTAGAAAAAATGATTTAGTAGAAGGTCACCTGAAATTTTTTATTAAAATAAAAATCAGTCTTATCGTATTTTGGATCCGCCATTGATGAAAGCGAATGTACATGTTGCCAAAATGATAGACTGCATTGCTTCCCCTATTTTTAGAGTAATCTTCAATTTATATGCCTACTAGCGGTGGTATCCAGCGTTTGCCGGTATGTGTGTGTAAGGGGGGGGGTTAAAATAAAGAATAAGCAAATTAATAACCCTGTTTCAATAATAAAAAAACGACGTTAAACTTCCCCCAAAAATTGGAAAAACGAAAACAGAAAGAAAACATTGAACAAACGTAAAACTTCTTTAAAAAAGAAATCGGAAAAACAAAAAAGCAAAAATAAGGGAAAAAATGATGAACGTGGTTGGAAAAACAAAGAAACACAGCGAAAAGCAAAGTACAAAACGAAAGAAAACGGGAATGATGTATTATATGTTTATTTAAGAAAAAAATCGAAAGAATCCTTTTTGTTTTTGTTTGTTTAGTGTATAAATGTTGGGAAATAAATGGTAATCAAGCAACATAAAAATAAGCGTGGAATAAGAATTAATGTTTGTGGGAATGTCGCTATCAGTTAATTCAGTGGTGCGTTTCACCCAATAGAAAGCAGTGAATGGAAAGGCATGGTGAAATTCCATTCCAGTTTTTTAAGCAACTACAAAGTACAGAAAACCGAAACCGGCGTTCATTCAGAACTGTCCCTTGTGAACGATCACGCAACAGTGTAAATGGGTGGCGGGGGAAGGAGGAATTTATTAGAGAGGAAAGATTTTACTACTTCCAGTGATTTTTAACCGATTTTGGCAGGGAACTTTCAGCAGAAAAAATATAGGAATCTACGATTATCGAGAAAGTGGAGAGGTAATATGCCAATAACATACCTCAGATATTGTGCTGCAGTTTTTACATATTACATTTGCATGAAATCTTTTGATTTTTAATCCTATTAAGGTCAAAATCAGAGGGGAAAATGAGTTCATTTTATATATATAGGGATTAAGTAGTTTTTTTTTCTTGCTCTGGCATTGATATTAAGAGCCTACTTTTTCTATTTAAAAATTATTAAAACAAACTTAATATGCTCATTCATAAATATGTGAGCGACTACATGAAGGTTTACTACTTTGCATATTCCTTTGAAAAACAAGTGTTAATTAATTACTTATTCATTGTTTATGGTTTCTTATTAGATTATTGGTTTCATTTCACTATTCCACTGAATTTTATTTATGCATAGTTTTTACATTCTGCATAATTGCATAGAACCAACAATATTTGGTCTACCGAGTTTAAATTTGATATCTGTTATTTGGACCTGTAGCATATCTTCGATATGATTTTTAGCTGGCAAAATTTGCTGCTAATGAGGTCAAAATTTAAAAAAAACAAAAACTTTTCACTTTGGAATGAATAGTTGACTAAATCTGTTTGCATGCACAAACCTACATTCATAGGTAGAACAACGTTATTTTAAAACTATTTATATGTGTATGGGCCCGGCTCAGAGGCTAAGGAATGAGGTTGGAGAGTTGTATGTTTTGGTTTTGATTCTAGCTGATGGCACCCAAGTCATATTCTTTAAACTGTTGATCTCACTTCTATATATTTAGTATAATTGGCTCCATGATAATACATATGTAATCTGCATGAATTAAAATATCATATCTTACGACTGGGTAACACTGGGAGACCTGCTAGTAGTGCAAAAAAAATAAGACGGGATTTTAGTAACTATCCATTTTGTCTCAAACTTTGTGTCTTTTAATGTAAAAATATAAATGGGCTTGTTTATATGTTGTTTTTCATGCATGTATTTTACACTTTTCCCCCCTTTCTTTAATCTGATCAAAATAATCGTTGATGAATTCTTCATGCATGAATGAACCAAAAATAATTGTTTCAATTCTTAAATTATAAAATTTCTTTGTTTCCACTGTTTTTTCTTTCTTTCTTCGTATATCTTTTCTTAAACTAAAACGAACGCCCATGTAAAGACAATAATTTGCTGGTTGGTTCTTGTCAGGAATTTCCACTATATTATAAAACAAAATTCAAGAAAAATCGGTGTGATGTACATAGCTGTGACAAAATGAAAATATTATATTCCCAAAATTATGTAAATCGATCAAGTAGTTTTATTTTTATAAGGAAAATCATTTTTCAGTGATTAATAGGAATTCGTGGGCATTACAGCATAAATCTCACAAGTTGGAATTATGTTTAGTTATCTGGGTTTTTTTTTAAATTGTTTTCAAAAACACAAACAAGACATCTACTGTTCTGTTGCTCATAACATTTGATTTTCTGACTTAAAAATAAAAAGTACTTGATCAATTTAGGTGATTTTTGGAACATGATATTTTGGTTCATCACGAATCTGAACATCGTACATATTTTTCTTCATTATTATTTTTAATATAGGGCGAATTCTGGACAAGAACCGGTGATTGCACTGCAGATTAAGCATGAATATTTAATCCTTCTTTAATTAAAATTTGTAACTTTTCAAGATTAACTTGCAACAGAGCAAATTATTGCCTCACAGATTAACGTGCACGGATTAAGTAGATTCTAATAAAATCATGTTTAATATTCATAGGAGAGTTCCTGCCATTTCGTAAAAGCTGAAGAAACTAAAACTCAATCGATTCATTGGATGCTACATCCTTTCTCTTAACATTTTAACACAAAAACCTATACTAAAAACAAATTTTCTGAATCTGTTTCAGCTTGCATTCAGAAATAATTGAAAATGTATTAAGTAGGAGTTTGGTTAGATGTGACCAAACTCCTATTCAAAATTCGTGCCAAACCACATACATATACACATTGATTTCAGACTTACAATAATCAACAACACCAGGTGTATCTCTCCACGAGAGGCTGATCTCCCTCAGAGTTATTACCCCCCCCCCCCCAAAAAAAAAAATAAAGAGAAAGAAAAAACAGCAGTCTTTTTTGAAAAAAAAGTGTCTTAGACTAAAAGTCTCTTATAAACTGATTTCAATCAATTAATAAAAATATTTTATAATATTTGGTTTTCTAATATTTTTATAACATATAAGGTTTAACAATTAGCCCGTTAAATAACAAATACAGAAATATTTTCAAATTAATCAAATATTTATTTAAAAATGATTATTTAAATATGCTTATTTAAAAATAAAGTTTTAAATTAAATTTTAAATGCTTATTTAAAAATTAAATTAATGATTATTTAAAAATGCTTCATATTAGCAGTAGCCTGAATCAGATAATGTATTTTTTTTTAATTAAAAGCAAAATAAGTTATTTTATTCCTAATAACATAGTACAACAATAACAAATGAAAGATTGCAAATCAGTTTGATTTGTTGCTTTAAATGCCGCTTAATGCCGTTTAAAAATCAGACCCATCGACGAAATGTTGCATTCCTCTGCCTGTTCTAAACGTTCTTTAATGGTGAATGCTCTGACGAACTACAAGCACTTGTACCCCCCCTCGACGTGAATACCCCCCCCCCCGACAGACCTGACAAACAGCTTAATCCCAGGTGGCTGATTACTTTTAATGCATCTTAAACCAAGCTTCTATCTTTACATCATCAATGCTCTGATTCCCATCTCGCATCAATTGAAATGGATGGTTCTCATCTAGGGAAGCTCCATGTTTTGATAAGCTTCTGGGATTGACCTTTACTCCTGACCTGAAATGGAACACATACATCAAGTCAATTGCCAAGGTTGCTGGAAAAATGGTAGTATCCTTCTGCCACTCCAGAAGATATCTCACTCCTGATGCAATTCTCTATCTATATAAAAGCCAAGTACGTCCAAGGATGGAGTACTGCTGCCACATCTGGGTAGGAGCTACTAAAAACAGCCTATCCTGCCTTGACAGAGTACAAAATAGGCTTCGTGGCTTAGTGGTAGATGCTCTTTTCTCTTCTCTGCAACCTCTCTCCCACAGGAGAGACCTTGTGAGCCTGTCTTTGTTTTATCATTACTTCCATGGCAGGTGCTCGTCTGAGCTCCAATCTCTGGTCCCCCCTCACCAATCTTTCATGATAAACACCTGTCTAGCTGAAACTACTGTCAAAAATTTTCCCCACTCTTTATCTGTGCCAAAACCAAAACGTAGATTCCATGAACAAATTTTCTTTCTTAGATGTGCATGCCTGTGGAACTCTGTTCTGTTTCCCACCTGCCTACAACCTGGATGTCTTCAAATCCAATATAAACAAATTCCTGATGAACCGCCCCCTTAAGTAAAACACTTTATCAAATCACCAATACTAACGATTACTATGATACTATCCCATTGATTACTGTACACACAATAACCCTTATCCTCGAGTGGCTTCCGGGCGTTAATAAGTCGTGACTACCCTGTAAAAAAAAAAAAAAAAAACCCTTCACAGTAGAGATCCCTAGGTGTAAGAAAGTCTTCTTTCCCCAGAACTGCTAGACTTTGGAACTCCCTTCTGGGATTCTGCTTCCCCAACTGTACTGGCATGCAGAAGTTCAAGTGTAATGTGAACAGACATTTTGCTACTCATCTCCCTTTATAATATCCCTGCAACTTATGTCCCCGATAGTAGCCCCCTACTTCAAAGTGGCACTGTGCCTTGTTTGGGGTGAAAATTGAATAAAATTTTTTTTAAAAAAGACGATAACTTTATATGTTTGATGTATAAATAAATTATTCAGTGAACGATTATTTAAAATTTTTTGTATGTGTTATTTGATTTGTTTTCATTTGGAGAATTTAGAGTTCTAGCAAAAACAAACATTGCATGAAAACACTTTATTTTAAACTTAGTACTCTAATGGTGAATGCTCTGACGAACTGCAAGCACTTGTACCCCCTCGACGTAAATACCCCCGACAGACACGACAAGCAGCAAAATCCCGCCCTTTCACAGTAAGAGAGCCATCTACTCCAGTAGTTTCTTCCCAGAACCACTAGACTTTGGAACTCCCTTTCGGGACCCTGCTTCCCCAACTCTACTGACATGCAGAAATTCAAATGTAACATGAACCGACATCTTGCTGCCCAACTCCCTACATAGTACCCCTATAACTTATGTCTCTGATAGTAGCCCCCTACATCAAAGTGGCGATGTGCCTTGTTTGGGGTGAAAATGTTATAAAAAAAAAAAGTTTATAAGGATATTGGAGATAAAACGTAATAGCCAGATATTCCAATACTACATTAACCAAATTACTTAGATAAATAGGTTTACAGTTTTAACAAAAGGACTGCAATAATATCGCAGGGTCTCCATTAACGCTGAACATCCACAGAATGCCTGGCAACAATATATTACATATGAAAGATGCCGCTGTGTAATTATTATTGACTACAAGTATTTCCTCAGTTATGATATTCCGTAATTAGTATAAAACATTACATTTGAAATGTGATAATAAAACGAATTGGAGAATACCAAATTATGTCTCTAATTAAATTTATGTAAAACGTATAAGCATTAAAATCTCTACTAATTTTAATGGGTGAAAACATTTTTTCAAAACGGTCAAATTACAGAAAAGTTAACACTGGAGAACTCTTATCCTCCTCCCTGAAAAAAAAAATTCAGAAGCCAAGATTTATTTTGTGTGGAAACGATTTTAAAGATTTTTCTTTTACAATAAAACATCCTACAAATCCTTTCCACGTTTTAAGACTAGTTAAGTTTGGTAGAGAATTTTATTCTAATGTGTTTTATGTAAACTATGTGCATTTTTTTATTGGGGGGGGGAGTGAGTATCAGTTCTTGAGTGTTAACTATTCTCTACGTTTTACGTTGCATGACATGTAGAAAATGCTCTCATCCCTCTAAATTGTTCATTCTTTTTTGTTCCCTCAAAATCCACTTATTTTCAGTTGAGCACAATATTTCCAGTATAATTTTTTCTTCGTATTATTTTAGATTATTCAAACTACTGTTCTCACTGAGTGTTATTTCCACATCGTTTTGGTCGATGTAACCTTCGATCTTCTTCAGGTGTATCATATCGAACTTGGGAAAGTTTTAGCACGGAATTTCTAATGGTTAATTTGCACAGAATTTCTAATGGTCGATTTGCACAGAATTTTTAATGGTCAATTTGCACATAATTTTTAATGGTCAATTTACACAGAAATCCACGGAAGTAGTATGCTTTAATTCCATCAGCCAGCTAAAGTAATCTGCAATTGCTTTTTTTTAGTGTCGCTTGCACTGAGGATTGAACCTTCAATCTACAGAAGAGTGTCATTTTACAACTGAATTTTACCAAGTACACTATCTACTACGCCATGAGTTCTTACATAGTGGATAAAATACTTGATAAAATTTAATTGTAAGCGACATTCTTCTGGAGGTTGAAGGTTCAATTAATCAGTATTAGGCGATACTCGAAAATACAATTGCAAATTACTTAGGACTTCGCTCCTGTCATGGCTGATGGAACAAGAGCATGCTACTCCCATGGATTAAATAAAAATTCTGTTTAAAATTCTGTGCCGATCATCGAGTTCAATAGAGATTCCTAAACTTGACAAGCTACACCTGGAGAAGGTTGGAGGTAATATCGACCGACATTTTTGTGTAAATATAACATTCAAGATGAGAACAGCAATCCGAATAATTCAAATAATATGAATTATTAATTCTCATGTAAAAGAATTCAGAAACATAATTTATTTCTTTAAGTTATTTGTTCAATTTTTAGCAGAGTATTCAGGTTTCTAAGTTCTACATATAAAAGTCACTTATTTTATGTTTTAACCGGTTATTATGCAAAATAATCCAGTAACATCTTTTAGAATTTCTGACAGGAAGATAATTTTGCATTAAAATTACATAGCAAACTGACACTTCCTCTAAACATTGATCAGTAACTTTTTTCAAAATTTTTTTTAATCCAAGATTTTTGTCTTAAATTGATAAAATAATCTAAAGTTGTGTTTAAAAAATCGATGAACTTTTTATAAATTGGCAAAGAAAATATTGACTTTGATATCATTTTATATTAAATGTACATAGCAAACTGAACACTTACCTAAAAATTGAACCAGTTTGTTATAATATTGAAATGCATTGCTCTGTAGACAGTAAATTGATTATCAAAAATTAAAATAATACATATAAAATAATAATAATTAACAAACTTTTTCAGGTAGAGAGAAAATGTGTCGTATATGTCTACCAAACATTTATTTATTTGCGGACTCATCTTCATAGTTGCTGTTTCACAACGTTTCGGCCAACTATACCTCTGGCCTTCATCAGGTGGTTAACTGCAACAGGATAGAAATGCTGAGTCTCTCAACTGTATCCTCAGTAATTACTGCCTTCCATAGTTGTTGTTGTCTCACCACGTCTTGGCCAACTAATCCTCTGGCCGCCTTTGGGTAGGATTGAAACCACTATCTTCAGAAAATGCTCACCTAGAACTGTAGAGATTCAACGCCTCTATCCACTGCATCACGGGCATTGAAGGACGGTCAAGGTTTTTCGTCCTTGTCTGGTTTTCCATCATCAGGTCTGTAGAGAATGGTATATTATTTTATTATTAGCATCCTTTGAGATGAGTAATTTCAACTATGAAGATGAAAAAAAGAGTCAGCAAATAAGTAAATATACAAATTACTCATCCCAAAGGATGCCAATAATAAAATGTCTACCAAAGTTTGAAACCATGTTTGATGCAAATTACTTAGGACTTCTACCCAGTCAAGGTTGACAGAACAAGAGCATGCTACCCCTATACATTAAATAAAGGGTTTCATTCAAAATTCTCTGTAGATTTCCAAGTTTGACAAGATACACCTGAAGAAGGTCGGAGGTTATATCGACTAAAATACTGTGAAAGTAAAAGTCAAGATGAGAACAGTAGTTCGAAGAATCCAAATATTACAGATCATCAATCCTTATCTAAAAAAAATATTCAAAAACCTTTGATGACCTCGTCTTTCATGTCAGCAAGAAAAAAACATTTTTAAATCTTTTTATTTCAAACAGAAATTTCTTGACCAACATTTACTGAATTCAATTCCCACTTTGGCACAAAACATTTCTTTCATATTTCGTTCTGGCATGAAAAGTTGAATAACGAACCTATTTAAGACTAAATGTTCAGAAGACTGGTATTTTTTTTATGTCTGGTATAAATGGTGCGAACGTTTTTAATTTTTCAAAAACAGACTTTGATTTCATTATCTTCAGAATGAGTTTATAATTAATTCCTGTTATCACATATGACAGGACGTTGGTCTGTCACCCATCATACATTCTAAGTATGGCTGGTACTCTTGTATACCCATGGATTGAAGGTTTGTTTCCGGTAAGAACCAATATGTCAACAGGAATTAATTATAAACTCATTCCGAACAGAATGAAATCAAAGTCTGTTTTTGAAAAAAAAATTAAAAAAACACTATTTTTTTTAAACAGTCCTCAAATAAAATATATAGGTTTCCTGTCTCGTTTTTAAATGAACCAACTGAAACGTAAATAAACAAGGTCATTATCTTAATAAATAGCAAAAGAAAAACCACAAATATTCTCATTTAAATGTTAACTCTTTTATGCTTCCATACTTTTTGCTTTGTTTTTAATTTTTTTAAATAGGTTTCAAATCAAATATAAAGTTTCTTGTCTCGTTTCTTTTCTTAAATGAACCCCAACTGAAATGTAAATAACCAAATGCAATATCTAAATAAATAGAAAAAAAACAAAAGTTATCTCTTGAAACAAAAGCAAAAAAAAAAAAAAAAGACAATTGTAAAATGCTAACTCTTTTTGCTTCCATACTTTTTATGCTTCCATACTTTGTATGCTTCCATACTTTGTGCTTTGTCCTTCCTTTTTTGCACTAACAATTCGCACGTAGCTTTTTCTTCTTTTTGTAGGTGGCAGTACAGAGCCATTTTTACCGGGGACAGGAAATTCGAGAATATCCAGTGGCATACCGGTCCAGTGATATATATGGACATACCAGCCAGGATTTTCAAGTACCAAGATACAATCATGTCTCGTATTCAAAACTTTGTTAGGGTTGGCGAATCATAAATATATACACACATATGCGCGCATATACACACCCACATACACAATCGCACACACACTCACAAAATGTAACAACTACCACTGTAATATCAACTCTGTACACACACACACACACGTATATATATCGGATGAGTCACGGGAAACGGATATTTTTAAGGAAAACAAAGCTCTGCGAATATTTCAACAAGACTACCTTCCCCACTCCCTATCTCTTACTCAAGGAAAGCAAGGAGCGTTCTAAAAGCATCCGTTTCCTGTGATGCACCCTGTATGTATATATATGTATATATTATAATAAAGTATAGTTGGGCAGCAAGCTTTCTGATACATATTTTGTTAAAGATTATGGACAATGGTTAATATACGAGCATACTATGAGTTTTCTCATATGTTCGAATTAGTAAGTCTTTCATTGGATGTGAGCATTGGCCTATGGCTTTATCTTTGCAACTGCTTTCAGATAACACAATGGTCATTTTCAAGGGTTCAGTACGTTTTAGCAATAAATGTTTTGCGTATGCATTCTGTACAGTGAATTCTTACATGCATCCAATGAAATTCTTGCTTGTTTGAATATATCAAAGACTCGTACATTGGCATATATCTGCTATCCTCAACCAGCTATGTATAAAGGAGGTTTTCTGTTTAAATATACTTCAATATGTGTTATAAATGTATGTGTCTTTGATTCTACATAGATGTCGGCAGATATATTGAGCACTATTAGTAAGCGGCTGATATCTGTAGAAGAAATAAAATCCAACATCTCCAAGGTGCTTTTACCAAGAAATTGTTTTTTTAATTATTATTTTTATTTATTTCTTGTTCTTGGTCCCCTAAATAAACGTTTCTTTCTCATCTGGACTCTTGTCTAAAGTTCAGTGTAAGAAAAGAATGACCCACCCACCCCATACACCATGGAGTTAGAACACACATACACACTTGAAAGTGGTTTCTATATTTTATACATGATGATAAAAACCAGAGTCTTTGAGGAAATTACTTGAAATATGTAAAAGTTACCAATTCCCCAGAGTTGTATTTATTGATTCTCAGTGCCCTGACTTTTTATGTGCGCTCTTTGCCATGTTAACTCTGTGATAGTGTAAACGTGGATTAATCCTAACGTCCCTTCTCTCGCTCATCCGAATCTTGCAGTCTCACTAATCGGGAATCGTAATGTACCTTTTATCCTTTTTGAATTTGGCTCCATTGTCTCAAAAGATAAAAAGTTGACACCCTTTCATTCCAGTGGTTTTAAAACTAACTTTCTTTATTTTTTATTCTATTGTTTTCTTTCCTTTTGGTTTTCTTTGGATGATTTTTCATTCATATCTGGGAAGAAAAACAAATTGTTTTTATATTTTAAAATTAGTTTTACAATTCAGTTTTTTTTTTTTTTTGTTTTTTTTAAGATACTTCTTTTGTCTTGTGAATAAGATGTTATCACATTTTGAAAAGAATTGCTTAAGAAAACACCTGACATATTCAAAATAGCATTTCCCATGTTTATGCAAAGATTTTATTATATCGATTTTTTTTTATTTTTATTTTTTTTTTTAGCCATGTTCGGTTACATATATTTATATTTTTTAAATTAATCTTTAAAAAAAATTCAATTGGAAAAAGAAATTTTATTTATTTATTTTTTTAGTCAATTTTCTACATCCCATCGTGTTTAATTGAACTCTGAAAGTTTTTATTGTGTTATTTTTTTGTTTTTTGTGTGTAAAACCGAGCTGAGTCGGTGAGACTGCTCTTCATCACCTAGAGATGGGCAGATCCTCGTGCTGCACCTGCGTACGACGTACACCACAGTCGTACGCGCCAACTTCTGGATATAATTTTGGCATCTTGATTAAATTCTCTAAAAGAAAAAAAGGAAAACTGTGGACAGAATTTTATTGTGCATTTTCAAGAAGAAACAATATTTTGCGGAAAAAAAATCTTTCACGTTTATTAGAAAGAAGGGGAAGAAGAAGTATAAGAAGAAAACCGAAACTCACAGATTAAAAGCACTTCCTTTTCATGATTCTATGGTCAAAAGTATCATACATCCCCCTCCCCACCCAACAAAGTATGCGCCCAGCTCCGTGGAGTCGAATGGTTATAATATTTTATCTTTATTTGCAATACAAACACAGATCCTCATCGTGTTTTCGTTTTCTTTTCTTTTTTTTCTTTTTTTTTCTTTTTTTTTTATAAATAAAATCATTCTTATGTTTGTATATGCATAATAACGTAAGTAAACAATGTGATTTATTTCTGATAGTATTTTTTTTTTAAATATACATTTTTTTTTAAATATACATCACTGCTTTAATTTTGTTCACACACGTGTTTGCTCAGCAAATGAAACGGTTTGTAATTTATCTATTGGAAAATAGAAAATGCAGAAATCCACTGTTTGTATCTATTTTTTCCCTTTCTTTATGGACGAATAATTTGTGTTTCCAACCCTGTAGCTAATAATAACGGACCATTTCTTTTCATTGCATGCATTTCTTACACAAACACGTGCGTCCAACAAAAAGTCAGCAACTAGCGAAATGGTGACATTATGGAGAAAAGCTTTAATTATAAACAATCGATTAACATATTTTACGTTTTGGTTCTGCCAATGTGGCAGGGTTGTATGACACAAATATTATATATAACGGTAAAATGATTTATGGAAAAATCGTTTATTTTGACACCAAGAACCAATCAAAAACCAATCAGTGTACGATCGTTTCTGAGATGATACAAAATCTTATTTGAATAAAGTCTCATCATCGGCACCGGGATTAGACATCAAATAGAAACCTTAAATATATGATCCACACCAAAAGGGGGGGATACTAAAATATAATAATACAGCAAATCAAGATTATAGGCTTAAGAGGCAAATTTAATCTACTTGGAGAAATGTTTATAAGGGCTATATCAAGCAATTCGAAAGACTATTTAAATACAAAATTAACATGTAAGTGAAGATATCAAAAGATTACAAAGCAAATCAAGATTATAGGCTTGAAAGAGGTTAAATATAATCTACTTTGAGAAATACTCTTAAGTCAGGAAAATAAAAATATGTCAGGAAAATAAAAATAAATCAAGAAAATATAAATATATCAGGAAAATATAAATATAATATAAAATTAACACCCAAGTAAAAATATAAAAAGATTACACAGCAACTCATGGTTATAGGCTAAAAAAGAGGTAAGATAATCTATTTAGATAAATGCTTATGAGGGCAAGTAGAAATATTATTTAAACAAAAGGTTAGAATAAATTTTATAGGTTGTTTACATTTCGAATACCAAATACAAAGTTGGTGAGAAATAATCAAGGTTCTCAATTACTTGTGCAAAAGCATATACAGGGTGCGGCAGAGCAACTTGCTTATTTAAACTTAAACTTAATTTCAAATAAGCAAGTTGCTCTGTCCCACTCGGCATACATTAGCATTTCAATTAACACTATATATTAGTTTGATCTTCCATCGATACTTTTCGTTTCACAGAAACATTAGAAAATCAATCCAGTAAGCTAAGGTTAGCAAATATAATTGATTCTTCGATCAATGTTTTGATATTAAAACATTGACTAAAGAATCGGGTACATTCTGTAGCTTTAGCCTTGCGGGCTGAGTTCCCAGTCTTTCTATGAAACCAAAGGTATCGATGGAAGATCAAACTAATGTCAGTTGAAATATGTATTAGTTGATGTTTTTTTCTAATTTCAGGTTCAATCTGAATAGAAAGATTGTTTACTATGAAATTATATAGGGTTATAAATATATATTGAGAGCTTACATATATAAATATATATTGAGAGTATTGCACATGCAGAGCACCTAAGTGAAGATAAAAGATTGTACAGCAAATCATGGTTATAGGTTAAAAAGAGGTAAAATGATCTACTTAGGGAAATGCTTATAGGGGCAAGTAGATATATTTAAAACAAGGGTTACAATAAATTTTATAGGTTGTTTATATTTTGAATATAAAGTGGAAAGAAATAATCAGGGTTCTCAATTACTTGTGCAAGAGCATATATATATATAAAATTGTACAGAAGGTCAGAAAAAACATTGGTACCGTCGGTTTCAAGTCTAACATAAGGGGGACCAGTTAATGGTAAATAATGTTAGGCTCTCATCAGCCATAACTGGTCCGCCTTATGTTAGTCTTGAAACCAACAGTACCAATGTTTTTCTGACCTTCTGTACAATTTTAAATAAATAAATATTAAGCTCTTATATTGAATTTTTTTTCTTTGTAATCGAGCACTTTGATGGAATTCCTTCCCCAAAACAGTGAACAAATATATATTTTAATGGACACTATACATTAAAATAATTAGAATAATAGAATAAAGTATAACAAGAAAACATAATAATACTAGAGAGTAATTATTTCATGCTTAACTGGTTTCTTTCAGGTCTAATAAAAAGACCAGTTATGACTGAAATAACTTTTCTGGTATATGTTAAGTTTTCTTGTAGTTCTTATAGATATTTGGTATAAATTTTTATTCATACACACATTTTTGGTTACACATTCGCAAATATGTTTCAGTTCTAACTGAGAATCAGTTGAATCTCTTTGTTTGAAGATGAAAATGAAACTAAATTCTTTCATTTTTTTATGTTCTTTTATACCAGATACATATACAGCTCTGTTCTTCTTATTATGCAGTATTATATAAACGCAGTATTGCTTGACTGGAAATATATAAATATTGCTTTCAACATATGAGGTTCGCGCAACAACTAAGTTGTCCAAATCCATACAGATGATTTGTTTATAATAGTTAAACATTTTGTGTAGAACCATGCACCCATTTAGGAACAACTGCTAATCTGTTGGTACAATCGATTGCCACAGACAGCGCGAACAATGCAACTCTGGTTTTACATCAGAATTTTTTCTCCTCGATGCATGTCTTTAGAAAGACTGAGGATGCATCTCTCCAAGTTTTTTTCATTTTAAATGTGTCCTTAGATACTAACCTGAAATTTTCTATATCTCTGCGCAATGCATACAGTGCCTAGTATTCCCAAATGGTCACCTATCTGATACTGGCCAGGATTATGATTGCTTAACTTTGGTGATCTAATGAGAACCAATGTGTTAACATGGCCATGCCGTGTATATATATACTGCTCTGGCTACACATTGAGCACTCTAGTCCGGTTTTTTCACCACTGGTAAATATATATATATATATATATATATATATATATATATATATATATATATATATATAAACTACTAAAAATGGTAAATCTATTCATCTAGAATAAGAACTGCTCCATACAAATTTGCAGAGCAGTATAATAATGAACAGTAGAAAATGAGGGTGGGAAAAATAAATTATATTTTATTTATGACTAGCAAGGGGTACCCAGCATTGTCTGGGTGTTTGGAGGTGTGTGTGTTAAAAACAAAAACTTTTGCCGGGTGTTTGGAAGTGTAAAAGAAAAAAAAAAGTTTTAGTTGGAAGGTAGGATTGAACCCCGAAGCCTTGATGCGAAGGTGGAAACGAAAGGGAAAAAAAGCCAACCACCTAACCATCTCGGCCACGAGGGGAGAGGAATTGATAAGATTGTTAAGTTAAGGGTTATAAAGTAAAATATACGAGTGCAAGGAAGTGGCGTGATATTTGACCTAGTTTTGCGCTGCAAACCAGTTACAGTTTTCCCTGCTCCATCATTCACTTTTCGAAGATGCGGCAAGCTGGTAAAAGTCGGGCAAATTAAATACACACACGACCGCCGTTGTTAAGTCATAGATATTATCATTTAGACGTGATATAAAAAGTTTTAAGAATGAGCGACGGCCTCGAGAACCCGCCGGAAAAAAAAAAACTTTTTTAGGCATACACAAAAAGTGAACATACATACACACATTTTCGCTTTTATATATAAAATATACAGATAATATTCAGACACTGATGGCTGCCAACTGGTATGAAATTCTAGAAGTGCATTTTATTTTCTCGCTGTTGATATGTATGAGAAAAAAATGAGACAAGTATCAAGTGACATCTCAACATTTCATGCAACCATTGCAAGGGTTTTTGTTTTAAGAATCACGAGAAACGGCGAAAAAGTATAACTTTGAATTTTTGATCTTCCCCTCTTTCCAATTCTTTCTCATCTTGTCAGATTCATTCAAGAAACCAAAATGTAAAATGTGTTTGAGAAATAAATTGTTTATAATATATTTAGATATTTTCCATTTTGCCATATTTGATGTATACAAACTATATATATATATATATATATATATATATATATATATATTGGGTTGGTCAAAAAGTTTTTCTTTTCTTTTTTTTTAAATGGATATTAATACAATTAATTTTCCAAGCTCAACTGGGAAATCTTGAGTGTTTGAGATTTGTTTGGTTGTCAAACAGCAATTTTATTCAACTACGACTGTCACTGTCGGTCATTTTTTGGCCGGCCAGATCGAAAAGCACCTCTCAATGAAAAAAATCGTTTTCAAAATCAAGCAAACCATTTCTAGCACACCGGATCTGTAACAACATTCTCCTCGTACATATGTTATATCTTTATACCGGTTCCTGTAGCTTTTTTTAAATTTCTTTTTCTATAGTAAAAACAAAAGCATCATACTGTTCAGCTTGATCTTCCATTTCAAGGACTGGAATATGAGCAAAAATATAAGAACTCCTCTTCTTGGAGGCTTATTACACATTGACGTCAACATACTTGCTACACCAAATACTGGATTTGAAGAATAGGAAGCTAAAATGATTATTAGTAAGTTTGAAAGATGACATTCAAGAAAATGAACAAACTTTTTGGCCAACTCTCTCTCTCTCTCTCTCTCTCTCTCTATATATATATATATATATATATATATATATATATATATATATAAATCCAATATGTAAAAAGAATGCTGTAAATATATGATTTTATGATTTTGAGACCAAAACCTTTTTTTAATTCTGTACTATAGAAAGATTTTTTAATAAAAGAAATCAAGTGCAGCCTGGATTTTCAATGAAACATTCCCCATCCAGAGAGAAATTTAAAAAAACAACAAAAAAAACAAAACGAAAACACTTTACATTTTTGAATGCATAAGAATCATTTTTGAACATGTGGAGGCATCTAAAAGTGTGTGTGTGTTTTTTAAATTTTTATCATTTGTGTAAATGAACACATTATTTATTTAAAATCTATTAGTGTTTTTTTTTTAAATTTTTTAATCATTTGTGTAAATGAACACATTATTTATTTAAAATCTATTAGTGTTTTTTTTTTTAATTTTTTAATCATTTGTGTAAATGAACACATTATTTATTTAAAATCTATTAGTGTTTTTTTTTTTAATTTTTTAATCATTTGTGTAAATGAACACATTATTTATTTAAAATCTATTAGTGTTTTTTTTTAAATTTTTTAATCATTTGTGTAAATGAACACATTATTTATTTAAAATCTATTAGTGTTTTTTTTTTAAATTTTTTAATCATTTGTGTAAATGAACACATCATTTATTTAAAATCTATTAGTGTTTTTTTTTTTTTCTTTCAAATAAATATCGAAATTATTAATTTCTATAAAGGAAAACAAAATCATCAAAAATGCAAATTTATTTTCAATAGAGCAAAAAAGAAAAAAAGACAATCTGGCTGTGTTTCCATCAAACACCTAAACTTATTGCGCAATTGAAAAGGTCTAAATGTTATTAAACACTGAGATTAAATACTCCCATCTTTGCCTTTGTACTTCCTGACTGAAAATTCACAAAACATTGATGGTATTGTATTTTCCCCCCTTTGCAAAACAATCTGCAAAATCTAAAACAAAAACAATTTTCCTCAAAAAAAAAAAAAAAAAAACATAAACCAAACGGCAAAAACTTTTCACAAAATTACTGGATTCAGCATTAAATAACTCAAAAAGAGTTGATATGCTATAAAACAAATCAACCAAACCAAACATCATGAATAAATATTTGAACATATAAAGAAGCATAATTTGGTATTAAATAACTGGAAAAAGTGTTGATATGCCAAAAATCAAAACGACCAAATCAAAACTGCCCGTGTGTGACTATCACCCAATATGAATTATGCATATTCTCTCAAATTTCACAAGAAGGATTTGTGTTACTGCATACCAGATTTTGCGATTTGAGTTTTCTTTGGATGAAATTGCAACCTCCCTTGATTCCACTGATAGAAGTTAGAAATGTTGGTGCCACACCGTCAGCTGACTATCCTGTATTTTCTAACAAGCAGAAACTATTTACATGGCATCTGGTCAAATTTCTAATCAAGAATTGTCTGACAAAATCATCTCAAATTCACTATCTAGTTACATGACTAAAATTAACCAATAATACTAATCTCAACATATAACTCGTACTCACAAAGCATCTACACTTGACCCTAAAAAAATATTAATCCTAAATTGTATAGGAGTAAATAGAAAAACAAACTTGCTATATGTTTTATAGAAATTATGAAGAATAAAAAGTGAACTTTGCATTTACTTTCGGCTCTCTTATAAGTTTGCTTTGTTCATGTTGTCCCTTAGTCCTCACATTCCATGAGCTATGCTTTTGACAAAGGAGGAAAATTGCTGTTGTTTGAGTTGGAATTTATCCATCTAACACTTATTGTTGACTAATTTTTGACCTTGAGGTAATATTTTTTTCTCATTACATCAAATAGCTTCATATCTTGTCTGAAGCGATTTTCATTAAAAAAAAAAAACCTAGGAATAAATAGATTATCTTAAGTAAAAGCTTGAAAGCAAAGCTAATGGTTAAATTCCTTATATTTTCTTCTAATGTCTACCAAAGCATTGTGTTCAGTCGACTAGTGGATCAAGAAAGGTCATTCTGTACAACATTTGGGCATAGCACTGGCTCCCCGTTTATCTCCCTTATTAGTTGAGGGATGTGAAACAACATCAGAAGATAGGGACTGAAAAGCCAGCACACAAGAGACGTATGCAAAATAAAAAAAATGCTCGAGCAAATCTATTGTCATTCCCAGATACCTGTACCTTTTCAATAATAGTAAAATAAGCCCTTTTAAAAATGCAAGAAAGTAAAGCCTGTGAAAGTGGATGTCTTAGAGGTGCACATAATTATACCTCAGTCTGACAGAAGCAAGATCATGACCTACTTAAAAATAACTCTATCGGACTGGCATACTCTCAACTGGTATAAAGATGCTCATTTTATGCCAGTATATATATATATATATATATATATATATACACACCAAGTTAAAGGTATTCAAGAGGAAAAACTCGTGAATTAAAACGAAGTTATTAAGAGTACTCAATTAAAAGAGCAAAATATAATATTTTTACTTATATAGACAAATATTACATAGTCGCTACACTGAACATACTAATGTTTCAGACAAATGGTTGGTAAGGACCAAAAGTCCTCATCAGGCGACATAATAAAGTTTGTGTTCTCAAAACCAGACACCTTCAGGGGTACACAAACTTTATTATGTTGCCTGACGAGGACTTTTGGCCCTTACAAACCATTTGTCTGAAACATTAGCATGTTCAGTGTAGCGACTATGTAATATTTGTCTATATAAATAAAAAAAAAATAAATATATATATATATATATACAGTGATGATCATATTTATTGGCACGGTAAAATAAAAGTTAAATTTTGTCTAATAAATTCTAAAAAAGGGATTAAATTAAAGAAAATAACAAAGTATATTATGTATTTTTAACTGGCCTTTCCGATGCAGCAATCGGATTTTAGAAAAAATAAATAACAAAGGAACAACAAACATAATTGCAAAAAACCCTTGTTCAAAATTATTGGCACGGCTTTGTTTTTCTTTTAGTATCAGTATAATATCAATCAATTTCCGGTTTACGTGCTTTCTGAACTTTTTTATAGCCATATTATGCTTGTTTAACGCTAATTCAGTGAATAATTTTTTTCAGATAATTTTTAGATAGCGATTTATTTAAACTATTATAAGTGACTAAATTATAATTTTCAATCGCCATGGTTAAAACTAAGGAACACAGCGAAGACGTCAGGAAGCTTGTTGTAGCATGCCATACCAATGGGGAGGGCTATGATAAGATTTCAAAGAAGCTAAACCTTCCCAAATCCACTGTTAGAGCCATAATAAACAAGTTCAAATCGCAAGGCCACGTTATGAGTTTAGAGGGTAGAGGGAGAAAAAGGATTCTTTCCCCAAGAGATGAACGGAAAATTGTTCGACAAGTAAAACAAAACCCAAGGATCTCTGTTGGGGAGATTGTTGATGAACAGAGCACCTCTGGAGTGAATGTATCTCGACATACAGTTGGTAGAGTTTTGAAGAGAGCTGGTTTAAAAGCATGTCGTCCGAGAAAGACTCCCTTATTGAAGCCTATGCACCTGAAAGCAAGGCTAGCCTTTGCAAAACGTCATATTGATAAAGATGTTGCATTCTGGAAACGTGTTCTATGGACTGACGAAACGAAAATAGTTATTTGGCCATAATAAAGTGTCTTATATTTACAGAAAATCTGGCGAAGCTTTCCTGCCTAAGAACACCATACCCACCGTGAAGCACGGTGGAGGCAGTTTGATGTTTTGGGGATCCTTTGCTGCCTCTGGACCAGGGCGACTTGTTAAGGTCACAGGTAGCATAAAAAAGGAAGATTATGTTAAAATATTGGATGAAAACCTGAAAGACTCTGCTAAAGAGCTCTCACTTGGTCGTCGTTGGTGGTTCATGCAAGATAATGACCCAAAGCATTCGGCTAAACTGACTAAGAAATGGCTTGAGGACAATCATATTAATGTTTTGGAGTGGCCATCACAAAGCCCAGACCTTAATCCAATTGAAAATTTATGGAGAACATTAAAATTGAGGGTAATGCAAAGGAAGCCTAAGAATCTTATTCAATTGGAGGATTATTGTCAGGAAGAGTGGGCTAAAATTACTACTGAAGAGTGCAACAACTTGGTTGTAAACTATGAAAAGCGACTGAGGAAGGTAATCAAGGCCAAAGGCTATACAATTGATTATTAAATAAATCGTGCCAATAATTTTGAACAACGGTTTTTTGCAATTATGTTTGTTGTTCCTTTGTTATTTATTTTTTCTAAAATCCGATTGCTGCATCGGAAAGGCCAGTTAAAAATACATAATATACTTTGTTATTTTCTTTAATTTAATCCCTTTTTTAGAATTTATTAGACAAAATTTAACTTTTATTTTACCGTGCCAATAAATATGATCATCACTGTATATATATATATATATATATATATATATATATATATATATATATATATATATATATAATATCTCCAACACTAGGTTGAGTTTTCTCTTAGGGACGTGGAAGAAGCATGATTGCTACCTTTAGGATTTTACAGAATGAATATCAATTCTCGCAAAAAAGAAAAACAAAATTCTGTGTAACAATGTTGATCCATTATTTTATTTCAAAAAGTTATTGTTGAGGATCTGCACCATGAAGAAAATTGCCCAAATTAGTTTGTTCTTATGGGGGTTTTTTTCTAATATTTCTAGGAAATAATTTTATGTACTTTCGATAACTTTGTAATAATTTGAATTGTTGACATTTTTGTTTTTCTGTTGCTTTTTGGGTGATGGATGGAAACATGGCCGAGTAAATCAAAACAGTTTTGTTTAATTCAACCTTTTTTTATCTGCATTTCTTTTTGTCATGAGGTTTTCATTTTGAGCAACATGTTTACTTTAACAACATATGTGTGTGTGTGTGTGTGTTAGTTACTATTTTATCTATCCAAATAAAATGTTATTAGGAGATATAACATTTTGTGTACCGATTTCCAGTATCTACTTCAACAGTGCTCAATACATTAGTAGAGCTAGGTAGTAAGATATGAAAATAAGCATTTCCTATGAGGATGAAACACAGAAGATTCAATGTAGCTTAATTACCATATATTTTTATCTCCTGCACTATAATGAGAATAAAGGAGACAATATTCCGACGAGATGGAGTGATGAAAAACGGAACAAAGTTATATGTTCACCAACGTTTCATCTTTATTACAAGACTTTTTTGGGATAACTAAATTGAAAAAAATAAAACACCACTACAATATTTGAAAATATACTTTTTGTGAAATGGATGTCTTTATTCTATTTCAGAACAAAATGTCGTTGGCATTTCAAAAAGTGTATAGCGGTGTGCAGTGAATAAAAATTCTTTAAACATCATATACTTGTTTATACATTTTAAAAGATATGATGCAATTAATGTTCTTTTTTTAAATGAATATGACCATTTTAATTCAAATGTGGATGTGCAATTGAAATGAAATTAGTGCATTTTGTTTTGTTATTTATTGGCTGATTATATATATTAGTATATAGATTAATTATTATAGGTAAATTTTTATGGTGTAAGTAAACTAACCTGTGTCTAAATTTAAATTTTGTTCTTTTAATATCAGTAAAAGGTGATAAATTGTAGCAAACTCGAACATAATTTACCAACTTTAATAAGTAAACTCATTAAAAGAACAAAACTGAATTAATGTTTTTATATATGCATACCTGCTATTAAGTTTACTATTCGACCAATCAGATTTCTTGCTATTGCCGTTCCTGCTTTCAACAGCCAATGATTGGGTTATTATCAGACAAAAGTTCGGTTGACTTGTATTTCGACTCTTTGTTTATTTTTGAAGAAAAGTGAGCCATCCTCTTTTGTGCATTAAAATGTGACCGTGTTTTTATCCGGGCATGCTCAGATAGGTTTGCTTATATTTTCGCCATATATATTTTCATAATTTACTACCTAACTCTACTCACATATTGAGCATTTTTGAAATAAATATTGAAAAGCGATATATTCTCCTTATAAAATTTTATGTGGCTACACAAGATATAGATATATGTTGAAATAAAATGCAAGGAAATCTTTAAAATATCTATTAAAAAAAAAAAAAATTGGATATACCAAAAAAATTGAATCAAATTAACATATGATATTTTTCATTGTTCATCTTTAGTGTTAAGACTTCCACAGAAATGAATGTAGATGCTTCTTTTTTTATAAAATATCATATGAATGATATCGTTACTTGTTTCTGAGAAAATATTTCCATAAAAACATTGAAATATTAAATATATCACCATATCAGTTGTTGTTTTGTTTAATATATTATAATTTTCTACTCCCCCTCTCTTTTATATATGAGTTAAAAGTAAGAATAGCCAAAAACTTGGTCCGATCTTATTATAAATTTATTTCAACCTGATGGGGCCTTATCAAATGAGAGAGCTTATTGCGGTTTATCGTCTGACGATTCCAGTTGGACCATAAATCTCGATGAGTCTCTCATTTGATAAGGCTCATAAGGTTGAAATAAGTTTATAAGATCGGGCTGTTTTTGGTTGTTTTTCTTTTAATTTTTATTTTTGCTCTGCTATACATTGAGTTACCACTTGAGATTTCCTACAGAAATTGCTCTATCATTTACATATGTGTGTGTATATATATATATATATATATATATAACACATTTCTATCTGCATGTATTGGTCTAACTCATAAAATCATTATTTTTTTATGAAAATATGTATTTCTAGAATTTGTTTTCCATGTTGATTACAACAAATAGTTGAAATATCAATGATTTTGATTGGTTCACCATTTCTCCTACGTTAGATTTTTTTTCTATTAACAAGTTTTTTCTGTCGTTCAGATAGAAACTAAGGTTAGTTACTTCTCTTGCACTTATTCACCTTTCCTACAGCTACAATGACCATTTATAAACATCTAGTCCACAAAATTTTCAAATCTATTTTTGTTACCATCAAATGTTGATTAGTTTCCAATTTTTTGGAAAGAAATTAGAAAAAATTTTTTTCTAGTTTTGTAGTTTGAAAGATTTTATCAGGACTGAAAATATCTTCAAATTTTTATTCACTATTGTTTCTCTCCAATTATTTTTTCCCCATTTCTGGAGAGAGAGTGTATTAAAAAGCTTTTTCTAATTTCTTTATCCATTTACCAAAAATCTAATGTTCGATTCTTGATCTATTTAGTTGAATATATTTGAATTTGAATGAATGATAATTGTCGTTTTTTCTTTTTTTTTTTTTTTTTGCAAGAACCCGTTTACAAGTACATCATATGCGAAATATGTGCTCCTTAAAAATCATTTTTTCAAAATTGTCTGAAAAATTTAATTTACCAATTTTTTTTAGAAAAATAAAATGTTATCGTTCTTTAAAATCCTAATTAAAGTTCAATCATGGTTTCATTTTAGCAATTTTTCAAAAGTAGAAAGATTTTGTTACCCTACAATCACCCTACCATTCAGATGGTTCGGCCAAAGAACAAGTGGTCTAAGGTTGAACAAGTTCATCTTGCTTGAATTCCCTCCTCTACCCCCACCTTTCAACATCCATCCCTACATTTTATCAAGGTTTTTGGTATTATTTCAAGAAGCCTCAACTCAAGTGCCTGGGGGATTAGGCTCTCCATTTTTTTTTGCCCCAATCCATTTACTAAGCTGCTTTTTTGTTTCAATTTGAAACATCTGCCCCTCCCCTCCCCCTGGGTTCACTTTTTTGGTTGGTGGTAATGGATTTCATCTCCTCCTCCTCCCACCTGTAATCATCATCTCTTTCCCTTCCACAATCTTTGAATACCAATCCGACGACTGCACCACCAAATCGGTATTTTTAAAACTGGTCTAAACAGATCCTCCCCAATGGATCCATTGGACTCTTTGCTTGATAAAGGATTTACAAAAAAAAGAAAATTCCAAAACTTTGCCACCATTAAAGCAGAGAAAGGCTATTTTTCTGTATTGACATGAAACAAATGGAATACAGAATTTGAGATTTAAAAAAAAAAAAAAAACATCAATTGTCGCCTATTTTGTGATGATGACCGGTGTCAGAGTTAAAACCTATCCAAGATTTTGGATGCTTTTTTTTTTCTGGAAAGCTAGGCGGACATTTCCTGTTTTGATAAATTAACAGAACAGAACTCTTTCTAACGACTATTCGACCCCCCCCCCAACATCATATTTGGCCTTGTGCCAAGCTAAGCTGAGCAATCCTAAACTGGGTACCCCACAGTATTCTGAGGTGGGGGAAGGGATCTCATGCCAGACTATGCTGAGCTTAGTTTATTATTATTATTATAATTATTCCCTCTCTGCCTTCCACTTTCATAGCTAGAGCCCTATTGATTCTCATCGACACCCTCCCCCAACACCCACATACATACAACACTTTGTAATCTGCTACTTCTTTGCCATCCTTCATTACCGGTTGACCATAACTTTCAAACTATGGATTATCTCCCCTGTCCCCTACCCATTTTTGTATATAAACAACCCTCTCCTTCCAAAGAGTATACATAAAAAAAATTTTAATTTACAAAGAAAGAAAATTCAACTGGCAAACCACATTTTACATACCCTTTGCGGCTTTTTCTAAAGTATGAATTGTTTACTTGATGCTTAAAAGAAGGTCAAGAAAACATTTGACAGCTATTTTTATTATCTGGATTAAATTTTTTTTATCAACCAACCCATTTTTTATTTTTTTTTATTTAAAATTTAAAAAATGGTGTTTGTTCAGAATAATAACAGAAATCAAAAATAGAATTTCAACTAAAAGCAATGTTGTCCACTTAATTGTCATGTTGCAATTAGTAACATATCGAAAAATTATGAAAAATAATAACGTGTAAAATTATTAATGAAGAGTGCTTTAAAAAGAAATTGCAGGATAAAAAAAGTTTTATGATAGCAGGGAAGGTAAATGCATAAAAATCAATAATGGCGGATCACTGGATTGTGAGAGTAATCGTTTTAAATTATGTAATAATATTTTACTAATTTCGACATGACAATTAGATAATATTGCTTTTAGTTGAAATCAATTTTTCAGTTTTCATTATCATTCTGAGCAAGCAGCAAAAAATTATAGATTTTTTTTTCATTTTTTTTTTATTAGAACGAAGACATCAATGTTATTTTGTTTTATTATTATGACAATTTTTAACATATGATTTCTATCTCAGAATTATTTTGTATAGTAACAATTAATAATATTTAACTGTCGCAATGGCATCTGTTATTTTCAAAATAAATATTATACGACTTTTTAAAAAAACACTGGTATTCGTCATTTTTTTGTTGCTGTTCGTTTTAAATATTGACTTTTCTTAAAGAGAAAAACGTGGTGTTTGTTTATATTGACGATCTTTTAAATAAACGCATTTCAAGTGAAAACATTATGTACTCATGTGTCATGAGGAAATTAGTACAAATTTTCAGAAATTATGGGAAAATGGTGTGCTAGACGTAGTTTAAACAGCAAAAAAAAAATTCAGTCTCAATTACGTTCCCAGACGGCATGTTTAAAAATGACGAACCCTTAATTTAACTCAATCTAAGTCAAGGATTATCTCCCTTGTTTGTCATACTGAATTAGTCGCACAACTCTTCCACATTAAAACATATGAAAACATTTGACAATTTGATAAATTCTATTTTTACTGGTAATTATTTTCTACTTTATTCATAATTTTTGGAGGTTATTATACTAATTTTGTCATGACACGTAAGTACGTAATGTTTTCACCTGAAATGTGTTGGTTTAAAAGATCACCAATGTAAGCAAACACCAAAAAAATTGTTTTTGATTGATATTACTTTGCATTTCAGGTGAGTAATAATAATAATAATAATAATAATAATAAAAAAATAGTTTATTTTATAATTCTCTTTTATCAGGTCAATGCCAAATTTTTGACAATTTAAAATTTCATCTTAAAAATGAAACATTGTGTGTTTTTTAAAATCTTTATTCATAACAATAAGGACCTTTGCTCTTTATAACCCCTTTTCTATTGACTAAAGGTTATTTTTGGGGTCAACAAGGGTGAGAATATTGTAAAAACATCTGAATAATGCTTTAATAATCTTTTTAAAAAAAATTAATAAATTAATCATGATGATATGTTTCACTAATAAAAAATATGAATAAAATAAATTACAATGGTTTAGAGTGCCCCTCTTATAAACAAGCAAACACTTTTGCACCGACCTGATATGCTGAAGCTTTACAGACCTGTATGTATGCGTGTGTCTCAAAAGAAAGCAAGATGAAATTGGTTTTACTACAAAACATTACATAGAGCATATGCAGAGAGAAATACTATGAACTAGTGACCTTATGCCAGACGAGAAGAGAATAGAATAATGTGTTGGCTTTTTTTTTCCAATTTTCTTGTCAGTTTGTTCAAGGGCATCCTACCAAATGCCACCCACTATCTCATATATTCCAACCAACAGATCTTTTTAAGAGTCTAACTGCCCTTTTTAGTGCAATTGTTTGAATCTCTCTTGCACTAGGTTTACCGGTTATATTTGGCAGTTAATTTTTCAAATTGTTTTTCATGAGACTAGTTGCTCTTATAATTGCTGGAATGATAGAAATCTTCCTAAGATTCCAGTTTCTTTTTATGTCATACATAAGCCGTTGGTATTTCGTTATCTTTTACCTCTCAGCTCTGTTTAACTCAGCATCATTGGGTGCACTAACTTCTACCAAGGTTGCTTCTTTCTTTCTGTCTCATCTCACGAGGTCAGGTTTGATAGCTCCGTTTTCAAGGTGCATAACTGCAGGAATTATTCGAAGTTATATCCATTAAATCCATTTTAAATTATCACACCTGATCAATACTGTCCACAGTGAGAAATAAATCTGCAGTTTTTGAAGTACAAAAAGACTCACATATATAGTGCAAGACTACACATGGATTCTCTTGTTTCCATGATTTGTGCTGGAGTGGCTTAGATGTGTCTGGTTCAGTTCAATGCTTTGTACATGGTCGTGC
Source organism: Euprymna scolopes (assembly GCF_053919585.1). NCBI lineage: Eukaryota > Metazoa > Mollusca > Cephalopoda > Sepiida > Sepiolidae > Euprymna > Euprymna scolopes. The sequence goes on from NC_136492.1 coordinate 76,187,324, forward strand.
ATATCAAAAAATTAGATGGAAATTAGCTTCTAAGACGTTGAGATGAGACCTCCCAGCCCTTCAAAAAAATAAAATATGATAAAATAATTAAAAAAAAAAAAACAGCTAATCATTTCAGTATGGCACCTTCTCTGTACAAATATGTGTATGTGACGTTGCATGCTGAATCTTGCGTGTGTACACAGCAGTTCATGTCTATTCTCGATTGTGCTAGGAACTTTTAATGTGGACTTTCTTCTTGGAAATTATGTCTGTTGAATTTCATTTCTCATTTTTCTGCATTGTGTCAATCGTACGTTTGTCTAGGAATAAATGTATGCTCGTTTATGCAAATGCAATCACCTCCTTATCATTGTCTTCTTCCCTGTTTCCATCATTTTTACTCAAGCAAATATTTATCCAAGATGGTATTGCCTTTGAGAAAGTACATGTCCATCATGTGCGACATCAAAAAAAAAAAAAATTTATATAAAGGTAAACACGGACTCGTGTGACTTATATGAGATGAGGTCAAACCAGTGTAATATAACGAAAGCTGTTTGTTGAATAGAGGGTTATTGATAGATGGAAGGTTAGAATTTGTTATACTTAACAAAAGATGGCAAAACCATATAACTTCCGGTAGAATGAAAATCTTGTTTCTGATTGTACTTGAGTAATAAATTGTTAACTATTTTGTACTTACACTTTATTTACTTCACGGGGGTAGTGTGCTCTTGTTCAGTCAGCCATAACTGGATAGAGGTCCTAAGTAATTTGCAAATGTAGATTTCGGTCGCTGACAGAACAAGAACACACTACCCCCGTGAAGTAAATAAAGGGTTCTGCTCGAAATTCCGTCCAAATTCCCGAGTTCGACAGAAACATTCCCGAGTTCGACAAGATACACCTGAAGAAGATCGGAGGTTATATCGACTGAAACATTGTGAAAATCACACTCAAGATGAGAACAGTAGTCCGATGAATCAAAATAATACGAATAACCAATCCTCAGGTAAAAATTCCAGAAACGTCAGATTGTTAACTGTTCTAAACTTTTTATTAGTAATTTCTGTGGTTAAATTTATCACACTGCTATCCAAGGTCACAGCTCCAAATTTGCCACCGTCTCTGAAAAGCAGGCTTTTTATTCAGTCAGCAGCATCTCATTTGCATATGAAGTAAGGAGAGATCTTGTTACTTCACAAGATGCATCAGTATATGATTAGACGCAGAAGCTACTGTTTTTTTTTTGTTTTTTTGTTTTTTTAATCTTTTTTTACCTGTGGTCAGGCCCTACATGCTGCATAAAATCAGGTTTGTGCCAATTTTAAATTATTTTTATTTGCTTACGAGTGGCGACCAGATATTTAATCACACTGGTGATATTTTAAGTAGAGTAGACGTGTAAAAAAACACCCTACCTTAGGTTTAGGGTGAACAATATAGTTAGATAAGCAGCTTGCCTCATGTTTTACCTATCTGTCTGCTCTTCTATCTCAGTAAATGTCTTTGTTTCAACATTACTCTGGATTTATGGATGGTGCAAGTTATTTACATTGATAGACCTTCTTTTAAACCAACATCAGCACCCGAGTGATCAAAAACCTGGGTTCCTGACGATGATGACAGATATATAAGTTTACACACAAAAAAGCCATAACACTAGCAATATAAATAAGAATAAAGGAACAATGTGCAAGTTCTGGAAAACCCGAAATGTTCCTCTCTTATTCACACAACTAATGGGGTTGGACACATAACTCCGTCACACCTGAACACTTCTGCTGGGAAGTTTATCAACCTAAAGACAATGACTGCGATAGTAGGTGAACAATAAACTGTCACGTGTTTATTTTTTATACATAACAAACTGATATGTTTAATCTGGACTTTTACTTTCAATTCCAAGTTTTATACTATTACTGAATAAACAATGTTTCAGAATTTTTTACATGAAGGTTGATAATTTGGATCATTGGATTTTCAACAAAAACCTACGGTGCAACGGATAAAAGTGATAAGTTATAATCAGTTCTAAATAACAGTCTTCTGAAGGTTGAAGGTTCAATCCTCAGTACGGGCGGAAATAAGAATAAAATTATGAATTACTTGGACCTCTACTTGGTCATGATTAATGGAACGTGGGCAAGCTATCTTCGTTGATCATTGATGTGCAGACCAGGCTGCCTGAAGATATCAGCTTCTTGATTTAAATGTACCAAACATTGATGTTATTGCTTTTTCCTTTTCCCTTACAAAGCTTAATATTCTGCAAAGCCCAAAACAACAATTTTCCTGACTTTTCTGAATTTTTTAGATGGTTATTCGTATTATTTGGGTTCTCATCTTGAGTGTGATTTTCACAACATTTTGGTCGATGTAACTTCCGACCTTCTTCAGGTGTATCCTCTCAAACTCGGGAATTTTGGACGGAATTTCGAATCCGCAAGGACCCGTGCCACAGTGGTTAGAGTACTTGGAAAAATCGATTGTAAAAAGTGATATTCTCCTGAAGATTGAAGGTTCAATCCTCAGTGGGGGCGACTGAAAAATGCAATTGTGAATTACTTGGGACTTCTATCCAGTCATGGCTGATGGAACAAGAGCACGCTACCCCCATGAAGCAAATAAAGGGTTCCACTCGAAATTCTGTTCAAATTCCAGAGTTCGACAAGATACACCTGAAGAAAACAATTTTCCTTTATAAACAAGTAAACCAAACACCATGAATACACATTTGAAGATATAAAGAACTTGAAATATACAAATTTTAACCAAAATGGCCAGAGTCAGTGTTAAATGACATAAAAAGGGTTGATATGCTACAAAAAACAAAAAAAGATTGAATAAAAGGTTTTGTTTAAAATTCCAGAGTTCTATGAGATACACCCAAAATAAGGCCGGAGATTACATTGGCTGGAGCTTATGTTGTGAAAATAGCATCTCAGATGAGAAAAGTCTGAATAATCCAAATAATGCAATGTCATTTATGTATGCAGAGGGAACCGGCATTATCCGGGTGTAAAATAATGCAAAGAACGATTTTATTTAAATGAATGCATTCCTGTTTTGACAAAGTACAAAATTGACTTCGAAATCTAGTGGGCATGGGTGATCTCTCTTCTTCCTAATAACCATTTCTCACAGAAGAGATGTTTCTACTCTCTCTCTCTCTCTCTCTCTCTCTCTCTCTCTCTCATTATGAGAATTGCATCCAAAATGAGAACAGGTCTGAGTAATCCAAACAATACAATATCATTTATGTGTGCAGATGGAGCCGGCATTGCCCAGGTATAAAAAAATGAAGTGAATGATTTTATTTAAATTCTCATGTTTATTCTAAGAGTACAGTAACTATACAATAAATTAAATTCTTTAAAATACTCTACTATTTTGGAATTCATAAAAATATAACTTTTTTTTTTTTTCAAAAATATATTATCTTCACGAGATGGATTACTACTGCCGCATCTGGGGATGTGGCACTTGGAGCAATATCTTGATAAAATTTAAAATCAGCTTCAACATCTAGTGGATGATATTTTCCGTTCCTCACAGCCCTTTTCTTATGCTAGTCTCTTTCCACTCTATTATTATTTCCATCGAAACTACTCGACTAAGCTCCAACTTCTGATTCCTTCTTCTAAGACATTCACAGCAAGAACTATTTTTCTACAACAAGAAAGAAAAGTTTCTCTTTTTTCCTCAGTATGTTTAGCATCAGGTAGAATTTTTATGAACAGAGGATTTTTTGCAAAAGGCTTCCTTCCTGTCGTTACCACAGGGCTACTTTCCTGCAGACTACAACTTGATCATTTTCAAAGACAATGACAACAGATTCCTGTCAGAAACCGTTCTCACAAATATTCAAACTTAGTCTTGACAATCATTCAATCTTATTAACCTTTATCCTCGAGTAGCATCTATGCATAGACATTGCTGTCAAGTCTGTTACAAAGAAGGTAGGCTCCATCTACCAGGCTAGAAAAGTTGACACCAATCAGTATGCCATATCTTTATAAAGCCACAATTAACCTATACATAAAATATTACTGCCACATCTGGGCTGGTGCACCAACCATTAACCTCTCCCTATTGGAAAAGGAACAAAATACAATTTCTTATTTAATAGGTTCCACATTGTCTGCCAATCTCTAACCCCTGTCATATTGCTGCAGGTATTGTATCCTTGTACTTGCTTTACAAATACTTCCACAGAATGTGCTCCAATGAACAAATTTCCTCCCTCATATATATAATTATTAAATACCTACAGACACTAGTGTTTCATCCTTTCGGGAATCATCAGTGCAGGGTGTCACGATTAACACCGCTCAGGAGATTCGAACCCGGCAACAAAAGCCATCTCTGGTTCCATTAGCAAGGACCTAATCCATTCAGCTACTGTTAACCGTGAGAAATACTGTTGAAATTTAAACATTTATTTTTAAATGTTTTTAACGTCTGTCAGAGTGATCTAATCATTATATGATGGTCTGAGCATATATATATATATATATATATATATATATATATATATATATATTGTAGTAGAATTCCTATACTAGAACAAGTATAAAAAATAAATATAACATTAGTTTAAAATTTGAATGTTTTTTTGTTTTGTTTTTTTTTTTTCGTTCTTTAGGGTGTATAGTTTGGTTTCAGTGACACCACCCTGAATGGCATATTTTAATTAAAACAGTGATAATGTGCTCACATTACATATTTTGTTGTTACATATTCCATAATTCACAAGTTCAATAGTTTAGGATTTTACCATGCACGTATTCATATTTTTTATGCTCATGCACCGGTCTTTTTAAAAGTGTATTAATATAACTTGAAATTTGATGTAGAGCAATTCTTTTCTCTATTATTTTTTCTTTTTATGTTTTTCTGTGGCCGGGTGTGAGTTTCGGTGTTAGCACCCCTTAAATATCAAAGTTCACAAACAAATAATTGGCCTATCTTAATCACTGGTTGCCAAGAATACAAATTCCAAAATGTGTAATGATCAGTTCATCATAAATAAATGAATTTAACGTATATATGCACCTCCTAAATTTTAACATATACAACACTTTGATCCTAGACCAAAATATGGGGACTCTTTTGACTCAGAGCAGTCAAATGGATCATCAAGATGTCCAAATTGCGAAATTTTTACGAATAACTTCACGTATATAAAACAAGCTGTAGTCAATTTTGGTTGAATATGTGTTGGAATAAGCAGAATGCTAGGCATGGGGATATGTTGTCTGGATTTTCCAATGAGAAGTATTGCTTTCAAGATATTTGGCAGCATTTGCTTGATGACTAACCAGCAATGATGCAGAGGGTCATGGTTCAATTGCTGAATGATCACTCCGGCTCTTAATGTCAAATTTTATTGCAAGGAGATAGCAGGGCTCAGTGAATTGAGAAACTCGAAATGAAATGAATCAGTCTTGTCAAGTATCGGTTCCGTGCACTCTCATCTAGGATAATCACTTGTCTCTTCACTTTGGAAGTGTCCGAGTTTTCGCATTCTTGTGCTCTCTACTACTGAACAACCATTATCTGTACTATGGCATTCCATCTTGCCATATTTTTATCTGCGCTTTGGAATCTCTGGTTTCTATTTGAACTCATTTCTTTTTACTCTCTTTCTGTTTTTATTAGTCATGAAACAGAAGCACCCAGAATTCCCGGCAGAAAATTTCCAACACTGTTTCCAGTTGCATACTACTACTACTACAACATCATCATCATCAGTAATAGTGAGAAATATGCGGATGGATATAGTGGTTTCATTGCTTAGTTTTACGACATTTCTATTCTTTTGGGGTTATTTAATGCTAAATCCATTAATTTGGGAAAAAGTGTTTATGCTTCAAGGTTTTTTATATCTCTACTTACATATAAAAGGCACTTTGTGTGTGTGTCTTTGTGTAAGTTCGTTCCCTATAAAATCCGAAACGGTTGAGCCGACTTTTTTAAAAAAATTCACACAAATGTACTTTGTGTCTGGGAGTGTTCTTAGATAGGTTTTGTATCAAAATGTCCCTCGAAAAAAATTTGGTTAAAGAAGGAACAGTCTGATTTTGACTAAATCTAATACTCTTATACAGTCTAAAATTGCAAGTACATTTGAGATGTTTATCACCGCACAAACAGAAGAGTCCAGCATATAAAATCAATAGTAGGTTCTTTGATAATAGAAGGGCATGTTTAAGATGGATATTTCTGTTTTGAGCACAATTGAACCATGATACTTGACTTTTGCGCTTTAAACTTTAATTCAAGCAATTATATAAAAATGATTTCATAAAATACACATTAGGTTCTCTACAGTGCAATGCAGACTTGTAAACTAAGTCACTGCAGAGAGGCATGTGAAACTTTCTCCCAGTGCAATGCGGTGGGCCCCCAAATAAAGCAGACAATTAAGCGATTTGGTTGAAAAATGGGTGGTCTTACTGATTTTTATGACGATGAAAGTATTGGGAAAGTGGAACATTAATTGATCATCATTTCTGGGCAACGTCGAGTCTCCCTGTCAGTCCTCAAATATTCATGGCATATCAACCATTTTCAGATTATTTAATGCCAAATCCAATCATTTTGATAAGAATTTTTTATGCTTCGATTTCTTTGTATCTTCAAATATTTTTACATGGTGTCTGGTTTGGTTTGGTTTGGTTTATGGTGTATCAACACTTTTCGTGTTATTTAAGGCTGAATCCGGTCATTTTGGTAAAAATTTGTATGTTTCAAGTTTGAGTATCTATGCATATTGTTTTTTTTTTTTGTTTTTTTTTTTAGAGAAAAATTATTGTTTTTGTTTTAGCCTTTGCAGAACATCATTGTTTCGCAAAGAGAAAGGAAAAAAGAATAACGTCAGTGTTTGGTGCATTTTTGGTTAGAAGGTCAGTATTTTTAGACAGCCTTTTTTTTAGACAGGATGAATATAATGAATTAACATAGTATTTCTAGAAAGTAAAAAAAAAAAAAATGAAGTTTACTTAAATATTTAATACTTAAATTTTATATGAAGGAGTAATTCTGAAATAAAAATTTCAGACGATGGAAAATTAATTTATCGAATGATGGATATGTAAGTCAACATACTAGAATAAATAGATAAATATATAAACACATAATTAAAGATACTTCAGCCAGTTCGCTCAACCATATTCATTTGATATGTCTTGGTTCAGCTTTAATGATCTGTCTCTATCCTTATTTCTACTAGCATGTGTTCATGCTTTTCCCCGATTCTATAAACAAGTTTTATATTAAAAAGCTTATTTTTAATTTCACATTTTTATTATATGCTTTAAGAATGTATTTATTATTTTATAAAGCGAATGGTTAAATAATCCCTTATTCAAAAGAAACAACAAAAATATGGAGGAAAGAACAGATACTACACTTTGAAATATTTATTTACAATAATATTAAAAAAATTACATTTATAACAAATTAGGCACAAGTCCATTCAAAAGTATGAGAAAATTGTTGTCGTTGATCATGCTTTGCCACCAGAAAATGTCTATCCTAATCTTAACCAGATACTACAATTTGATTTATATATTTCGTGAACATACCAGTAAACAAAACAAAATTAGGTACAAGTCAATCAAAATATGGAGGAGGGGGTCTATGATCATCCGTGTCACTGTATCTTTGTTGACTAAGCTAATACTAGCTAGAGCTCTCAGTCACCATAATACCACATTCACACCAGATGTCGTCCCACCTAAGTTTACCAAATCAAATCCCTTTATTTTTTTTTAAATATACGGGGTCTCCCAATAAAATGTATACACTCTTTAAATTATCTCAACTTTCTACATGAATACACTATGCCACATTCGCAAGAGATGCTTAGGAATAAAGAATGGCACTTCCAGCAGGATGGAACACTTCCCCACTATCATTATGACGTAAGAGCATATCTTGATAGTCACCTGCAAAACAGATAGTTAGGACGATGAGGAAGTATCGAGTACTGTCCACGCCCACTGGATTTGATCCCCCATGGATTTTTCTGTTTTTTTTGGGTTTTTTTTTTAAGCAACTATTGAAAGATGTGTCAATATACCAATTGAACTTATTAGGAATGTTTTCAATTCAATCAGTGAGCCTTGTCAGCTGTTCATGGACCACAATGGCCAACAATTTGAACACTTTCAATAATTAACTAGTTTCTATATTTATTCACAGTATTTTGATGTATGAAACTTTTCTTTCTCATAATAAATGTTGGTTTTATGGTCATTTGAAGAGTGTATAGATTTTATTGGGACACCCTATATATAATCTATTTGAAAAAATTTTGTGAAATTTTGTAAAAACCGTTTTTACTCCGTAGAAAATTTCATGATAAACTTTGATCCTAGCACGAAGCCTAGAAACTCTTGCATATGTTCGAATGGACCATTAGGATGTCTAAGTTAACATTCTATGGATAGCTAAGACGGCAGAAAACAATTTGCTTAAAGTCCAACCTCTTTCATTGTGAAACATATTTTAGCTGGTCACTGAAGCCATTTAAATTGAATACATGTTCAATTGAACATCCGATTTATTTGCTGGCGTTCATTGGACAGTTTTAAGAAATAAACTTCTAGACTACCTTATCTCTGGCCAAGTCTTTATTTATCCCTCTTTCTTTAAATTCATTCTTATTACTTTCTGTCATATTTTCTTTGGCCTTTCCCTGTCAACTGACATTATCAGGTCAACTGTTCTACATCTAATAACCCATTAAGGTATAATAATGTTTCAATCTCTATTTAAATTTTTAAAAAGATTTTTTTTAAATTTAGGGCTTCCATAGAAAATCTGCCCGTTACTTTGTTATTTGTTTTAATTTTGTGAATGCTGATTTATATAACTAAACTCTCAATTGTGTGGATAATTAAGCAATTTTTTAGTAAAAATAAAATGTTTTTTTTTTTAATTCAGTATCTTAAGACTTTACTAATTATCTTTGAAACCGTTCCAGAAAACCAATATTTATCTTTCAAGGGAGTTTTACAATTAATTTAACACTTAAATTTAGCTGAAGTTTTAGTTTTTGTAGCCGCCATGAAAACATTTTTTATTATAACATTTTTTTCATGTGTAAAAGTACTTTTTTTCTGTTTAATAATTACTTTTAGGCTTTAATCTTTCAAACAAAATCAAAAATTAATTGGAAACTTATTAAAATTTATTATGATGAATTGGATTTCATAAACATGGGCCTTATCAGTTTTCATCATTAAATTGTCCGTACCTAAAGCTCTTTGTAATTAAATATATGGAGCACTTTCTAGTAGTTGACAGTGTTTACATACAGCATTGAGAGATCACTTGCTGGCAGCGCCAACCCCATACTAAAATAGTTAGAATCACCGAGTATCAACTAAAGAGTCGCAGATGGTAGTTGAAATGATAGATAAAGCGAAATAGTTTGTCTCTGGAAGATTTTATATATAATATTTATATATTTATGTGTTTGTGAGAGAGAGAGAGAGAGAGAGAGAGAGAGAGAGAGAGAGAGAGAGAGAGAGAGAGAGCGCTTTACAAAATGAAATATGGGTATATATGTATGTACAGGGTAATCTTTAAAACTAATGAAAAGGTTTATATGGGGAAATATATATTCTAAAAAATACAATAAGTAACGCTAACCAACTAGCTAACTGTGAATAGCCAAACATACTTGAGTGAAAACATCAGCTCCTTGTAAAAATATGTAAACATATTGGCAAATATCTCCAAAGTAGTAATTTAAAAAAAGCAACAATTTAGCATTTAGCTTATGAGATCACTTTCTTATATAAGTTTATCATAGAATCGTTACTATTAAAATAAAACCTCATAATTACACATACATACAAAATAATTATAATAAAAAAGAAACTTATTGTTAAAATCTTTTAACTTCATAAATATTATCCTTCTTTTAGATGTAAACAAATTTGCAAGCAGCATAAGTAAAAGTCGAACATAGTCGAGAGTATTGCATGGTTCATTACCTACTACACCGAAAAGTAGGGGAGGGCGCCACTTTTTTCTCCAAGACTTCTCCACTTAGCCTTGATCGTCACTTTATAATTTTGATTGTTTTGCCAGGAAGCATCAAGTACAATTTTGTAAGTCTTTGGTATGACTGGACCAAGGATTGAACCCTGGTCTCCTGGCCCATTATCAAACACTCTTACAATTATGTCAAATGGGCTGGTATATCTACTGAAAAATAACTACTTTCATTTCTCTAAAGAACAATAATAGATTTTTTAAAAAACACTTAACAAAAAACATCTGAGTATCTGGATTGAACCCATGACTTCCGTTTCTATTTAATTGCCTAACCATCACATCCAGCAGTCAGCAATTATTTCATATACACTCTTTGCCAGATCAGATAAATTAGCGCTTGAAAATGCTATATTACGAATATTTTAATTTTATGATACAATGAACTTCTAAAAAAAACTATCTTTAGGCAAGTATCGCAATACATAGGTTTAAAAATAAAAATAGTTTAAGATTAAATCATTATTCAATTGTAAATCGAATATATGAAATTATAAAGATGGCTGACTTACTGGTGGACAAAAACGTGTATTGAAATGTATTTGACATACAGACAAATTACTTGTTAACACATATTTTGCTGTTAGGAAGCTAATAAGTAGTTTCAGATGATTTGAATATGTTGAATCCAAAGATATGGTCCCCTTTTTTCTCATTAGGTCAGATTCTTTGTCTATCTGAAATGGAATTATTTAAATTTCTATTTCATCAAATTAAAGAGATAAAATCTCACCATTTGTTTTTTTTTATCAAGTGGTATCAGCTTATATCCTCCCTTCAACAGTAAACGTTACACATAATTTTGTAACATAGTTCGAGAACCAACATATGTTGTGTCTAGTTTCAGTCACAAAAGAGATCAAGACAAAGAATAGGAAATAACTCCAACTTGCTTGTTCTTTGTGGTAACAACATTTATTTCCTCATTCACTCTTTATCGCCGTGACGTCCCTCGTGTGATCATCTTCTCAAGCGTCCTTCATGGCTCGTATGTCATGAACGTTATCCACGTCTCTTTCGTGGTCATTCTTTTTCTCTTGTTTTTATAGTATTTTATTCTTTTCCAGTAACGTCATTTCGCCTGCATTTACAATCGCGCTATGTTACAATTTATCATCAACAAAATGGTTTTAGCAATAATTGTGTTTACACATTTCCAGTTCACGCAACAATAGTAACAGTTGTCATAATGTTTTTGTTTTTTTCAGTTTCCTCCAAATCATTGGCATGCCAAATGTTAAACCTCTCCCTAAACCTTTTAGTCTGCTGTCTGAATCCCTCTTTGCAAGCTTTACATACTATATAAAATGCCCGTGATTTGTCCTGACCTCCAAGAATCACTTTAAAAGAGGCAAAATAAAATGGTTTTACTAAATCCTCAAAAAAGAGTTCACCACAAATATAACAGAACGCATCAGGACTTTTCAAGCAGTTCCGATTTGATTTTTTCATATTTATTGTACAACATGTTTCAAACATAAGAATTGCTCTGGTCGTCTGCAATTTTACGAATCAAAGAGTCAAAAGAAATTGATTAGAATAAATAACTTTATAAATTGAAACTTTAAAGGAAATGTATATCAACTAATAATAAGTAGATATCTTTTCCTTACACGACAACAGAGAAATTGTTGGATTATGCCGGATAACACCGGATAGCCTTGCTTATAGTCGATTTAGAACATCGATTATTATTATTGTTGTAAAAAAAAGTAAAATATTAGATAATGAACATTATTATTATTTTGTAACTGTTATGTAGATAAATGTATGCAGAGAGAATGTTTGGAACAAAGGAATGTTTAGTATAATATTTAAATTAAAACAAAGAGGTCCTGGAATTTGGCTTTAATGGGAATGTAAGTTTCCAAAAAGCAGACATCATGGAGTTGTTATATGTGACTAAATCAAGTATCGAGAACGTGTTTGGAAGTCACGTATCAGATCATGAAAGTAAATAACGTAATAAGATCTGTTAGTTTACATATATATAAGAGCGTTAGAAGTTAAAAGTGAGGAGAAGAGACAGGAAAGTATCGGAGACAGGACCGTACTGGCTCTAGTCGGGGGTGAAGCAGAGTCTAAGACAAGCGTACAATCTTCCAACAAATCGAATACTTCTGGTCGTTTCTTTGGAAGAAATATTAATTTCAGCTTTTAGTAGCTTCATCAACCAAGATCCGGATGAACAAAAGTAATGTTTCCCTCATTGGCAAGATGCATAACCCCCCCCCCCGAAGATGTTCCGTCCACTTTGTTGTTAAGGAAATGTTTGTTGTTAAATGTTATGTCCTGTTGAAATGTATATATGTGTAATTTATATATGTAGGCATTTATGAACACTAGACGACAGGAAGAACTTCAAAATATATAAACTTGATTATATACACTCGATTACATGAACATTGAATATACACTGTTACACCCGCCCGCTACGTAACAAGATGGCATGGAAAATATGCATCAAGTGCTAAAGAGCTGTTCATGCTAATGTAATCACATAATAAAAAATATCTACAGGAATTATGCAAACTATACAATTTAGTTTACTATGATCTATATAAAGGTTATCAATTTTGTTGGAAACAGTTAAAACTTTTTCAAGGCATACTATACTGACCTCTAAAATGAATCAAGTCTTATGCAATAAGCTAATATTTATAAATATCAATTTAAAAAAAAAAGAAACCTAACTTGGTTCACCAAAACTGGTTTTCTATTTGAATACCGTCGTTTGAAGTTACCCAAAATCAATACTTTTTTTTAGACAACAGAACAACAACAACAAAAATTTTTGTTGACCAGTGTTATCTAGCACATACTTTATTAGCATTATTGCATAAACCTCAAAAGATCTTTACATACTTTCTGGATACACAATCTTTCCAGGTTGTTCAGTGGTCTGCAAATTTTTCCAGTGTTAGAAGAGGAAGCTCTATAGTACTAATAGCTATTCCCGCCATTCATTTGACCACTGGCTGCGAATCAGTTCGACAGAAACTGAGTCATTTCAGTGGACTTTTATCTGACGGGCTGAGACATCTGTTCTGGGTAGTCCTTGGGGGCCCACTCTCCCAGGCCTTGCCTTTCGTCTTGTAGGTGGAATATTGCTTAACGTTTGAGGCAACCCACCTTGCTTATTGCTTAATGCTTAAGGCGTCCCAGGCAATTTTTAAAAGGTCAAAGTGCTCATTCTTTAGGAGCGTTACCTTTACCTTACCCACATTCCGACCTTGTGTTACATCTTCCTGCTGTGAGAAAGAAGTAAATAACAGCTCTACATCACTGTGGATCTAATCAATTCAGCAATTTGGAGACATATCACAAAGATTTTTTTTTTAGTATATATTGCTTGCAGAGCCTCTTTTTTTCGTAACGTAGCCACATAATTTGTTTTCTTGATAACATTGATGATATCATTTCAGAAGCCAAAAGATTTTTTTCAATCTGAATTATCCTACAACGATCTTGATAGGTAAACTCGTGATGTCCAAATCAAGAAAATCAACATTGAAACGTCGATAATTTTGTTTTTCTTGCATCCTCATAATTGCTTCTCGTCACTTTGGATTTATTTTTGTGCAATGCCGGATCAGGAGAAATACAGCTTGAGATTCTTCAACCGTTGCTTCATTATAAATTCTTAATTGTGCTGGTACTCTTTGATGGGAGTATCCAATGTCTAGGCAGGATAAAGCCAACAACGCATTAATCTACTGATGAAATTTATGGGAATTATGTTACATCAAATTATATATATATAAAGAAATGAAGAAAAAAAAATGTTAAATTTATCTCCGGATTCTTTAAAGATTTTTTTCTTATGAGTAAGTGCATGACCCAGCAAATATAAATATATTGGGGATCGATGTTAATAAAAACAATTTTAATCAACTTTAGAAAAATACTAGCAGGCGACCAGACATTGTCCGATCGAAAAATATGCATAAATATTATATGCAGAATTCTTATTATAAACAGAAATACCGTAAGTATTAAACATAACGTTAAATTCCTTAAAAGAAATGAAATAAAAAAAACGGAAAGGAATAAAATTGAGATATGTGCATACGAGTATTATGTTTTTTTTCTAAGCAGTTCACTTCTTGTAAGTAAAAAAAAAAAAAAAATACTCGAGCTGAAATCGAAACCAAAACCTAAAGGCAGTGACTCAAGTATGACAACCATTAGGCCAACTTGACACGATCTTTAAAAAGTCTTTTCAAACCTACTTATTCTTAACATAAGTAATCTGTCATGTGAACGATTCACGCATCTGTGGAACAGTTGACAAACAGATAAAAATCTGATGACTCCACCACATACCAATTTTTCAATTTTAACCCTTAGCAGCCCCTTTTTCTGAATGAAAACAGATTAAAATTTTCTACATGTCTAAATACGCAATATACCAAATTTCAAGTCTGTAGATAAAAAATTTGTGGATTATATAGGTTGAGAAGTGACTTCACACACACACACACATTCTCACTTTCAGAGATATAAAGATGACTAGACTAGTAGGCCGTCTGGCATTGCCTGGTCATAAAATATGCATAAATATTATTTTTATATATATAATATATTTTAATTCATACAGAAACTGAGACATTAGCATGTAAGTATTGTTTGTTTTTTTGTTTTTTTTTTAAACAATTCACCTCTTGTAAGTAAAAAAAAAAAAAATACTCAAGCTGAAATTGAAACCAAAACCTAAAAATAGTGAGTCAAGTACGATAACCATTAGATCAGCTTGACACAATATTTACAAAGTGTTCTCAAACCTACTTATACTTAACATAAAGAAGCTGTCATGTTTCACAGTCATGCATGCACATTTGTCAAGCAGTTGGCAAATATATAAAAACATGATGACTTCCAATTACCAATTTTTGCCCTGTAGCAGCCCTTTTCTTCCCCGGATGCAAACCAATTAAAAAGTTTTCCATATGTCTGAATACCATATATACCAAATTTCAAGTTTCCACATGTCTGAATACCATATATACCAAATTTCAAGTTTGTAGATTAAAAATTCGTTGAATATATAGGTTGAGAAGTGTCCTCACACACATTCTCACTTTTATAGATATGCTAGCAGGTCGCCTAGCGTTGCCTGGTCGTAAAATGTGCATGAATATCATATTTTAATTAATACAAAAACTGATATATGTGCATGCAAGTATTATGTTTTTTTTTAAACAGTTCACTTCTTTCAGGAAAAAAAATACTTGAGCTAAGATCGAAACAAAAACCTAAAGACAGTGAGTCAAGTACGATAATCACTTAATCAGCATGACATAATCTTCAAAAGGTGTTTTCAAACTACTTTTTCTTAACATAAGTAATCTGTAACGTGAACTATTCACACATGCGCATTCGTGAAACAGTTAGAAAACATATAAAAATTTGATGACTCGCATGTAACAATTTTTCAATTTTTACCCCTTAGCAGTCTTCCACATGTCTGAATATTCTCTATACCAAATTTCAAGTCTGTAGATCAAAAATTCGTTTAGTATATAAGTTGAGAAGTGTCCTTACACACACACACACACACACACACACACACACACACATTCTCACTTTTATAGATATACTAGCGGGTACCCGGTGTTGCCCGGGTGTTTGGAGGTGTGTGTGTGTTTTTTTTGGGGGGCGGGTAAATCAGAACAAAAAGGAAGCTTAACTCTGTTTTAATATAAAAAACGATGTTAAATGTTAAAAAATATAACCAAAAAAACAGCGATTTTAAAAATGGAAAAAAAAAATAGGTGGGGGGATAGGTGGCAGGTAGGATCAAGCCGGAGCCTTGAAGCCAATAGACTGAGCCTGAACACCTGCGTTACGGTGACAGTAGCAATGTAAGACCGATTAAAAAGTGACAAACATCACGCTTTTCTGCAGTTTTTAATGAGGTCAAATCCTTTTACTGTGGGATAGTTATTTAGAGTTTGTCCGGCCGATCGAATCCAGTTTCACTTTTTTTATACCAAAAAAAGCGAAAGCAACACGCGGCGATCCAAAAATGTAGAATATTTAGCGTTTCAAGGTCGGGCTAATTAAATAGACAGGCGACCCCCGTTGTTAACGCATAGATATTATCATTTAGAGAGCATATAAAAGTTTTAAGAATGAGCGACCCCCCCCCGAGAACCCCTGGAAAAAAAGCCTTTTGTGGACATACACAAAAAGCGAACATACATACACACACACATTTTGCCTTTTATATATATAGATAGATACATAGGTAGAATATTGGTGTAAATTTTCTATTATTCAGAAATTATCAATTTTTATAATTTGGATTTTTTTTGTTTTTTATATATTTATTAATTTATTTATATATTTTAGAGAGGAAGAGAAAGAATCCTATTTTATATGTGAGCGGTCATTGTTTTTATTTTATTTTATTTATTTTTGTGAAGAGGAAGGATTACGCATTCTTTATCCTTTTATTTATCGGAAACTTAAATAAAAATGGTAGTCAACATTTTAAAAACTTGAGTGCTTTTGGGGGGCTTTGTTGTGGGAGATCATTATAAAAGTAACTTTTAATCATAATTTTTTTTTTTCATTTATTTTCCTTCATTTTTCAATCTGTCGTTCTTTGTATTGACAATTTCAAATCAAACTTGTTTACATTTCCCCTTCACCCTCTCCTCTTCCTCCTCCTTCTCTCCAATGAAAAAAGAAACAAACAAAAAGGGAATTTGTCTCAATATTTTCGTATTTTTCTCACTTAAATGATTTCTCTGATAAATTTTCTAAATGCAAACGAAAGCAACAACAAAAGGAGGGTGGACGTGTAAATTCACCCTTTTCCGTTCGTCTGTCCGCACTTTTATCAATAACTACACCTTGGATATTTGAAATTTTGCACAAACATTAAGCATGATATGAGTAAAAAAAAGTAACAGAACGGATTTTCTGGGAAAACTCTGGTTGCCCCCCCCCCCTAAGGGTGCCCTTTAGGTTAAAATGGCTACAATTGACACTTTTGTGCTTATTAAAAAAAATTGATGCCTTGGATTTTATAAAACTTTCTGAAAAGTTGTAACTAACTGATTTCTATATAATTTTGTTTGTTTATACTTCGTGATAACTCTTGGATGTGCCCCAGGGGCTCTTTTAGGGCTAATAAAAACACTTCATTTTTGGGACTATTTTATCATATAAAATTTTCTGTGTATGTCTATTTAGCAAGTTTGCCTGGTGCTGAACTCAAATTTACATATATAAAAGCCTAAAACTGCACTGTTTATTGGTTTTCACCAGGATTTGACGTCCCCTGGGGACTTTTGGGGCTAAATGGGGGGGGGGTAGCAAATGCTGAACATAGTCATTTTTTTATGTCTCGTTCAATGTGCACTCACGGGGGACCATGCATGCTTCACTTGTTTAAATTTACGTTTAGATTCAACTAACAGAAAAGAAATGCTGATATTTTTTTGTTCTTAAGAAAAACTGGTCCATTATCATTCTGAAATTCGGCCTTTTAGTTTTCTCCACAGTGCAAACAAGCTAATATAAAAAGCAGTGATCATTGACAAATGTTGTAATGATAAAAATTCCAAGAACCGACAAAAAAAAAAAAAAGCGCCCAAATTTTCTGGAATGAAAAATATATCCTGTCATGCAGCATGTCTTGTTATCACAATGAGTGAGAATATTTTCTTTATTTTTTTCGGGAGGGGGGGGTACAGGAAATATTTCGATTCGTCTGTATGTTTCTATCTCATCATTCGAAATATTTACTTCAACTAAATGAAAATTCAATTCCAATTAAAGATAAAAGATATTTCTGCCGTGATAACAAGAAAGCGTTTATGATGGGATCTATTTTTCTACTGCTTTTGCGAATCCAAACTAAAACCGAAAATGTTTATTGGTTAAAATTAATGCCCTGAAATCCCAAAACTAAAACGAAATAATGTATGTTGCCAAATGTCGCAATCACCCTTGACAATAGCAATTCCCTCCAAGCTTTAGTTTCATAATGTTAGGCACAAAAGTTCCATTTAATAATATGTTATTTAGTTGCCTAGTGCATCCTTTTTGAGGTGGGGATTTGTTTCCACTCAAAGCTGGATTATTGTTTGAATATGTTTGATGATGGAAAATCCGATACGGCAACATAATAGTCCATAACTGAAGACTAAAATTCCAAGGAAATATTCTGGAATGAAACAAATCATTTCTTATTATGTTTCTGATTTTTTGAGATGTTGATTGATTATTTGGATGTTTCAGATTACTGTTCTCATCTTGAGTCCTAGGAATGCAAGGTCCGCAAGGACGTATGGCGCAGTGGATAGAATACTTGGTAAAAATTCAGTTGTAAAAGTTACGCTTCTGAAGGTGGAAGGTTCAATCCTCAGTACGGACGGCACTCAAAAATACAATTACATAGAACTTCTACCCAGTCATGGCCGACAGAACGAGGGTATGCTATCTCTGTGGATTTAATAAAGGGTTTTGTTCGAAATCCCTTGCAGATTCCCGAGATCGATAGAAAGATTCCCGATTTCAACAAAATACACATGAAAAAGATCGGAGGTTACATTGACCAAAACGTTCAGAAAATAACACTCAAGATGAGAATAGTAGTCCAAAGAATCCAAATAATACGAAATTATTTACTGTTGCCAAAATTGGAACTGTCTTTTATTAGGACTTACCTTTGCTTAGTTTTAAATATGCTTAAACATATCTATAAGAGGCTTTTCGTTTTATTAGTCATGTTTAAGTGTGAAATAACATTCCCATAGCTAAAGTTGAGAATATCTTTTTATTCTTTATTTTTTATTTCGTAAATATTTCACGGATACGTTTTTCGTGGTTAAAGTAACATCTCTTGTTGAGTTTTATAAATCAAAACTTACAGCTCCATCCCCCAATTTTTTGTAATGCATCCTTTATTTTAAAAACATATTCTGATTTACTTCCGAAAAATTTAGAAGAAAAATTGATTCAAGCGTTGAAAACAAGATAAAGATTAAAATAAAGTAAATAAACTAGAATTGTATTTTTAATTCGTGTCTATTCGTTTTGCATGTTTAACAAAGTCAATGGAATTTAAAAACAAAAACAACGTGACAAACTAAAGAAGATGCTAGTTCCAACCGAAGCGTGAGAGGCTGGCGAAAATGAGATTTCAAACTTGAATCAAATTCTTGGATGCATCTAAAACCAGATAGTTCTATTCACCCTGTATTTAATGACAAATGTTGTTTTAAACTCTTAAACTTTGGAATTCCCTCCCCGTACTAACCTGCTGAAGTTTAAATGTAATGTGAACAGACATCTCGCTGCTCAACTCCCGAGAGACACCTGTTAGACACAATCCCAAATAGTAGCACCCTTACGTTCATGTAGCAGTATGTCATGTTTTGTGTGTAAAAGAAAAGAAAACAACAACAACAACAACAAACTGACAGACCGACAGACGCAACCTCTCATAAAAATGTGTGCTTGCATCATAAAGCAAAAACATAAGTCATGAAACTGCATATTTCTCCCGAGTTCGAGACCAGCGCTGTATTTATAACACCGAATGACGACCAGTGTTCCACTTTTTTCCGACCTGTCTCATCGATCGTCTCTTTTCTGTCCATGCCTGACAACGTAAGAACGGGTGGAGTCTTATCTTTACCTAACTTCTTCATATTATATGACGTATTCCCGAAGTTATGCTGTTTACCTTTTTTTTTTCTTTTTTTGATAACTAAAAAAAAAAAATATATATTTATCTGATCAGACTGAAATTTCATATTACTGTTATTAAAAAGCATCAGCTCCATAAAGCAAATTGGGAAAAACCGGAAGTTAAAACTCTGTCAAAGGACAAGGTCATATAAGATGTGGGGCTTCATTGGCTATAATAATATGGGGCAAGTAGCGAGTCTTTCTGATAAACAGAACAAAAATTATTGCCAAAACTATGACGCTCACTTTTTCCGTGACATCGCAAAATTAAATCAATTCCAAGCTAAATCATTACCAATATTTTGACCAAGTTTTGTGACAATTGGTTGAGTAATGTCAACGCTAAGCTGTACACAAGAAAACAAACGTCGTGACAACTAATAAACAAACTCGATAGAAAACATATACTCCTTAATGGAGGTAATAAATATGATACTAAAGTATTTACAGGATTTTTTGCTTTCTTTTCCAAGCTTTCTAAATACCTTTCCTAGTTGTAAATTCTAACAATATGAATCTTTTTTTTCTGAGATCAATTAAATCTTGATAATAGTTCGGAATATTTTACATTTTAAAATTAGGGCTTTTAATTTTACATTTTTAAAGTATACTATGAGACTTTTACTAGTTATGTATGGCAAATTAAGGCATAACGAACGTACGACAAGGCCGCAACTTATGTAAATTCTTCTTTACAAAGGTCACAACAAACCACTACAACTACTCCTGCTGATTTTCTATTTGTGTGATATTTAGGCATGTCATTCAAGCAAGCTAGGATTCATATATCAACAACAACAACAAGCAACCGATTTTAATTTAGGTGTATTGGCCTGCCGTTTTTTTATTACTGAAAATCTTTGTAAAAAATAAACATTTTTTTTTTCAGACTGACGGGTTGAGATTTGAGAAATTTTTTTGGATATATTTATTTTTCATTGTCATTTATTTTGGTAAACATTTACTATTAAAATATATTTGATTAAAAAAATGACATTTACTATTAAAAAATAGTTGATTAAAAAAATGACATTTACAATTTAAAAAATAGTTGATTAAAAAAATGACATTTACTATTAAAAAATAGTTCATTAAAAAAATGACATTTACAATTTAAAAAATATTGTTTCTTTTAACTAAAGAGAACATTTTTTTCTTTTTATGTTTGACTTTTTACTTTTCATATAAATATTTTTTATTTGAAAAAAACTTTATTTTTATTTTTTACAGATATTTTTAGGGGAAAAAGAACAAATCAAAACGGTATACATAGTAAAACCATGTACTGCTAAACAGAAACTTTCTGATTCTCTTGTGTCAAATTTGAAAGAACAAAAACTTTCACATTTTTATTTAAAAAATTTTCAACATAAACGGGATCGCTGATTCGCTATCCGATTCTCTATTTAAAAAATGGCGTTCATTCTGATTGGAATAACAGGAGCTACGTTTTCCTGTCATTCATATTTAACATTCAATTAAAACATGGAGTAATTTCGGTTCTTCTACAGAGACGTCATTTTTTTCGGCCACCTGTCATTAGAATCAGAGGGAGAAATCAGTATTTTAAACTACGACCGAAGCAGGAAATAAATAAAAACATGAAACTAGATATTACTTACAGAAAGAACTATGAAAAAAAGTAAATAAAGTAAGTGAAAGAGAACATATATCCGTAATTATTTAATTGGAAATGTTTCGATCTAATTAATGAAAACGGAAAGTTTTTCATGAAACGTATATATATATATATATATATATATATATATATATATATATATATATATATATATATATATTTTATTTTATTAAAAAAAGAAATTTAAAATGACATATTCATAATTGTTTAAACTGGGTGAGCGCTAGGCACCTCCAAAATTCACCACAGGATTACCTTCCCCCCTTTATATAACGCGATGTAACTTTATCATGAGTTAATATTATCAATATAACTTTTGTATCATTTTAAAGAAGAAGGGTAAAATAAACTAGTATGATTTAAAAAAAAAATTTTTTTTTCATCGTACGCAAATAAAATAATGAAATTGTGAGACGAAAATCGTGTTTACATAATTGGAACTTTAAAATAACATTCCCATGTAGTAAGCATTCCGTACGTGAAAAATACCCGTGTTTAATAAATCTAGCAAAAATCAACTAATAGTTAAATTTTCATGAACTTTTCAATACTTATCCATTTTAGAATGAAATTACATATAAAATGCATTTTCCATGAAATATATGAATGGAAATACTTTTTTAGTGCGTGACTCCGCTATATTTATTTTTTTCGAAATTTGAACAAAATATATTTAAATCTATCGAAATGTCTATTTATTATGAAACATAAGAGTTCAAATAAGTAAAAAATATTTAATTTTTAAAAATTTAAATACACGCGTTGAACACAAACTTACCTTGAAGTTGCAATCAAAAAATTAATATAAATTTAATATTATGTTTTTTTAATAGCGTTTTGTCTAATCAATATATATTATAATCAGTTGAATTGTCAAGAAAAATAAACTTCCTAAAAGTTGATTAATTTTTAAAAGATTAAAATGATTAAAATTCCATTATTTCAAAATGTCCTGTTAAAACATAAATTTTTTTTTTTTTAATATAAAGTTTTTATATAAACATGACTCTTGTCAGCTATTTTATCGCCGGATTAAAACCGATTTGAAAATATTATTGCACAAATATTAAGCATTTTGTAGACCTTCCCCTCATATTTTGTTTCTGTTTTTACCAAACAAAAGTATGGAAGCCGGTAATTAACACTCGTATATATTTAGTAAAACCGTATTTCATATTTAATGTACAAATGTTTATAATATTATTAATCATTAAACTGTGTAAATCTTAAAACCTAACAAAATTATAACAAAGCTGCATTTTGAAGAAGATAAACAAAGGTTTTAAAAAATCATTAAGTCGCTTCTGCTTTTCCATAGTTCGTATAGTTAACATAAGTCTAACGTCACGAGAACATGCGCTCTATTTTTCACAATAGTTTGGCAGACCCTAGCGAGCGCCATTTGAAAAGCAAAACATTTATTGTATAAAAATGTATCAAAATATACTTGTAAAGACATTTATTGAAAAGTCTGCAGAAGAAAATGTAATTTTGATAAAACAATTTTGTAATTTTTTTGTTATTCATTTCCCATTTCGGTCATAGTTTAAAATACTGATTTCTCCCTCTGATTTTAACGACAGGTGCCCGAAAAAAATGGTGTCCCCATTTTCGGCGATAACCTATAGAAGTACCGTAATTTTAAACAGTTTTAATCCAGGGAAATAAAAACGCATATATGAATAATACGGCATAATCACGTTGATACACCGGTTCCCGTCAGATCACCGAAGTTAAGCAACGATGAACCTAGCCAGTATCAGATGGGTGACCATTTGGGACTTCCAGGTGCTGTATGTGCTCTCCGCTTATCTCGGCATTGTTTCCAGTCGTCCTGGACTTCTCTTTGTCACTGGACTCAAGCAGTGCCGATTCAGGAGAAGTGTGATTGGTGATTGCGCAACCTTTGTCTCACTATTACACACGCAGCTGCTCCTACAGGAGTTATCCTTTGTCTTTCGAGAACGGAGGTATCGATATGAATGAATTTCGGATTGATTTTAAATAAAGTGTTATCTTTGTTCAATTGTGCTATTTCTCATATTCGAACGTGAAAAAATACTGAGATCTGATGAAAGGATTGAAGCGATTCAATTTAATGTAAAGAAAGCGATACACAAGAAAAAGCTTTGTTATTATACTAGATTGAATCTTTTCAGTCTTTTCACAAAAGCTTGCTATTTGAACGCTTTTGTACACATGAATAAAAGTTATATCAACGTAATTAGGGGTCAGTTAAGTGAAAATTTGGCATAATGGTAAATGTTCATTAATCGGCTCCGAAACATGGGTTCAAACCTTAATTAAGTCATACCAAATACGATATCCTCCACTTTTTCTTTTTACAAGGAAGTCACCACTTATTAAGGGCCGAATGCCACTCAAGGATAAGAGTTAATGATTGTACAGTAGTCACCGGGACAACAACTTAGTAATAATAGTGGAAATTGGGTATAATTTGATTATTTATGGGCCGGCTCGATAAGAACTTGTTTAAATTGAACTTGAAATGGCTATATTGTAGTTAGTCAGAAAGCAGGCCAAGAACAGAGTTCCACAGGTGGGCAGTTCTAGGAAAGAAACTTGGTTCATGGAATCTGCCATATAGTCAGCATTATAAGGTGAAGAATAAAGGAAAAGTTAAGTAATCCTGAAAAAAAAAAGGAGTGACACTCTCTCCTACATCCCTGTATAATAGCGAATTAAAAGGGAGCTTTTTAGTTTCCCTTGACTATTTTCAACCACTTTTACTTAAACTGATATAATTTAAAGAAAGTATTTTCTAAAAACTCACAATATTTGAGCTTTTGAATATCACTTCTTCATTTACTTACATTTTTTTAACTACCGAGGTAAAGAGCCATTCAAGGATAATAATTAATCAAATAGTATGAATGCCGGCCGAAAGATGAGGGACACTATGGGAGTCAATCAATAAATCGTATAAACTGCATCACTTACCCTCAATACTAATTTTTTTAGCTTAGATCATATACATTAGTGTTTGTCATCATTCTTTTAAGAAGAACGAAAATGCAACACTCATAATTTGATCCTCCCTCCCCCTCTTAATTAAAAAAGGAAAAAAGGCTCCAAATGATATTTCAATTCCTATCAGCAAATTCCATCTCTGAAAGTGGTCAATGTTTCTCAGATTGCTTGAAATGAAAGATCAACACTTTTTACCGATTCCATAAAATCTTCAAGATCTGATATGGTAGAAAATGGACAGATTAGGTTCCATCAGATACAGTCCAGAAGGAAGCGTTTTCATATTATTTGGATTCTTTAAACTACTCTTCTCAGCTCGAGTGTTATTTTTACATTTTAGTCGATGTAATCTCCAACCTTCTCCAGGTGTGTTTTTTTGAATTCGGAAATCTTTCAACCAAACTCAAGGTTCTGCGTGAAATTTCGAACAGGGGTAGCATGCTCTTGCTTTATCAACTTTGACTGGGTAGAAGTCTTAAGTAAATCACAATTGTACTTTGAGTGTCGACCCCAGTGAGGATTGAACTTTCAATCTCCAGGAGAATGTAACTTACAACTGAAGGGTACATCGACTGAAACATGAAAATCACACTCAAGAGGAGAACAATAGTCCCACGAATCCAAATAATATGAATAATCAATCCTCATCTCAGAAATTCAGAAACACGAGGGAGGATTTGTTTTGAAGTTGGTTTTATTTTGTTTTTTTTTTTAACTCTGTCCATCGTTTGCTACAACGATAAAATTATATCGATTTGCTCAGATGACAATCTAATGTAAGGAAGCTGTTTTTTTTCCTGGTGAAATAATGGAGTTTATTTTAATGAATAGAGTCTAATGAGGGATTTTTTCTTGCTTTTTCGTAGCACAACATTTAGAGGTTATTTATGCCATAACCAAATAAATATATTTACTCCGTATTTTGTCTCATTTGTTTGCTGCCCGTTATTCTATGGCTGAGTCATTTCTCTCTCTCTCTCTCTCTTTCTCTCTTTCTCTCTCTCTCTTTCTCTCTTTCTCTCTCTCTTTCTCTCTCTCTCTCTCTTTCTCTCTCTCTCTTTCTCTCTCTCTCTCTCTTTCTCTCTCTCTTTCTCTCTCTCTCTCTCTTTCTCTCTCTCACTCTTTCTCTCTCTCTCTTTTTCTCTCTCTCTTTATCTCTTTCTCTCTCTCTCTCTCTCTCAATTTGTCATTAGACTAGCAAAAAATAGTCTAGGTTCTAATTTAGCTCCAAGTTTGATGGAACTGTAGAAACAGTTTATTTTTTATTTTATTTTTTTAATATGAATAGGACGTTCTTTTGCCATTGAGAATGTAAGAGACCGAATTCAAATATATAAATTATTTTACATTCTCAACCGCCCTATATATACAGGGCTAATACAAGAACAATTATTTGGTTTACAGCACCGTTTTCTCTTAACCTTAGATTCAATATTGGCAGGCAAACATTTCTCTACATATAGTGGTCTCTGTAAGTTGCTGTATAAGAACTCAGTAAAACTCAGCTATACTAACTTGCTATCTGTGGGGTGCTTAATATCTTCCAAGACTAAAGTCACGCCATTTATTTTTGTAAAAAAGGAGAAAGTTTTCCCTTGCGGTGATGTGTAGTAAAATATGTCATATATAAAACCAACATTTCATAATGCATTAAGACTGAGGAGATATAATGGCAAATTAAAACAACACTACTATGCTAAAACGTAAAAAGTGACTTTCATCCTATTATTATAAAAACAGCTTATTATTATTATTCAGCCTATTATTATTATTCAGCCTATTAGTATAAAAACAAACAAATAAATTCCATCAATTTTCTATATTTGTAAAGCTACTGCATAGACGGAAAAATCTATAAAGTTAGGTAGGTTTATATGCTTCTATGTACAGGATTCACTCCTAAACTGATCATTATGAATTTTAGAACACATTTGTTAGGTGCAGGGGTTTAAATATGGGGTGTATTTAGTTTAATTTAATTTCATGCAAAGGAGGTAAAAGGGGTAGAAGTTCCTTATGAAAATTTAGATATCTATCTCATGAAATTTTAATATTAGATACATTTAATATTAAAATTAGATTAAAAATATTAAAGATATCAATTAATAAATATTCCCAAAATGTCAGTTACTTTAAAGTGTTTTTTAGAGAGCATAATATAGAAACAATCTTCCATTTAACAATTCAAATATTTCAAATTAATATTGAATTTGGTTCATAGTAATTATGAACCAATTAAACAAGATTCTTTGAATTTCAGTTTCTCTTTAGGATAGCTTAAGCCTAAAATTTAAAAACATTTTCTGGAAACAAAATCCTGTAATGAATTTTTGTAATGTTGTGGGAGAGGGGAGAGGTGATAATGAGGATGTATATATTCTCGTGTTTTATATATATCCTTGTGTCTGTGGTACACATATAACTGTGACATGGCCGTGACCGTCTGTCTACAGTCATGTATGTGTGTGTGTGTGTCACCTTAAGACATGTATCTTTTTTATTGTTTAAAGAAGTCTATATTTAAATTCAATCCTTGATAAATCCGCCTCACATCGCTGAATCGATTCAAATTTATTTTCTTCTTTTTTCGTATTCTTATCTTGAATCAAGATTCTCTCATTAACTCTAGACTGTCGAACTGAAGACTCGAACTCAACTGTCTAGCAAACGCATGTGCGTCCCCTATTTATTTTAAGTGTGCATCGGGGGGGGGGGTCTGTACTCAAAATATACTCACTGACCTTTCTCATGACCCCTTGCTGCATGTAGGTGTATATGTTGTCAATGGAAGTCAATGGGTTTGATCTATATCACCAGTAACCCCCTTGAACCCTATCGCACTCAACGCCATCCCGCACTAATCGCGTTATTCATATCCCTAACAGTTGAATTCAAATTAGAATGAGGATTCTAGACATAAGGTTTAGTAGCATTGTATCTTGATTTTAGTTTTTGGCATAAAATTGATGCAAAACTGTTCTATTTGGGAACTTTGATTTTACTCGCCCTGGAACGGGTATTCTTTTAGTTATTATAATTAATAATGGATAACAGAACACAAACATTTATTTAAAACAGACTTTTAAAATATTTTATGTCAGTGAAAGTGATTGGATTTTAACTTTTTGCGAACATCAAGAAAAAGTAAAACAAAACAAAAAAAAACTAGAGTTGCGTATCTTGTGCAAAAATCGCCTTCAAGACAAATAAAATAAAATAGAATTTTTTTCAGCCATTGATAACAGCTAAGAATATTTTCACAAAAAGTAGAAAAAAAATCTGTTAATAATTTGGAGTCATGCAGATGGGAGCCGGGTCTCACTTCTATAAAAGACAAACAAAAGAAGTACAAATTATCTTCGGTTCAGTATTCATTCCATATTCACAACAGTAACATAGAGCTACTTCCAGAAGTTTGAACAACGTACACACTCCTCACGCCAAAAAAAAAACACTACCTAAAACAACTCGTGGGTGAAAAATACACAAGAAGTTGAACTGTTCATATTCACTATCAATGATATCTCATGCTGAATATCGGATCTGATGTACTGGAAATGATGATGATCCCTGCATTCAATCACATGTCGGCAGGATAACATACAACAACGTTTAACAGCTTGAACAACGTCACTACTTAAAACAACTTGTGGGTGAAAAATACACAGAAGCCTAACTGTTCAGACTCATACAATCAACAGTAGCCTGGCACTTGCTGAGTTTATTTACACGGGAATATTCAGGATTTAATGTATCAGCATGCAAACTTTTAAATCCTCTATAGTTTTTGATGTTTGTAAATAAAATGTATATTAATTTAGTTTGTACAAATTGCGCTTTTAATTTAATGTGCGTTCATTTCTCTGCTAGTTCTCTTGAAGAATTTTATGAATAGCTTTTAAGCTAGCTGTAAGGAAGTTTAATATTAACAGACCCATCAATAATACTATTCGGAAAAAAAAAAGGATTCTTAAGTGAATAGTAATTCTTGTGTCAGGAAAATGATCCAAAAAGGGATAACAAAAGGAAATTATCTAATTGCAAATATTCGATGTAGTTTTCCCAAGCAAAAATTAGCAGTATCAATCCAATTAGAGAAGCTTTGCATTGTAAAGAATGGTACTATTAATTCAGTCAGGGTCAGCATTGGTCTTCCTCTCGATGAAGAACTATGCCTGAAAACACCAAAGAAATTCAGCAATTCTGATACCCAATCGCTTCGTTCTTATCACCGCTAACTATAAATACAGTATAATCGTTCAGATCTTTTGGATCCTGTCCAATATATTATTATGCTGGTGGTCTCATCACTGTTCCAATTTGGGTTAATAATGTAACATGGTGTGGACTGCTATATGCAAATGCATGCAAAATGACATCACTGGTAGGGAAAAATAAAGACTTTAAATAGGAGATCACATTAGAGATGGAGATGACATTCAAGAACATGTAATGAGAAGACGTTCACGTGAGAAATGTCACAGTGGTAATGAGAAAATGAGGAAATAAATGTTGTTGTACAATAAAAAACGTGAGTTGAAGTTCTTTCCTATTCTTTGTCTACTTTGCGACTGAGGCTACAATGTGTTGGTTCCTGGACAATGTTATAGTAATGCCAGTTGAGGATTCGTTCTCGACAATCAGTCTGACAGGGATTGGGTCATCTTGGTGGCCTTTTAGCTGTTGGGCTGAGGTATTAGTATTAGGTAGTATCTAGGAGGTCTAATCCAATCTCCCAAGCCTTTCTCGGGGAGTAAGTTCATCGCTTACTGCCTGAGATGCACCAACCAGGGAATGCTGACGAGCCTGCCCAGACAAATCTTGCTAGCACAGAGTGTTTCTTCTTTGGGAGTTCTGGCTTGACTTGACTCCTCCCACTTTCCGACCTTGTGTCACATCTTCCTGCAATGGGAAGGAAGTAAATACCTTCCCACTATATTATGCCAAAAGTATTGCAACAGAGATTAACATGATTTAGACATGATTTCAGGCTATCAGACTCCAGCTATGTAAAGAAATAAAATCAAAAAGATTTAACTCAAGAAAAATCAGAAGGATCACCACTAAAGAGATGGACTAACCAGATAATGCTTGAGATTGATCTGCTGATCCTAATAGCTGAAAGATTAGTCCAAGACTGTGATATGTGTCAGAATTTTGTTTCTAAGCATTTGGCGAAGTTCTCTGGCATATGCACATATGTCAAGGTCATTCTTTTTTTTTAATGATGGATCAAACTAATCAATATTAAAAATAATTTATTTAATATCAAAATATACAAAAAAAGAAAAATGATTTCATATCAAGATTTTATGCAACAGATATGAAGAGGACAACTACTAAAGACAAAGATCGAACAGATAAGGTTTGAGATTGATATACCACTTCTGATAACGTAAAGACTGATGAGTAGTGAAATTTTATTTTCAAGCATTCTGAAGTATATAAATAAGCCGAAGGAGGTTTTAATGAATAAAATGGAAATTGTATTATTTGAACGACTGTTTTCATCTTGAATGTTTTTTTTACAATCTTTCAGTCCATGTAACCTCCGATCTTCCTCAGTTGTTGAACTCGTAAATCTTTGCAACAAACCCAATAATCTGCATGGAATTTCGAACAGAATCCTTTATTTAATTATTAGGGGTGTCATTCTCTGGCCTAGTCAGCCATGGAAACGGCACTAACCCTATTTGAGTTTAACTGACTTCCTCCGAAGGAGGAAGTTCCATGGGAGTATGAAATTCACAAGCGGTCCTCAGTCGCATGTATATCCCCATTAGGGGAGATGATGACATTAGGTTTTTGCAACTTTTGCAGAGAGGTGTCGACGTCTTCCTACATACAGCGCCTGAAATTCCCAAATTGGTCACCCATTTTAGTAATGACCAAGCTCAACGTTGCTTAACTTCCGTGATCTCACAGGAATCTGTGTGTCAACGTGATCATGCCGTCTAGTCAGCCAAGGTCGAGTAGAAGTCCTAAGTAATTTGCAATTGTACTTTTAGTGTCACCCCTCCACCTTCAGAAGTGTGTCACTTGCAATTGAATTTTACCTTGTAATTTATCCGTTATGCCACAGATCCTTGCAGACAATTATAGGAGGAATTTTGGAAGCCTTAAACTTATTCTTGTTTTTAGATGTACAATCTTTCTATTTATCACTATAGATCTCTATATAAAAGCATGCTACCCTCGTGGATTAGATAAAGGGTTCCATTCGAAAGCCTATAGAGATTCGCGGGTTCAACATTTAACATGAGAACAGTAGTCCGAAAAATCCAAATAATATGAAATTGCTTCTATTTTAACTCTATTTGGTAGAATCTGATATGTCCCCCTTCCACCAAATCAGTTCTTGAAGGTTTTATGAAAACGGTACAAAATTGAAGGGTGTGTCATTTTGGAATGAGGGCAATCTACCCGGTAGATTAACTCAGTTTAGACTCCCCAGTTCAAAAAGATGAAGCCGAAGAACGTTGGAGGTTACATCGACCGAGACATTGTGAAAATAAAACTCAAGATGAGAACAGTAGTCAGAATAATCCAAATAATACGAATTATCAATCCTTATTTTAAAAAAATTCAAAAACATAAAATGGAAGCCTTTGACTTTATTTTATAAGAAGAGTTAAGTTTTGTTTTCTTAATTAAGATTTAGACGTTGCGGGTGACGTCATAAATTAATTAAGCAATATTTCAGTTAAATATGATTAATGATTTAAGAATGATTTTGCCTGATTTTCCCATGACATAGAGTTGCAAATATTCAGAAAATTTCGTGCCAATTTATAAAGATTACAGTCATCAAAGAACGCGAACAAAAAATCTGTTTAGGTATTAAAAGTAGTTTCATCTTAATATATATATATTACTAAATGAAAAACGCGCGCTTGAAAAATGTCTGTTATATGAAAAAGCAGAAACACAACAAAATAACCACTAAATTTTACGTCGAATTTAGGAAGACTCGTCCATTTTTGTTAGGTAGGAAAATTGTGCCATTATTGAATAAATATCGATTGAAAACACATTTTATGACGGGTCTTGAAGGAGATATTGTTTTTTAAAGAGACTACCCCCCCCCATAATATTAAAAAAATTTTTTTACTTGTTTATTGTTTTAAAAAAGATAAATAGATTTTTCGTATTGTTCGTTTTCTACCTAGTTGTCTGTTTTTAGTGGTTTAACTTATTTTAAAGAGTTTATTTAGGTAAAAAATAGACTACAAGCACCATAAAATTTTATAAAAATATTTATACAGATTTACTGTTGTTTTAAAAAAAAACAATCGATTTTTCTAAGTGTTCGTTTTCTACTTATCTGTGTAAGTTTTTAGTGGTTTAACTTATTTTAAAGCGTTTATGCAGTTAAAAAAAGAGACTATGTTCTCAATAATAATAGAAGATATTTTTTTAAATATTTATACTTATTTAATATTATGTTAAATTTGTAAAATATAATTTAGGGAGGAGAGGGGCCTTTTTAAAAAGTATATCTCCCTAAAAACAAAATAGTAAAAAAAAAAAAAAAAAAAAAGAAATTAAAAAGATTTTTTTGAATAACGAGAGTAGAGTTTGATTTTTTTAACAATGAGTGGGTACATTTGGTATGATTTAAAAAAATCGAATTAAGACACACGAACAAAACAAAAACTGTCTGAATAATCAACTATAGATAAGAAGCGAAACATTTTTGGCGAGAGAAAGGATATGTGTTGAAAATCTCTTGTAGAGCCATTTTTATTATATTTTATTTTTACTTCAAAATTGTTAAAACGTTAAAAAAAATCAATAAAGAAATTTATTTATCAATTTTATCGAAAACTCTACTCCCGTTATTCAAGAATCTTTTTAATTTCATTTGTGATGTTGTTTATTGTTTTGTTTTTGAGGGAGATATAGTTTAAAAATAAAAAAAACTCCCTCCCTTCTTTTTAATATTTAAAAATATTAAAATTTATTTTCTTTTGGAGAGGGGGGGGTCTCTTTTCAAAACTATATCTCCCTCAGTATTTTCTTTAATTTTCTATTTGTGAGCGATTATCAAGACTCCCAAGATATGATCTCCTCATGTCGGACAATTTTTTTCTTGTTTCCACGTAACACTCGAGACTTTTTTTTAACTGAATAAACGCTTAACATAAGTTAAGCCACTAAAAACTTAGCCAGCTATGTAAAAAAACGAATACTTAGAAAAATCGATTTGATCTTTTTTAAAACAACAACAAATAAGTAATTTAAACAAATATATTATAGGGATGTAGTTTCTTTTAAAAGCAATATGTTCTTCAAGAACAGTCATAAAATGTGTTTTCAATCTATAATTATTCAATAATGGCCCAATTTTCCTACCTAGCAAAAATGGACGAGTTTTCCATGGTCGAGTTTTCCGTACACCTTTACGCTATTTCTTGATTATCTAATAACGAAACCGAATTAAAACTGTTTTCTTTTCATAATACTAACTGGATTTTTAAGAGAAATGAGTCATTGTTTTGTAATATTTAACGAAAACGACAACATAAAACTACTTTTAATGCATAAATTGATTTTTCTCGAGTGCATTCAGGACCGCGATTTTTATATTAAGTTGGTGCAGAAATAGTGTTGTTTTTCGACATGAAGTTGAACGTTAAAAAACGACATTATTTTTGCACCAACCTAATGAATTGTCAATCTCCCATTTATTTATATATCGATATATAATTACAGAAACTTGTATTTAGGTTTTTTTTTTTTTTCAATTTTTGTTTTAAATTTGAATTTAATATCATTTTTATTTTCACATGAAAGAAATGTGACATTTTTAAATAAATTATTTGAACTTACTCGGTAGAATTTGCAATCCTTAAAAAGAAATTCATTTATTTCTGCCGATAAACAAATACTTCATCCGGTTTTATTTTTCATTGTCTTCGCGGATGATGAGGAAATAGATGTTAAAGAATTCTATCATAATTCCAGAGAGAGAGAGAGAGAGAGAGAGAGAGAGAGAGAGAGAGAGAGAGAGACACACACACACAAACACACGCACTTGTTTTCTTTTTCTTTTCTTTTTACATTCTTTAAAAATATTTTGTCTTTTCTTGCTTTCATGACTTTAATAATTAATCATTTCTTTTTAAAAACGTCCTCACATCTCTACGAGGGACTCGATTGGTCGCACTTTCGTTTTAAGTAGCAGTTTCAGATGCGTCTAAACATTTTATATAGAGGCTCTGTCGATTAACTATTTTAGATAAGGCCACACATCTTCATACAAGGCTGAGTCGGTCTATCACACTTTATTTTAAAATAATCAATCTAAGTGCATTTACGCAACTCCATAACAGGTCAGTTTTCGGGCATATGTTAAAAATAGCATTTTCATTGATCTGTCACAAGTAAGTTTAAAAGTAGCATTTTTAGAGGCAGCCAAACATTGAGCAGTCGGTTCTGTCTGTCTGTCTGTCTGTCTGTTTCTCCATTCATCTGTCACGCTTTAGTTTGAAATAGTTATTTTAGATACAACTCAATAAGAAGCTCAATGTCTGTTACGGAGCAAGTTGATCTACCCATTTCTGAAATAAATGAATTTGCCCAACGGCAATGAATACAGTTACATTTAAACGACATGGCAACGATCGGTGGCGTTCATTTGCCATCTGGCGGTGATAACAGTAGAGGATCCGATCTAAAAAATCAGCCCTACAGAAGCTGGGCCATTTCGGTGTTTTTATGTCAGGCTGAGGTATTCGTCCGGGATAGTACCTAAGAGGGCCATCTTCTCAGGCCTTGCCGCTTTTCTTTGGAGTGAAGTAAGTCTATTGCTTACTATTTGAGAGGCACCCCAACCTGGGAATTTCGACAGGGCTGCGCAGGTAATTTTTAAAAGGTCAGAGTGCTCCTCCTTTAGAGCCACTAGTTTGACACTCTTCACCTTCCGACCCTCGTATCGCATCTTCCTACTGTGAAATGAAAGTAAATACCGATATCGGTGACAGTTATGGCCACAGAATCATGATGTGTATTTTTTGTAACATACTTTTGTTAATAAACTTTTTGTTAACTATATCGCTGTGTTTATTTTGATTATTACCAGCCTACAGGTCACAACAATGTTGAAGTCCAATCTCGTTGCCTCACACGTCCTTTCTCTCAGATGAAACATTCATTGGCTAGGTCACTATATCTGATGCAAAGAAAGTGAATTTGTACGCAATGCCCAGATGACGAAAACATAGAAGCGGCATGGAAACTGTCTGTTAATCGTATCTATGATCTCTGACGTTGGTCAAAGGACTGGTTCCAAATTATCACCGATGCTTCCACAGATTATAGAGCACAGTGATCAGAGGTGTGCTGTAACCGCTTCTAGCAAAAACTGATTCAAATATAAATAGGCTCAGTCGATTTGTCACACTTGGTTATTTGGCCAGTCTTTCATGCTTAAGTTATAAATAGTATTTTTTGGCCAATTATGCTTAAGTTTGTAAGGTCGTTGTATTTGGTATGTCATGCTTAATTGAAAAATACAACTAGCGGTAATTTTACAAGCTTAAGTTTAAAATAGCATTTTATTTGGTCAGTTATTCTAAACTTTGAAATAGATACGCCGAAACTTTCATTTCATTTAACAGGCACAAGTATGAAGTAATATTTTATTGACTGTTATGCTTAAGTTTCAAATGGCATTTTCTTTGGTTTGTTATACTTAATTTAAAAATCCTATTTTTTTTTTTTTGTCCGTCATGTTTAACTTGAAAATCCAATTTTCTTGGTCTGTCACATTTGAATTTGTAGGACATTTTCAATGGTAAGACGGGCTAAAATTAAAATACCATTTTCGTTGGTCTGTCACACTTAGTTTTCAAATAGCATAAAAATGCTAGTTGAGACCTAAGCGTGACAGACCAACGAAAATGGTAGAAAATGTCTTTTGTGAATCATGCTTATATTTGCAAAAGCATTTTCTTTGGTATTCACATTTCAGTCAAAAATACTATTTTTGTTTTTCATGCTTAAGTTTTAAACAGAATTTTCTTTGGTCAATCAAGCTTATGTGTGAAATCGATGTGTCCAAAAATTTAGTTAGAGTCTGTTTCTCAACCACTCCATTCGGTTATCATACTTTAATTGGGAACCGCTATTTCAGATGCATTCACAAATAAGAGGTTCTGTCGGTCTGCCATACCTTAATTTAAAATAACATTTTTAGATGCTCTCAAGCATTTCCGTAAGAGACTGTTCATTCCCTCCTAGATGAAAAAAATAGCAACTTTAGCTGCATCCATGCATCTCCAGACGCCAAAGCCAACCTTGCTGAAATGGTCTGTTCCCTGTTGATTGAGGTATGTCTCTGGTCCTGTGCAGTTCTAGGAGGTCCACCATTCCAGGCTTTGCCTTCTCCCTTTTAGAAGGTGTTAATTTATTGCTAATTGCCTGAGGTGCCCCTGCGTGGAATGCCAACGCAGCTGCCCAGGCAGTTTTTTTTTTTTTTTGGCAGACCAAAGTACACTTCCTCTAGGGTGTGCTGGCTCTTCAGATCCCACTTTTCGACCCTTGTGTCACATCTTTCCGCCATGAGAGCGAGATAATTATCGAGCTACCGCCGGTTCTCTGATGAAGAAGAAGAATATAAATACATTGCTAATGATATATAGACTATAAGAAGTTTATATAGGACAGAATCACTTTTGACACACATCCCTGTCAAATCACTGAAGTTAAGCAACGATGAGCCTGGTCAGTACCAGATGGGTGATCACTTGGGACTTCCAAGTGCTGTATGTGCTCTCTGCTTATCTCGGCATTTTTTCCGGTCGTCCTGGATTTCTCCTTGCCACTGGATTCAGGAGAGATGTGGTTGGTGATTGTGCAACTCTTGCCACACAATTACACGCGCAGCTGCCTCTAAAGAGGGGTATCCTTTGTCTTTTGACACTGAACGGAGGCATAAGAAGTTTTACGTTTGAAATTCCGTCCAAATTCTGGAGTTCGACAAGATACACCCAAAGAAGGTCGGAGGTTACATCGACCGAAACGTTGTGAAAATCTCACTCCAGATGAGAACAGTAGTTCGATGAATCCAAATAATATGAATAAGAAGTTCTGTCAGTTTTCCATGCTTTAGTTTAAAATAGCATTTTTAGGTGCATCCAAGCAATTTACATTTGTAGGTCCATTCCGTTTTGGTTTAAAACAGCAATGTTAGCTACGTCTATAACAGGTTTTGTCATTCAGTGTTTGGTGGCGATGAACATGTTTCAACTTAAAATAGCTTCAATTTTTTTTTTTTTGCACTAAACGTGCATATTGAATAGATGCATCTTATGCATACACTGTCCCTCTTTATCTTTCTCTCTCTCACACATACACACATTGTTTTTATCACATTTTTTGCTCGACACACTAGCGAGACCCGTACAAATTTGACCGAATTATTTTTAAGGTAGTTAATGGAAATCCATTACAATGTGTATTAATATAGTGTAGTTAAAACCTTCGTTGTTGCCTCCATTTTTACAGAACACACCTGCTAGCCAACGACAAAATTGACAGAACATAACCCACGAAAGACAATCTATATCCCCATCGTACAGTAGAACCCTGGGATACGGCATTAATCCGTTCCGGGGTAGGGATCATAAGGTTAAATCGTCGTATGGCGGGGCATAAGCAAAATTTTATACAGTACATATTAAAAATTAGTAACAGAATATATAGTAAAGTATATGATACCCATGTATATAATCAAACATTATAAATAACATCGTAAGGCGGGGAAATACCGTAACCAGGGGTCAGAAAAACATTGTACTCCAAATCGTAACCTGAAAAAATCATATCCTTTCTGGGTTCTAACTGTATTTGTAAAAGATGAAAAATCGTTAGCATCTCTATATTAGGCTTTCTTATTCAGCCAGTCTGTTGGGTTTCAACTTGAAATAGCATCTTCATCACTAAGCGCACAGATTAAATGTATGAATTTTTAGAATATCTGTTCATCTTGTTTCATTTTTATCCCTGCTTTTTACAATAAAAGAAATTTCTATTCACAGATTTTTCAGAATTCTGAATTCTGTCGTCTTTTTCAAGAGACAAAACCAAACGAAAAAAAATTTTGTGACCGTTTTTTTTTTCTTTTTTTTTTTTCCACTCTTCGACTTTAACAATCTATCATTCCTTTTTATTTCTTTGCATTCTCCGCTTTTGTTTGCTAGTAATCTCTTCTGAGATATGGACAGCTTTTTTTTTCTTTCTTTTTTTGAAGAATAAGAAGAAAGCGTTTGACTTCTGACTCTCCAAGAATAATGTAATCTATCACTTTACTGAATTTTATGCAAAGGCTGAAGATGTTCTGATGATGATTTTCTTGCAGTGTTGGTATTGGATACAAATTAAGTATGTAGCACTACCATGGCCGAGAAGTGTGTCTTGGTTTGGCTACTTCGTGAAGATGCCCCAGGGTAAGATCTTATCATCCGGGCATGGCTTATCAAGATCCTGGGGCATGATAGTTAGATTCTGAAACTAATCTGTGTATAAGATGCTCAAGACTTCATATTTTTTAGAAAACGCGAAAGAGTGGGTGAGTTAAGTTATTAATTCTCTACAAAAAACACTCAACTTTTCTTTTTTTCTGTTTGACTTTGGGTGGCATTCCTCCAAGATCAGTTGAGCCGGCTTTTCCCAAAGAACACATAGCCTCCCGGTAAATGTGGACCACACACAGTGGTTCACAGCAGCCAAGATAGTTATGGGCACCCAGCCCCGGGACCAGCAGCAAACACTGTAGACTTGTGGACCAGAGCTAGGTTTTTGATAGTGAGTAACCACGTCTTCAGCTGGCCTCCCCGGCGTTTTTTTTTAATTTTGGAGTGGTTCTGGAGCTAGTGTTTTGTGGGCGAACTCTCCCATGTTGTAGCATGCAGTATAGCTGAACCAACAAAGTCTTCTCTTTATAAATGCTTAAATAAGGTCTCGCGGCCATAATGAAGGATCGTCTGAACAAGCACCTGATAAATTCGGACTTTTATGCTTATTGATCTTGGGATGGGACCAGAGATATTGAAATTCTATGGCTGAAATAAAATGCTTCATAATGAATAGGTACAGCATTCTCGTCTTGGAAAAAAAA
Source organism: Euprymna scolopes (assembly GCF_053919585.1). Taxonomy (NCBI): domain Eukaryota; kingdom Metazoa; phylum Mollusca; class Cephalopoda; order Sepiida; family Sepiolidae; genus Euprymna; species Euprymna scolopes. The sequence continues at coordinate 76,225,840 of NC_136492.1, forward strand.
ATCTTATTTTTTCATTCCATTTCAAAAGTCCATTCAGTTGGTAGCACTTGTGTAAATTCGTTATCAGCTTAACAGTAACTTCTAATAAAAACTAATTCTCTTTCTCGCTACAAAAGAAAAAAAAAATAAGAGAATAGAGATAAACAACAAATAGGAAGACAGAAAGAACTATACCACTATGATTATTACTCGATAGCATCATCTCTTTCCCCCACCCACCTTCTTGCAGTTAATCAGAACATGTTATCACTTGCTAAGTTGTTCAGTGGTTAACGACACAGACTGATGGCTTGGATGTCCCAAGTTCGAATCCAGTTTGTTCCACAAAATCATTTTCGCTTAAGATGTTGGCAACCTTCATGTGGTCAGTCTCGTATGTATGTACCTGATGTCTATCTAGAAATAATTCTGATTAGAAAAATATTGGGGAAACCAATGCTAACAATAGAATCTTCGGATTCATTCGATATGAAGATGATCATGATCACTTGCTAAACTATTCGGTTATGAAAGGGTTAACCAGATGGCTATCAACTGCAGGTGACTCAACCATAAGTCAGATGGCTATCAACTGCAGGTAACTCAACCATAATTTCTCTTGTACTCCACGCCATCGGTTATTTCAAAACAAGACTAGCGCTTCTGCTCAGTAGGTGAATGGGTGTGGTAAACTGACAGCTCACCACTATTATATATATATATATATATATATATATATATATATATATATATATATATATATACACACTTGATTTACTCACATAAATTAATATACGAAAGTATAAATTTATGCGTAAACTTTAAGTATTTACTTCAACAATAGAATCCTAGAGTGGATGAAGCACAGAATATTCAGTGTAGCTTAATCGCCATATATATTTTATAACTTACTAACTAGCTCTACCTACGTATTGAGCACTGTTGAAGTAAATATTTATATATATATTTATTTATCATATTTATTTATATATATTTATATATATACATATATATATATATATATATATATAAGCAAGATAAGACACTGATAGAATTCAGATGAAAAATCCTGATAGATATTACTTGAAGTAATACTTTCAAAGTGATCCTAGTCAAAAAGGAAAAGCTCAATATTTAAGAATAGAGAAATATATAAGTTTGGTGGTTAAATTTTAAATTTTGAAAAAACAACATATAGACACATATATTCGAATTAAGAATTTATTGTTTGACAAAAGGAATATCTAGAAGAGGTTATGTTAATTTCCTTAATCCATGGATTTTCAATAATGGCTCATATCATCAGAGGAAATGCGGTTAGCAAAATGTTCAGCTGTGAATGGAAGCTTATTTTGCTTTACAGCACAATTATTGAAAATAGTTTTTGGAATGGTTGTGGATAATTATATGGAAGAAATTATACGAAAAGAGAAGTTTATACAACCTGGGCAGTCTATTATCGGAAGGAGTACAATGTCCTTCGGGGTTATAAATCCAGGTGGGCAGAAAATAAGTCCAGGGGAGAAGGTAATATTCCCATATAGCAGAAGTGTATTGCTCCTTATTGATTTTTTGAAAGGTATACGGGGCAGCCGTATTCGTTGGTGCGTTGAGTGTGTGTTGGTTGATGTAGTCCAAAAGCTTTCTCGGTGTTGACAAAGTGTATCCGATGTGGGGTGGATATACCATTCCATTTTGCTAACCGCATTTTACTTCCTCTGATGATATGAGCCATTATTGAAAATCCATGGATTAAGGAAATTAACATAACCCCTTCTATATATTCCTTTTGTCAAACAATAAATTCTTAATTCGAATATATGTGTCTATATGTTGTTTTTTCAGAATTTAAAATTTATATATATATATATATATATATATATATATATATAGATTATAGCAGCGAACCTCTTTAATGGGTGCAAAGCAATGTAGGGATATCGAGATATTCATACTATTTCTCATGCCCAAAGCCATGCAAACAAGGATGCTTAAGGCCAATTGTGCCGCAGGAAAATAGCAACGATTGTTCACATTAATGGTATTTTATTCAAGATGGAAAAATGAATTTCCATTTTCTTAGCTAAGAGTTTCTTCTGGAAGAATTATCCCCAGAGGAGTTTTAAGAAACTCCATATCTCCAGACTTTACATAATGTTTTATTTTCATTAAAATCTTTATGGTATGGCAACTAGCTTTAATTTCAGATCTGTCCTATATCCCACGTTTAAGCTAAGCAATCAAATATATACTCTTCACGTTGAGTTCATGATGACTGCAATTTAATTTCTCATCAATAATACTTACAAAATACACCTGCCAACAAAATTTATAAACTGTGACTATTTGATATTCGTCTTACAGGCAGAGAGAGAGAGAGAAGTAGGTAGGTAGGTAGGTAGGTCAACTCTTTTTATGAACTCTTCTTACTGCACTTATACCTTGTTGGAATGGTAAAAATATATTAGTTTTCATTTAAAATGCCTCCCTTATAAATCAAATCGAATTTTAATTAGAATTTTCCAATCTACTTAATTTTTAATGTGGAAATTTACCATTCGAACCCTATCTTATTTACACATCCTAATCTAAATATTATTGTACCACTGAGCTTCGGTTCCCTCAATTTCAGTCCAAACTGTAACTTAATAACGCCTCATTTATTTATTGATTTTATTTTACTTTTTGGCTTACTTCAAAGTAAATGCCATCTCCTTCATGGATGTGAACCAGCAGTGAAACGATTGAAATTAAGTAGGAGCTTCTTCGTCCATGTTGAACTCAGTAATATCGCAGGAAGAGACAAGACTACGTGTGTGGACCAGACGACTAGAGAATACCCCCCTTCCTACTGACATGAGAATTTCCCTCCACGTTCAGAAGCATTCTGTTTTCAGTGGAAACACTCCACTGTTTCAGAAGAGGAAAGTGGCTGCATTTAAATATTATTAGACCACTGAGCTTTGGTTCTACCAATTTATGGGTAAAAGTCCCAAAATATCACTTAACAGCACCTTCTTTATTTTTATTATTATTATTATTATTATTATTATGTTGTTGGTTGATTATAAGTGTTGAACGTCATCCCCTTTCATGGACGTGAACCAACAATCCGACTGAATAGTATAAGCTTCCTCAACCATGTCGAGCTCATAACAATATCTCAAGCTCTCCTACTGACATGGAAATCACTCCTTCTGAAGCTCTCCCTTTCGATTCAGAAGCATCCTGGTTCCAGTGGAAAACACTTAACTCCTGAGAACAGAAAGGGGCTACACAACTGACCCACCCAACCATCTGTGAATTTCTGCCTTTTCTGCCCACTGCTTCCTAAACAGCGCAGCTTAGAAAACCTTGCACAATACAACAACGATACAAAGAACTGTGCCAAATAGTTACATGTTTCAAAGATATGCAAAGAAGAAAACCTTATTTAGTTGCATATCATGTTACTTTCAAGGTAGTGTCTTTTTCCTGATCAAAACAAGATTCGGTTACTGGTTGAGCTATTAATAGTAGGATGTTAAAAAACTTGAAACAAGCGAGGAAATCAGTATATCATTAATGACTCATCTCAAAGATGTACTATTCAATCACAGAATTTGCCAACATCCAGGCAATACTGAGTGATGTTATTAGGTTGATGCAAAAATAATGTCGTTATATATATATAGGCAAGTAAAGCTTCCTTCAGTCTTGACAGACTATGGATACCCCACAGTAAGGGTGCCTGCGCATGAAATGTTTTGTGGCACCACTTGCGCAATCTCAAACCATACATCTCCTGAGTCAACATTACCGAGATAAACGGAAAGCACATACAGCGCCTAGATTTCTCAAATGGTCACCCATCTGGTATTAGGCAGGCTCCACGTTCCTTAACTTTGGTGATCTGACAAGAACCGGTGTGTCAATGTGATTATGCCATATATATATATATATATATATATATATATATATATATATATAAAACGTCAAAAAGCGACATTATTTGTGCACCAACTTAATATTCGTATTTAAAAAAATATTTTGTAATCTCAACTTAAACTTTAGTCACGAAGTTTAATTTTCTACACGTTTGTCTTGAAAATAAGTTTCAAAATAAAAGCGTGAAAGTTTTGCAGCGTGCGATTCGAAATGTCTTCTTTTTTTTCCAAGTCGGTTGCCTTAAAACAGATTTAATCTTTTCCTACTACAAATACACAAGGAGATAACAGCTATTTGTAGAACCGGTTGGAAGTGTTCATATCACGTAATTCTTCGACCCATTTCTATGGATTATGTCAGGTGGAACATGGTTATTTAAAAAAAAAAAATTTTTGTTGTTGCAAAGTGCGAGTTTGTTTTCAATGCAAGCTTTGGTCGATCGTATTCTTTGAATTTAAATTAATTTTGTAATGTGAAATAATAATATAATTGTTCCAGTGATGCCCATCAATGTATTTGAGATGACGAAAATAACCTTGACTTGTTTTTCTACTTTCCATCAATAACGCATATCTTCATAAGATTATATATTTACTAGAAAAAATGTGGATAGTTGGATCATCTGCTGAGCTCAGCTCAGATTGTTTTTATCAAGGAAAAATGAGTTTGCAAAGCCAGTGAAATATAAAAATTAAAAATAAAGAAATAGTTTGTACTTGCTATCTTTTCTGCACCTCCTCTCTCGCCTATTCTCTCTTTAGCTACGAGTTAAATAATATTACTAACTTTGGTGATATTCTCTTTCGTTTATAATCACTTTATTTATTCCTTTCTTTGTTATCGACTGTTGAGAGAGAGAGAGAGAGAGAGAAAGAGAGAGAGAGAGAGAGAGAGAGAGAGACTTTAAAAAATGAAAGCAGAAAGCCAAACAACAATATAGCCAGAGATGATGAAAGTGATAGATAGAAACATGGTATGAGATGTTATCTTTATCAAACATAACTAAAATATAAAATTGAGGAATATTTTAGCATGTATTTTATCTGATTAAAATGTACAAGAAAAAAACCCTTTGAGATCAAACATTTATTTACTTATACATATTATAAGATGATATAATGTATTGTGTATAGATTTTCAGTATTTACTTCAACAATGCTCGATACGTAAATAAAGTTTAGTAGTAAGGTATGAAAACAAATTTATGGCATATCTGCGTTTCATCCCTGAAATCGTCAAGTAAAGTGCTTGACGATTTCTTCCAGGGATGAAACGAGCACATCTCTGTGTAGCTTAATTGTCATAAATATATTTTCATACTTATATATGAGGGAGAGAGATTAATTGACTTATAAGCAAAGAGGTTTTCCAAACGAAGGACTTAGGAATAAAAGTTGTTTCTTTTCACATAGTTTTAAAAACTTTCAAGACTATATGTACACAGGTTGACAAGAAAGTCCTTGCAGTTTTTAACTTTTAAATTCAGATGAACATATCTCGGCTCAAACAAACTTTTATTGATCAAAATGAGCACCATCAGAATCAACACACTTTTGCCAAAGCGAAACAAGTATATTTATGTCAGTAATGTAAAAAATCTTGTGTTCTGGTGGTGATGAAATCGCTAAAAGCGTTTTTAATATCGCTTAGGTTTCCAAAGTATTTCTCACACAGAAAGTTGTCGAGATGCTTGAAAAAGTGGTAGTCGATAGGTGGGAGTTCTGAAGAGTATTGTGAATGAGGCAGTTTAATTCGTTCAACTTCTGCAGCGTCGGTTTAGCAACGTATGGTCAGGCATTGTTGTGGAGGAGAATATGGCCTTTTCTGTTGACTAATGCTGGCTGTTGTAGTCGAAGTTTCTGATACACATTGTCCATTTGTTGACAGTACTTCTCTGCCATAATGGTTTCACTGCATTAAAAAAAAAAACTAATGAATGAGACTGGTTGCAGACCACTAAACAGTCAGCATGACCTTCTTTTGGTGCAACTCTGGCTTCAGGAAATGTGAAGCTTCATTGCGTCTAACCACTGAGCTGAGTGTCGCCAATTGTCGTAAAGAAACTACTTTTCAATGTAAGTCACAACCCGGTTGAGAAACGAGTCTTCTTGCATAAAAGAAGGGAAATGACACTTCATAGTAGCGTTTTTTTGGTTGTCATTCAATTTGTGAGGCACCCATTTTTTGTCATTCCAATCTTTCTCATGTGGTTGGAAATCGTTGTATACGTTACGTCTAATTCAGAAGCAAGTTCTCGGCCAGTTGTGCGTGGTTTGGCTTTGATTAAGGCTCTTAATTGATAGTTGTGAACATCCGATGGCCAATCACTGCACTCATCATCTTCAAAACTCTTGTCGCCGCCACGAAATTTCTTAAACTACTATTGTGCTGTGCATTCAGTAGTAGTTCCTGGGTCAAACGTTTCATTGATATTGTGAGCTGTTTCAGCAACTTTTCGGCCTAACTTGAATCGACATAAGAAAATTGTGCAAATTTGCTTTTTTCCATCTTGTATTCTACATTCTGAAAAGAAGACATAATTGTTTTTGGAATGATTGTAATTTAAAGGATTAGAAAGAGCGAAAAACGCTGTTTAACATGATATGTATTATGACGAACACTTATTTTAAAATGCATCATTTGAAATCAAAATTAAAAATACCTCAAGAACTTTCTTTTCAGTCTAATATATACAGGATGTCCAAAAAGTCACTGAAGGGTTTTGAACTTAAATAGATTCTTTATTTTTGATATCTTTCTGTAATTTTAGCATAATCTGACTAAGCAATTGTGAATTCTTAAGAAATAATGCAAAATCTAAACAATCTTTATTGATGAAAGATAATACGATTTTCAGCTTCGCATATTTGTGCTCTTTCTAAAACATTATTCATGACAGATCGCACAACCTTTGGATTGTGATTTAAAACCCTTATTTCGTTTCTGATGTTTTCCTAACATTTTTGCTCGGTTTGGCGTTTGTTAAGATAGACTCTTTCTTTAAGATATCCCTACAAGAAAAAGTCGGGGCTAGTCAAGTCTGGGAAACGAGGTGGCCATTTGACATGTCACAGCGAGAGATAATGTTGTCACCAAACATTCCCTGAGAAGCTCCATGGTGTTTCTCGCCGTGTGTGCCGTTGCTCCATGTTGTTGGAACCATAATCTATTTTGAATTTGTGGGTGCAGGAAGTCTGTAATCATAGTCCGGTATCTCTCTCCAATAACAGTGACAGCATTTTCGTCTTGATCTTCAAAAAAAAAAAAAAAAAAAAAAGATCCCATAATCTTCTTCTCTGTTACTACACATACAGTGCACTTTATGGGATGCAATTGCTTTTGATGAATTGCTCTTGGATTTTCAGAGCTCCAAAATCTGTAATTTTGTTTGTTAACGAATCCATTTAAATGAAAATGGGCTTCATCTGACATAATTAATCTTTTCGGAAAATTGGGGTCATTTCGGACAAGTTCTTGCATTTGAACTGCATATTGAACTGTTGCTTGAAAATATTCAGGCTTCAAGTGTTGAACAAGCTGCACTTTATAAAGAAAGAGTTTTAAGCTATGCAGAATATTGTGTAGTGAGCTTCGACATATCCTAAGTTGTGTGGAACGCCATCGAATCAATGGTTCAGGATGTTGTTTGATTCTCTCTCGCACTCTTTTCCTATTTTTTATTTATTTTTTTTTTGTGATGACGTCTTGAGGGATGCCAGGTCGCGAAAGATCAAGTACAGCTCCTTGGTCTTCAAATCGGTGCACAATGTTTCGAATGGTGCTATGACTTGGGCTATCTTTTACATGAAAATACCGTCGATAAACTCTTTGAGAAAACAATTGATCCCTGATTTTGGTAAAACAACTTAACAACTTGTGTACGTTGTTCAATGCTATAATTATCCATAATTGATTTCCAAAAAATTACGTGTAATCATTAATGGTAAAATGACAAAGATTTTCAACCCTTCAGTAACTTTTGGACACCATCTATCGATCTATATATCTATATCTATATATATATATATATATATAAGTTGACATGAATGTTCTTGCGGAATTTTTAATTTTGATTTCAAATGATGTATTGGACGCTTTATTTCCCTTAAATAGACTGAACGTATTTTTTTCTTTCTTTTTTTTTAAAAAAAAAGAAAGGGAGTGTTTCTCCTGAAATATCCACCATCCCGAATTTTATTAATATTAACAATAGGTCTTATATATTTATTTTTCTATATATACATAAATATAATTGTGAAGATATTGTATTCAGTTGTTTGTTTATGTTCATCCTTTGTTTCACCATTCCAGGTTTCTGCACTATCAACCTTCATAAATATAAATGCCCACATATCAGTAATACTTCAAACAAACTTTCATTCTCTTGTAAGAAATATATATATATATATAAGCGAGATATTCAGAGCTGAACATTTTGCTAACCACACTTGAAAATCCATGGATTAAGGAAATTAACATAACCCCCTTTTACGAGGGGCGTGCAATAATTAATGCCCCTGACCCACTTCCAGTTGTCTTATCTAGCTGAAATTTTGCATGTGCAATGATTTATATGTCTACGGGTTATGTGGCAAATTATAGCTCTGAACTAATTGTGGTTTCTGTTTTACAGGTATTTGAACTGAGTCAGGTGTGAAATGGAGCCTGTTGAATGTCGAGCAGTGATCCAGTTTTTGTATTTAAAAGGACGCACACCACAGGAGACTTTTGATGAAATGAAAGAAACTTATGGTGAGAATGCCCCATCATCTGACCTTGTAAAACGCTGGCATTGTGAATTCAAACATGGCTGGAAGTCTGTGGAAACAGCTCTCAGACCTGGTCACCCCGCTTCTGCCATTGATGAGGCATCTGTCCGTCAAGTTGAGGCTGCCATTTTGGAAGATCGGTGCATTACTATTTGTCAAATAGCCCAAGATGTCAAGATTAGTACAGGATCTGTGGAAACTATCATTCATGACCATTTGCATAAGGTGTCTGCCAGATGGATTCCCAGGTTGCTCACACCATTCCAGAAGTGAGAATGCGTCGAGTGCTCGAAGATGAATTTGGAGATGTGCCAAGAAGATGAGTCAAAGTTTTTCAAAAGACTGATTACACAGGATGAAACCTGGATCCATCACTATGATCCAGAGACCAAAGCCCAGTCAATGCAGTGGAAGCACTTGGACTCATCACCTCCAAAGAAGGCAAGGGTGCTCACAGTCTCCTATGACCAGGACGGAGTAGTGATGACAGATTTCCTGGCAAAGTGTACCACAATTACAGGAGCCTATTATGCTTCACTTTTGAGGAAATTAAGGGAAGCTATCAAAATCAAGAGGCGGGGCAAGATCAGCAAAGGTACCCTCCTTCTGCACGACAACACTCCGGTCCACAACTCACATGTCACCAGATCAGAAGCATGAGCGTGTGGTTATGAAATCCTTCCCCATCCTCCCTACTCTCCTGACCTTGCACCCTATAACTTTCACCTCTTCCCAGCCATAAAGTTGTTTTTGAAAGGAAAGCGTTTCCCAGATGATGCAGCCTTGATTTCTGAAGTCACGTCGTGGTTGGAGGACCAACCTGGGGTGTTCTACAAAAACGGTCTCCAGAGCTGCATCAAACGATGGGAGAAATGCATAACTCTGGGTGGTTCCTATGTAGAGAAATACTAATAACTGTGCCAAGTTTAGTTTCTCTACTGCTATGGGAAGTGGGTCAGGGGCATTACTTATTGCACGCCCTTCGTATATATTCCTTTTGTCAAACAATAAATTTTTAACTCGAATATATATGTCTATATTTTGATTTTCAGAATTTAACTTTGACCACTAAACTTATATATATATATATATATATATATATATATATATATATATATATACTAGCAGGCCGCCCGGCATTGCTCGGTCGTAAAATACACTTAAATATGATATCTTGATTAATGCAGATTTCGTATTTATTATATTATAAATGACTCAACGTATAGTAATGATTTTTAAAAAGTTAAAAAAAATAACTTCTGCACCACCACCGAGAATCGAAACCAAAACGTTTAGCTTATGATTTACTTTTCCTTTAACGTTAATGACTGAGCTATGAAGACATGTTTACTGCAGGGCTAAAAATTAAAACATGAACTAATAGTTATTACGTTATGTATGCATATTCGTAATGTCGTTGTCCAGCCTTACCTGGCAGATTCCATTGTTTTAATTTTCACACTTTTGCACCGATTTTCCCTGGCTAAAACCCAAATATAAAGGTTGGGTTCGAATACCCTATATATTAAGTTTCATGTCTATGAACTAAAAACTGACAGAGGAGTTTGGTAGGCAACACGTATAAATCGTGTAGAATATCTGCATTAATAATTACACGTAATAGTTAATTAAAGATGATCATCCCATAAGAAAAAAAAAACGAAAAAACTAGTAGGGAATTAATTAAAATGAATGTTTAAAATAATAAGCAAATTAGTTAGATCTTTTGCGGATGAATGTAATTCCACGATCCATATATAAGAAAGTTGTATTTTTTTTATAAATAAATAGAAAAAAGTTTTTTTAATATGAATATCAATACACAAAAAAAGAAAAAAATATAGGAGGATATTATCTATCTATCTATCTATCTATCTGCGATTATATAAGTACAACTTTGTGTGCGTGTGAGTTTGTTCCTTATAGACTCCGACACGGCTGAACAGATTTTCTTTAAAAAAATTTACAGAACTTTAGTGTATAAGTCTCGGAGTGATCTTAGTTAAGTTTTGTCTCAGAATACCCCCCGATAATTACCGATAATCGAAACCATTATTTTAATTTATCTATCATTGGTAAAGCCATTTTTCCATGTCGTAGCTTAGCAACAATTATAGAACAACGGGCTGTGAAAATTCTACTGTAGGTAAATTGATAGCGTTTTTTTTTCTTTTTTTTTTTTGCATGACGTGGTTTCTTAATTTTTTTTTCATTAATTGCTAAACTTGAAAATTTACGTGTTTTATTTTTTTGCTTTTTGTTGCATGACGTAGTCTGTAGGTTCAAACCCCGCACGTAAATTTCTTAATGATTTTTTTTTCATTAACCAGAAAGAAGTTTATATAAAATAATTTTATAAAAGAAACAGTAGTTTCTCTATAGTGCAATGTAGAATAACATATTTTGGACTCAGTTACTGCATGGAAGCATGTGAAGCTTCCTCCCGAGCGATTTCACAGATTTCGATGACAATAAAAATATAGCAGTGTGAAATACTCGTTGATCATCATTCAATCCCGGGCAGCGTCGGGTCTCCCTGCTAGTACTTTTATAAATTTGGGTTTTTAGTGTATTGATATTCATATTTAAAACCCCTTTGTCTATCTATTTAAAAAGAAAATGCAACTTTATTATACACGGGTTGTTGAATTGCATTTATCTGCAGAAGTTCTAGCTAATTTGCATATTCTTTTAAACATTCATTTTAATTAATTCCCTATTAGTTTTTTTCGGTTTTCTTATGGGATGATCGTCTTTAGTTAACTGTTACGGGTAATTATATTCATGCAGATATTCTAAATGATTTATTCATGCATAATATTTGCGTAAAAAGGTAAACACAAACTTCTATGCATGCGTATATATTTTTGTTTAAAAAATTTTGCCTACCAAACTCTTCCATCAGTTTTCGGACTTTAAGCATGAAACTTAATATATAGGGTATTCGAACCATGCAAAACTTCATATTTGGGTTGTAGCCGGGGATAATCGTTGTAAAAGTGTGAGAATTAAGCATATGAAATTTGTCAGGTGAAAGTCAAACGACAGCATTACGAATATGCATGCGTAACGTAATAGCTATTGGTTTATGTTGTAATTTTTAGCTTTGCAGTAAACGCGTCTTCATAGTTCAGTCATTTAAAAAAAAAAACTTTTAAAATCATTACTATTTATTGGGTCCAATACAAAATAATAATAAATATTAAATTTGCATTAATAAAAATATCATATTTAAGTGTATTTTACGACCATACAATGCCGGGCGAACTGCTAGTATATATATATCTTAAAAGTGAAATTGTGTGTGTATACATCTCTCTACTAAACTACTCTGTCAATTTTCAGTCTACATACTCGAGATTTGACATAAATAGTATTTAAATTTGGAAAAAATCTTTTTAATTGGTTTTCGGCCACAAATGTGGCTGTCAAGGGGTCGAACTTCAACGATTTGACCTTTGAAAACTCTACCAAACTCCTCTGCCAAATTGGGGTCTAAACACTTGAAATTTTAGCTGTAAGCAACTTGGACATGGATCAAACTTTTTCATTTGATTTGAGGCCCCCCCCAAAAAAAAATGTTAAGGGGTCAAAATTAGAGTAAAAGTTTTAAAAAATCGACCTCTGCGGTCTCTAACAAATCACTCAGCCAATTTCGGGTCTCAACATTTGAAATTTTACATGAAGTGTATTTGAATATAAGGCAAGCTTTTTAATCGGTGTTTGGCTGAAATGTGGCTGCCAAGGGGTCAAAGTTTAAAAGATTTTACCTTTGCAGTCTCTAGCAAACTATTCAGCCAATTTTGGGTCTAAACATTTGAAATTTATACATAACGGGTATTCGGACACACAGTAAGCTTTTTAATCAGTTTTGGGGCGAAAGTTTGGTTGCCAAGAGGACAAAGTTTACAGAGTTGACCTTTGCAGATTCTACCAAATTCCTCCACGAATTTTGGGTCTAAACACTTGAAATTTTAGATGTAGGTTACCTGGATATAAGTCAAACTTTTTAAACATATATATATAGGCACATAAAGTTATGAACAGTACATAGGACCCGAGAAAAGCCGGACTGAACTGCTAATATATATATATATTATATATATATATATATATATATATCTGAAGAAAAAATCAAAATGGCTGAAAACAAAAACCATTAACTTCTTTAACAGCGAAAACAAACTGTTACCACCCAGGTTAGAATACGGGGTAGTGGGGAATGGTGTTGGTGCACTTAACGAGTGCGAGGAGAATAAAAATTAACAAGGTTCCATGACGTCTCAGTTGATTTAAAAGCTGCCAAAATGGAATAAGAAACAAACTCATTTTTTTAATGTCGTTTTTGATCGACCATTATTTATGATCTGTCTGCATATAAATATTGTTTGCATTAAAACAAAATAATTTGCGACAATTTCTATTCTTTCTTCGACGGCTTCAAGTTCTTGTTTATTATTAATCTACTGTGATTCCAGGTGTTATCAATAAAATGACAAAATATATTTTTTAGCAATAGTGACAATACCACTGTCTGGGTGTAGATGACCATTAACTGTTAGTTGACCGTCTACGTCTTCTAGTCTTTTATGCGTGTACGTGCATAGTCTAAAGAGAGAATAAAGCCCCAAAGTAATTTTTAAATCCTGCATGCATTTGGCATTTTTCTTTATTGACAACCTTCATAAACATTTATGAAAACTGTTATTTAGAAGAAGAAACACAATGAAAGATAGAAGTTGGAAACTTTGATTGCCACATCATCACTTTAACTACAATTAGATAAACGAAGAAGAATGCACCATAAGGATCCATAAAAATGATCGGTGAAGATCCATATGATACTGCAGATTACTTTTTAGTGCTTTGACATATTTTAACTCCAATAATTAAACTGCTTTCCATTTTTGACTATTAAGAATTATTGAAACACTGGAATTGAGTTCGGCCATCAGAAAAAAGAATGTTTCGGAATTAATCTCCCTTTTTTTTTTCCTTCAGGGACGTCAAGCTTTTTTTTTTTATATCCAATTTCTTTGATAGAGTTAAATATATAATTTCCCAGAAATCCATTTCTAATTACCGACAAATGCAAAAAAAAAAAAAAAAAAAAAAAAAAAATGATAATTGCTACCCTCTTTAATACTTGCATGAATGGCGGGAGATGATTTGAATAATTTTCAGGCTATTTAGCGAAATTGGGATCAATTGCCAAGAAAATGTCATCTCTTAGCAACAGTTGAAAGATAAACTATGGCTGACTTACTTATTCCAGCAAGAATAGAGCTGACCCGCCTCAGACAACTGGAATACGACACCCATTTTTTCCTTCGTATTTTTATTTATTTAATTTGAAGAACTTTTTTTTTTTTACATAGGCGTCACCACTTATCAAGGCCGATAGGCCACTCAAGGATAATGGTTAAAGAGTGTACAGTAGTCAAAAGGACAATATAGTAATTGATAGTAATGGAAGTTCGGTAAATTTGTTAACTTAAGTGGAACGGCTCATCAGAAACTTGTTCACGTTGGACTTGAAGACAACCATATTATAGACAGCTGGAAAGCAGGAAAACGGAAGACAATTCCACAGGCGTGCAGTTCTAAGAAAGAAGCTTTGATCAAGGATATGTTTAGGTTTAGGCACAGATAAAGAGTGGGGAAAATTATTGATAATGTTTTCAGCTAGTCGAGTGTTTCTTGTGAAAGTTTGGCGAGGGGGGACCATAGATTGAAGCTCAGTCGAACACTTTCCATGAAAATAACGATAAAGCAGAGACAAACTTGCAACATCTCTTCTGTGAGATAGAGGTTGCAAGGAAGAGAAAAGGATATCTCCCACCAGGCCACGAAGTCTATTTTGAACCCTATCAAGGTAGGACAAGTCTTTTCTAGCAGCTCCTGCCCATATGTGGCAACAGTAGTCCATCCTTGGACGTATCTGGCTCTTATATAGATAGAGAATTGCATCAGCAGTGAGATATCTACTGGATCGATAGAAGGATCCCACCATTTTTCCAGCGGCCTTGGCAACAGATTTGATGTACATATTCCATTTAAGATCAGGAGTAAAGGTCAAGCCCAGAAGCCTGGCAAAACTTGAGGTCTCTCCAAGACAAGAGCCATTCATTTTAATTGATGCCAGATGGGGATCAGAACGTTGATGATGTAAAGATAGAAGCTTGGTTTTAGATGCATTAAAAGTAACCAGCCACTCCTTTCCCCATTGTACAACGTGATCAAGATCAGAGAAGAGAGAATCGGAGAGAACTTGGTCGTTTACTGTCTTAGATGTGCTACCATAAATGGTAGTGTCGTCAGCAAAAATGTCTACGAATGATGTAAGGATGTGATTTAGAAGATCATTAATGTAGATCAGGAAAAGAGTTGGGCCCAGGGTGGAGCCCTGAGGGACTCCAGCATTTATACTGTGAGCTTCTGATTTTTGCCCATCAATTACTACTCTTATGATCCTATCAGAGAGAAATGATTTAATGATTGAGAAGACATTTCCAGATATACCATAGCTAGAGATCTTGTGAAGTAAACCTTTATGCCATACCCTATCAAAGGCCTTTGATATGTCAAGAGCAATTGCCCTAGGAAGGTATTCTCTGTCGAGAGATTCGCTAATCCTATGAGATATAACTGTAAGCACATCTGCTGTAGATCTAGCAGAATGGAAACCATATTGTGTGTCACTAAGAAGGTTATTTTTGCTGAGATGGTTGATTACTTCTCTATTTAACACAGATTCCAGCAACTTACTCAGGACGCACAGGAGACTTATTGACCTGTACTGAGAAGGAGATGAGCGATCACTTGAATTCTTAAATACAGGGCATACTGATGAGATTTTCCAGGGTGATGGGAAGCAATTCTCCTTAAGACAACGTTTAAACAGTTTTGTAAGTATGGGAGCTAGTTCTGGTTGAAGCTTTTTGAGTACTATAATTGGAATACCTTCAGGGCCGGTTGCTTTACTGGAATCAAGGTTTTTGATTAGCTTGGCAACATCACGTACAGATATTTGTATATCACATAGTGTGTTTTCTGATACAGGAGGAAATATTGGGGGTTGGCGGCCTTGATCACAAAGGGATAAAATTGGCTGCAAAGTTCTTGGCAAAGAGTTTGGCTTTGTCTGATGCTGACGAGATTAACTCAGGTCCATTGATGATAGTTGGGATAGAGCACACGCTTCTGTTCAGGATTCTGTTTGTTATTTGCCAAAACTGGTGGGAACCAAGCCGCTGCTCAGCTACTTTGGACTTGACGGACTGAGCATACAACTCTCTTGCGTTCTTTATTACTTTCTTACAATGGTTGCTGACAGTCCTACGTGTTCTACCCACTGGCAACATTAATTTTCTTCCTTTTCAACAACATTTATTTGGGGAACAAATGATGGTCGTGACTCACTCTTCTACTTTTTATTCTTTTCTTTATTTTTGTTTTGTTTTTACCAGGGTCTCTCCTTATACTTATCTTTTTTTAAAGCATGTTGATTTCAAAAAGCTCGAATTTTCAATAAGCCTGTCTCTACTCTATAGTTGAAGATTGGCTTGTTGAAAATCTGAGCCTTTTATATACAGACAGACACAAGTTTTATGGTAGATGCTCGACTGAGCTTTAATCTTTGATTTCACCGGTAAAACATTCACAGCAAAAACTTAGTTTTCTAGCAAGACAAAAAAGTCTTCAGTGTGTACCTAAACACAAACGAAATTTCCATAACCAGAGTTTCTCTCCAAGAACTTATTAGCATGGGACTGATGCTTTACATCATTTAATGATTAAGCTAAAGGGGGTCGTAAGAAGAAATTAAAATACAGGGAATTTTGCTTAATTAGTGTCTAATGATTATGAATCAGATTTAATGCAAATCTATATCTATAAAAGTGGGAATGCGCACATGTGTGTGTGTGTGTGTGTGTGTGTGTGTGTGTGGACACTTCTAAACTTATATAAACGAATTTTTTATCTACAGACTTGAAGTTTAGTATATAGGGTATTCAAATACGTGGAAAACTTTTTAATCGGTTTTCATCCGGAAATAAGGACTATTAAAGGTCAAAACTGAAAAAATTGGTACGTGGTGGGGGTCATCAGATTTTTATCTGTTCGTCAACCGTTGCACGAATGCACATGTGCAACTGATTCACATGATAGCTTTCTTATATTAAGAATAAGTAGGTTTCAAAACGCTTTTTAAAGATCGTCTCAAGCTGACCTAATGGTTATCGTGCTTGACTACTAGTCTTTAGGTTTCAATTTCGATCTCAGTTTGAGCATTTCTTTTTTCAGTAAAAGAAGTGAAATGTTTAGAAAAACAATATTCGCATGCACATGTCTCTGTTTCGGTATGAATTAAAATATGTATACGTTTTTTTACGACTGAACAACGCCGGGTGACCTGCTGTTATATATAATTTTTATTTTCCAATGTGACTTTAATTAGTGTAGGAGTCAATCGTATATATATATATATATATATATATAGGGTGTCCCAAAAGAAGCTGATGGTTAAAAAATATTCATATTTTATATTTTTCTGTTATGTTTTCAAATCATCTAGAGGAACCCTTCCAAGGCTATCATGAGTCGTTACATTCCCGAAGAGCGGATATTTATCGTAGAGTCGCATTTTCAGTTGAATTAGTCAATATCAGAAACTCAAAGAGAATTTCGACGAAACTTCAACACAAGAAATTCCCCTACTCCCAATGCAATAAATGCTATGGTGGCTAGATTTCATGAGCAAGGATCTGTATCTAACCTTCCTAAATCTGATAGACCCCGTACGGCAAGAAGTGATGAGAATCGTTAGAGATTAGCAGAGAGTGTGGCCGAGAATCCATCCCATTAGTAAGAAGGAGATCAAGTCAATTGGGGTCTCTCGATCAATGTAGTTCCAGCAGGACGGTACAACAGCGCATACAGCACAAGAAACATTAAATCTGCTCCAGGATATTAATTTATTTTTATTTCGGACTATTATTCTCATCTTTATTAGTTGTTGTTTTCATCTTTATTGGTTGTTGTTTTTCACAACATTTCGGCCAACTATTCCTCTGGCCTTCGTCAGGTAGAAACCGCGACGGATAGGAACTTCGAATCTCCTAACTGCATTCTCAGCAATCACTGCCATCCGTAGTTGTTGTCGTCTCACCACGTTTTGGCCAAATAAACCTCTGGCACGCGTTGGGTAGGATTGAAACCGCTATCTTCAGACAATGTCCATCTGGAACCATAGAGATTCAGCATCTCTATCAACTGCGCCACAGGCCCCGAAGGGCGATCAAGGTTGGATTCTTTGAAAATTAATATATATATAATGCTCATCTCAAAAATGAATTCTAAGGAATAATATATATATACCAATCGGTATGGACTCGACTATGGAAGATCAGATAATAAATAAACGTGGGTTTATAAGATCAAGAAGAACATGTGCAGATTTCTTCCTGTGGGATTACCTCAAAGAGCGAGTATACACAAACAAACCAGCCACAATAAATGCCCTTAAAAATAATATGGAGAAGGAAATTAGGGTCATAAACCCTGAAACAGTAAGTGATGTGCTGCAGAGAGCACAAGAGTGTGAAAATGAAAATGGTGGACATTTGAGTAATATCATTTTTCATAACTAAAATTCTAACTTGTGAAAAACATACTCTAGATTAAGTTGTGTAAATAAAATAAGAATAATTAGACTATGATATTTTACTATATCTTTAAAAACTACGGAGAGGCTCATCTACCTACACATGAAAATTGATAAGCATAACTTAAATATTGAGGAAGTTTATCAAATTTAAAATCCATCAGCTTCTTTTGGGACACCCTGTGTGTGTATATATATATATATATATATATATGACAAGAAACGTATCTGACTATAAAAATACATATGCAAATATAAATAATGAAGTATATTTAAATGAGAAATTTGAAAACTGTCGTGGAGTCGGGAAAGGTGAAAGTAGGAAAACACGACGATTGGTGAGAATACGAAAGAACATTTATATCCAGAACAGGGTTAGTGATACAGGAAGATTAGTAAGTCCATGAGGAGTCATCTCTGTACGACATCCGGATAGCTCTTATTGAGCGGTCTATACTTGCTGCTTATATAGCTAATGGATAAGTCCATCTTAGTGATTATAAGGGTGTGTATGTCCCCACAACAAAAACTTTGAACTGTCCGATTTTTTATTTACTTTTTTGTGTTATAAGTCCAACATGTCGCTTATAAATAGCATCTTCCTGGTAGGAAGTCCGGTCCGTGATTTTTTTTTTCTTTTTTTTTTTCTTTTCCTTATTTTGGTGTTATGGTGGAGGCAATGCCTCAGAGTAGAAAAGAAATGTACATGCTGTTTCGGTGGGTTCATCAGTGTTGGTGTTGTTGCATTCTTTTCAATCTGAAGGCAGATCCACAGCATCCATCTTCTTCCCGTTGCAAGCAAATCTCTCTTGATTGTCTGCTTCCATTTCACTCTTTGGTCTTCTCCTGCCCCAGTAGAAAAAACAAAACAACGCATTTCAGGTGAAAACATTACATACTTATTTGTTGAATTCAAGATAAGTAACTTTTCTACTTACATGGATAAGTTTCTGGTGTTTTAACTTATTTTAAAGTGTTTTTTCTAACAAATAAAAGTAGTGACAACATATTATTGTTAGCCATCGTCTTAGATCTGAAGCCAAATCCATAAAGTCCCTCCAACTTCTCCTCATTAGATCCAAATCTCTCTTGATTGTCTGCTTTCACTTCATTTTTGGTCTTCCCCTTCGTTTTTTTATCAGGGGTCCATTGAAGCACTTGGTTGGCAATTTTCTCTGGGGGCAATCTTAGCGAATATTCAAACCTGACAAGACGTCATTTGCAGATTATTTATCATACTACCTGTTGGTTAATGCGATCTCTGACTTCTTGGTTAGTAGTTCGATCATTCCATTTGATCCTTAGAATCTTTCTAAGACACTTGAAATCAAACATGTCTAATTTTTTCTTCTGGATGATTTTGAGATGCCAAGTTTCACTTCCATATAGCAGTGTGGAGTAGATGTTGCTGTTAGAAAATCTTAATTTAGATCTGAGGGTGGATTCTTTAGTTTTTCCAGATCTTGCAAAGCTGATTAAATGTTGATGGGGTTTCACCTATTCTGCATTGCCTTTCTAGGAGAGAGCATAAAGATAGATAACGAAATATATATCTATATATCCATTCTCCTAGGGGAGAGCATACTGATGTCAACAAAAAAAGTTATCTGTCGAGCTAATATGCAAAATTCCTCTCCTTTGATATGAATCCTCTTTGAAACTTAATACAGTAAAAAATGATATATTTCTTTTCCACCGATGTTGTTGACACTCTGGCTAAGGTAGCTAGAAGGTTAGATTTTTATAGTCGGTGGTGACTGAGGTTATATATTCAAGCTCAAAGACGAAACACATCACGTTTGTGAATATGAAATATTTATGTAAAAATAAGTATAATAATAATTTATATATATATAATTTATATATATATAATTTATATATATATAATTTATATATATATAATTTATATATATATGATTATATAAACATAGTAAAGAGTCTATGCAGATTGATCAGCATTTTGACATTTTCATGTCGTCAGGACTTTTATATAATTTTATTTATGTATAAACTCTAGGCACGCATTGAGCACTTTTGAAAAATATTGTTTTTTTTAGTTCACGTTAACAATAATCTTGAACTCCATTAATCGATTATATATATATATATATATATATATATATATATATATATATATATATATATATATATATACACACACACACACACTAGTTGAAGTATCTGTCAATGGCAGGGTATCTCAAAACTTTTCCCTCTGTACGTCAGTTACAATAAAAAAATAAAATAAAGTAAAAACAATTTTAAAACATTTTTTTAATTAATAAGTGCATTATTTCAGGTTTATGATGCTGATCGATATCGGTTAGGAAATAACTGGAAATATGATTGTCTCGTGTTCAATTCAAACCCTGTAAAATATTTAGCATAAAATATTGAAAGTGAAGGTGAATGCGGTCACCAATCAGACGGAACTATTTTGTCTTTGTTACCTACTTAAACCGTTCATGAGTTTGGCGTAGCAATACATATTCTGCATATATCTAAAATAGTTCAATTGTAAATAATTTTTTTAAAAAATCCAGTCTTTCATTGAAGAAAGAAAAAAGATTTCGAATATATACGATAATAGTTTCTGAATTTTGTGAATGAGGATTGATAATTTCTATTATTTGGATTATTTGGACTACTGTTGTTGTCTTGAGTGTTATTCGCACAATGTTTTCGCCGATGTTATCTCCAACTTTCTTTAGGTGTATCCTGTCGAACTCGGGGAAACCGCACCAATTTTTTTTTATTTCATCCACAGCGATTGCATGTTCTCATTTGTAAAATTCTGAAGTAATTCGCAATTGTATTCTTAGCATCGTTCGCACTGAGGATTGAACCTTCAACTTCCAGAGAGTGTCACTAAGAACTGAATTTTACTTGATACTTTATCTGTTACGCCATGGACCCTTGTGAGAATAAAACTCAAGATGAGAAAAGTAGTCTGAATGATCAATTATCAATTTTCATCTCAAAATTTCATGAACTTATGATTATTTTTCTTCCTTGGAAAGGGAACGCTAAAACTGTTGGAAAATTTGTTTCTACAGTTTTATGTACTTTTAGTTTTGAATCATGAGTTTTAAAAAAGGTTTCAGAATTTTGGATCGAAGATGCTGATTTAAATCATCGGTTAGTTTGACTCTTATGCCAACCGTTTAACTGTGATGCCACAATATACGACTTTACCTCTTTCTTTCTCACCCCTCTCTCATATATATATATATATATAAGTCCTCGCGTGAAAGACCAGGACACAAAATGTTTTAAATAATAATAGAATAACAAAGACTTTCGCTGGCGAGGACTACTATTGACCGTAACCATTTATACATTCCTTTTGAAATTTTCATCTCTATTTTTCTCGTTATGTACTAAATATTTGTTAATGAAACCTATACGAAATATGTTCCTTATTAAATTTTAAAGATTTTCTATTTTGAAAGAAGTTTAAAAAAAATTAATCTAAAAAAGTTATTTTAAAGTTTTTGTTAAAAAAATCCAGATTTTCTCATTATTCAGACCTGTATTACAAAGAGAGGGTTGCAAAAATGAGTTGCGGTGTGAGGAGAAATACAAACTGAAATAAAGAGAAGGAGAGTTTTAAAATATAATCTTAAAAAGATAAGATACAAGTAAGAAAAGCATTTCATCCAAGGCATGAAAATTGTTAAACAAAATGTTTTTACTATAGGCTTTAAAAATAAAGGTACAAGATTCAATTTGAAATTTATTTATCTTCACAGTACACTTTTATACATTTTCCAAAGTAAGGTATAAAAATTTAATTTAAATTGAATCAAAAAATTACCTTGGATTTATTTTATGTAATGTGCATTTTGTTGCAATTTAAAAACATTATCTTTCATCTAGTAATTAATGTATAGATATAAAATATTTTAGATATAAAATTTTTCTCAATGAGTTTTTTAAAAAGTGCAACAGGATATACATTACATAAAATAAATCCAAGGTCATTTTTTGATTCAATTTAAATTAAATTTTTATAGCCTATAGTAAAAACATTTTGTTTAACAATTTTCGTGCCTTGGATGAAATGCTTTTCTAACATATATATATTTCTCTAGTATAAAATATTTATAGAGTAGATCAACCTATAAAACTTAGGTTTCTTATAAAAAATTTTAATAGGATTTTAAAATTAAGTTCTTATTTTTATTTCAAACTAAGTTTTTATCAACAAATTTAACCACAATCACTTGTAACGAAATTTATCAAATAACATTTAAGGATATATGTACGTGTTAACTCGGATACTGAACGAAGACAGTTGGCAAACACGTCACTTGCTTCCCCCCCCTTTCATATTTGGTCTTCACTTAGTTGATTCTTTATTTCCGGTCACATAACATAGGTAGCCATTTTGATATAATTTAAGTAACGAAAGACACCTTCATTATAACTTATTAAACCAGCTCCCTCTCCTTAAAAAATCTCGAGTGTCTAGACGGTTCATTTTAAGAAAAGCCCCCCCCCTCAAACCTTTTCTTTTTTTTTTCTTTTCTTTCTATTCAGTTTTCATTTTCATTAAATGATTGACCGCTTATAAAATTTATTGTCGCCTGAGGATGCCTTTTAAGACGTAAACAGTAAATTTATTGGAACGACTTATAGTATGTATATATATATATATATATATATATATATATATATATATATATATATATATATATACTTACTATTAGTAATGAGACAATTCCAAAATTTTTCCCGATTCTGATTCTTTTTAAATTTCTAAATAGAGATTTGTTTCATTTTATGTTTACTTTAAAGCCTTCGTGTAACGTCTGCATATATTTTCACAAACATTAAAATACACTTAGAGAAGCGTATACTGCACGAGTAGATCTTTCTAAATATTTTTTTTCTCAAATATTTTCTTTGTAATTGATTGAACATAGTGAAGTTGCATTAATTCGGTATTGACAAGCAATTTGAAAATAATTTATGATTGGTATGCAAAATAAGAGGATGTTGAAACAATAGTTTACAAAGTCACCTTTCTATCTTAAAAACAAGTTTCTAAATAATATAGTTGTTATTAAGAAAATTATTCTTTACGTGTGAAGAACGAGGTAGTCGTGCGTAATTTTACTTTAATTATATTGATTTGATTGATTATGTTAATGCCAATATAAGATATATGTAGTAGATTGATTTGTTTTACTGTAAAAAAAGGTATTGATGATGATCATCATCATCATCATCATCTCTATATTAATAGGACAGCGTGTGTGTTATTTATTTTGTGTGCCATACTTACATCCGAGTGACTGTCGTTTAATTGTTATGGACTTCCATTTCTTGTAATAAATAATTTTACCAAGAATTCTTCATAAGTTTTGGTTTCCAATATAGCTGATGGCACTCCAGTAATCAATTTTTTTATGAATAATTTTATCAAGAATTCTTCATAAGCTTTGGCTTCGGCTTCGATCATAGCTGTAGGAACTCAAGTTTATACATACATATTTCGTAAGTTTCGGTTTCGGTTCAACTGATGCACCCAAGTCATATGGATATATGTTTTTATTTTTGAAAATCGCAACTTTATGATATATAAAACTCGATAGAACATTAACTCTATAATAATATATACGAAATCTGCAAGAATTAAAATACCATATTTAAGCGTACTTTACAACTGAGCTATGCCGGGTGTCCCTGCTAGCTTGGATGAGTACTTTTGCAGTTTTAACAAAAGAGCTACAATAATATCAGAGCGTCTCCATTTATAGTGAACATCTACAGAATGCCAACATCAATATATTACATATGAAAGAGTCGGCTGTGAAATTTCCACAGGTTCCGCTTGTAATAATAATAATAATAATAATAATGCAAATTGTTAAATTAACACCCTCAGCTGAAACACCCATGAAAGGGTGATTCTACCTTTTTAGCTGAGTACGTGTGAACACCTTGAAAACTTAGCA